>NC_054382.1:129452317-129796692 GCF_017654675.1 Xenopus laevis | reverse complement strand
AATATCCTTATCATTTACAGTAGGGGGTACATTATCCCTTATAATACATGAGTGATACTCAGAGTTCCCTGTATAACTCAGCCTGCAGTCTTGTGCCTTTATATGGTCACAGAACAACCCCTCAGTGACTTCTAATATCCTTATCATTTACAGTAGGGGGTACATTATCCCTTATAATACATGAGTGATACTCAGAGTTCCCTGTATAACTCAGCCTGTAGCCTTGTGCCTTTATATGGTCACAGAACCCCTCAGTGACTTCTAATATCCTTATCATTTACAGTAGGGGGTACATTATACCTTATAATACATGAGTGATACTCAGAGTTCCCTGTATAACTCAGCCTGCAGCCTTGTGTCTTTATATGGTCACAGAACAACCCCTCAGTGACTTCTAATATCCTTATCATTTACAGTAGGGGGTACATTATCCCTTATAATACATGAGTGATACTCAGAGTTCCCTGTATAACTCAGCCTGCAGCCTTGTGCCTTTATATGGTCACAGAACAACCCCTCAGTGACTTCTAATATCCTTATCATTTACAGTAGGGGGTACATTATCCCTTATAATACATGAGTGATACTCAGAGTTCCCTGTATAACTCAGCCTGCAGCCTTGTGTCTTTATATGGTCACAGAACAACCCCTCAGTGACTTCTAATATCCTTATCATTTACAGTAGGGGGTACATTATCCTTATAATACATGAGTGATACTCAGAGTTCCCTGTATAACTCAGCCTGCAGCCTTGTGCCTTTATATGGTCACAGAACAACCCCTCAGTGACTTCTAATATCCTTATCATTTACAGTAGGGGGTACATTATCCCTTATAATACGTGAGTGATACTCAGAGTTCCCTGTATAACTCAGCCTGTAGCCTTGTGCCTTTATATGGTCACAGAACAACCCCTCAGTGACTTCTAATATCCTTATCATTTACAGTATTTCTGCTTCTATAACTCATGTATTGCTAAATGCAGTATTACCTGAATCCATTGGTCCATGAATTAGGAATGTGACCTTCGCTAGAATCAGTCTCCGACACCTCGAGCTGCACAAACTGTACACAAAGCCTCCCGTAACCATGACGAAGCACATCTTTGCTTGAGGGCTCATCTCTTTTTTTTATTTTTTATTGTGGAATTCAGAGTTTTCTTTGAACAAACATAAAGGCACCTGCATGATTCCCAAATCTGTCTAAAACAATCTAAAGCATTCCACGGGCGCAGAAGGTCATTTCAGTTCATGTTACACAAACATCTCAAGCATCACTAGTGGCTTCTTCATCCAGAGCCATTATAGGGGACTCCTATTTGGTTTCTAATGCTAATCGTCCTCTTGGGCGGTGTCTCGTGAGTCTATACAGACCATGAAATCCAACTCACAATCCAATCGCACAATACTGGAACTGTCACTCCATAGAAATGAACTTAGCTGCAATGGTTCCACGTCTGGTCAGAAGAGACACGCCAAGAACATTGAGTTTGGACTGGACAGTGTCCTACTGCAGGATTGCACTACATGTATGTTACACACAGTTGCATGATGGGACTGATACAATAGTTGCATGGAATTGTCGGATCAACTAGGGCAGGAGACATCAACTTTCCCAACAAACTTTAGGGTTCTTCTTGTATCTCATGAGCATCACTTGTAGCCAACGTTTATCTGATGCTGCTGGTGCTATGGACAAGAGAGACCCGATGAAGCCAAGGCATTGACACTTTATAAGCCATGAAAGTGGGGAGTAAAATATATCTTTATATACAGTATATCTTTATCTGTGATTGAAGATAATTAGATAATGGTGGACAGCCCCCACATAAAAGTTTTTTAAAAAAATGGTGCCCAGCCTCTCCAAGTTAAAGAAGAAAAATTGGTGTCCACCCCCTCCAGTAGTGTTGTGTGAACCATCCCGGGTTTGAGTTAACCTTGGCACACCTCATGCAGGTGGGTTTGGGTTGAGCTCTTCCGCCTGCTCTCCCTGCCCATGACCTTACATTGCCGCTTCCGACTTCCAGTTTTATAGACGCCCCTTTTTGTGATGTTATCAGCAGGGCGGGCCAGTGCGTGTATATAAAGCGATGGGAGGAGTCAGATGGGCACGGGTTAGGGTCGGGTGCGGATCTAGTTTTTTTTTAAACGCACATCACTACCCCCCAAGTTACAAAAGAAAAATTGGTGGCCACCCCCCAGTTAAAAAAATTGGTGGCCAACCGCTCCAAGATAAAAAAAATTGGTGGCAAGTGCTCGCTAAGTAAAAAAAAAAAAAAAACATTGGTGGCCAAGATAAAAAAAAGTTTGTGGCTAGTGTCCCCCATTAAAGTAAAAAACATTGGTGGTCAGGGCTCTCCCCTGACTCCCATTCTGCTTTCGACTCCCATTCTGCTTTTTGGCTTCAGCCCCCTTTCAGCTTTTTTTGACTCCCATTCTGATTTTCGGCTTTCGCTCCATTTCGGCTTTTGACTCCCATTCTACTTTTTGACTCCCATTCTGCTTTTTGGCTTCGGCCCCTTTTCGGCTTTTGACTCCCATTCTGCTTTTTGGCTTCAGCGCCCTATTGGCTTTTTGACTCCCATTCTGATTCCGTTGTAAACTTCCCTGGCCCACTTTACTCTAGACCACTGGGCATTTGCCCGAATAGCCAGGTGGCCAGTCTGGGCCTGGCCCTATATATGTCAGGGGCCCCAGTCATTTCTCGATTGTGTTTGTGTCTTTAGGAACAATTATATTATTGTACATGATGACAGCTTGTGTTTCTCTATCTCATTCCAGGCTCTGCAGGAATCTCTAACATGCACTGGAACAGGTTTGGCCACAGCTGCATTTCATTTCCATAGAGTAGAGATGCAGTGTGACAGTGTGTGTAGTGTGTGTAGTGTGTGTAGTGTGTGTAGTGTATGTGTAGTGTGTGTAGTCAGGGCAGCCATCAGGGGGGGACAGGGGGGAGAGTTGTAGGGGGCCCAGAGGGTAAGGGGGGCCCGGCCATGCCACACTTACTTTATTAGCCGGGCCCCCCATCTTTCTGAAAGCTGCTGACTTCGGGAAGGCATGGACGTTTAAGGGGCCCTGGCCACCAATTTTCTTATAATGTGGGGGGGGGGGCGGCCTGGCCACCAATTTTTTTTTCTCATGTGGGGTCCTAGCCACCAATATTTTTTAATGGGGGGGCCCTGGCCACAAATGTTTTTTTTATGGGGGGCCCTGACCACCAATAGCTTTTTATTTTTTATTTACATGTGGGAACCCTACCCACCAATATTTTTTTTGTTTTTTTACTGTGTGGTGGGGGCGGACCTGTGGGGTGGGGGTGGACCTGTAGGTGGGGCTTGCGGTGGGCGCAGCCCAGGGGGCCCAGGAAATGTTGTCGTATGGGGCCCTGTGATTTCTGATGGCGGTCCTGTGTGTAGTGTGTGTGTAGTGTGTGTAGTGTGTGTAGTGTGTGTAGTGTGCAGGCACGCTTATGTTTACAATGGGCAGGCAGAGAGCAGTGCATATATACTGCAACAGGAATGTTTTTTCTGCACACCAATAATCTATAGCTTTATACTGGGCATAACAGTAGGGCAGCTCCCGTACATATGTATAAATGCAAATATTCAGAGTGCACGTTATGAAGTCGTTGTGTCACTATATAAAAGTAGTGATGAGTAAATCTGACCCATTTTGCCCGATATGTTGAAAAAACAGTGCAGAAAATTTGCTAAATGGTGAAAATTCACGAAAAAGTCCGTTTTTTTTCAGGTTTTTTTTTTTAGCCGCAACACAATTTGTTTTTCATGGTGACTTTTTCACCACAAAATGCATTTGAGTCTGTGGCCATTTTTTGGAAGCGCCTTTCTTTTCCTGCAACTTTTTCAGCGCAGAATACGTCTGAGTTTAACGCACTGAGGGTTGTCACAACAAAATTGTGGTGGTTTTGCAAAAAAAAAATAAAAAAAAAATGGAGCTTTGCAGTGGAGGTGTACAGGTGGATCTCTTATCCAGAATGCTTGGGACCTGAGTTTGTCTCCCATAATTTGGATCTACACTAAGTAAACTTCAAATTCATTTGAATAAACCCAATAGGATTGTTTTGCCTTTAATAAAGGAGTCGTTATTTCTTGGTTTGTATCAATTACAAGGTACTGTTTTTTTTATTACAGAGAAAAAAAGCAAATCAAGTTTAAAAATCGGAATAACTTGATTAAAGTGGAGTCTACGGGAGACAAACTTCCTGTAATTTGCAGCTTACTGAATAACAGATAAAGGATTTAAAAGTGCAGCCCCATATGTATGCACAATCGGGCCATCAGTCTAGGAGTGCTGCACGAGTGTGTTGGGTGGGTGCTTTATTAGCTTAAAGGGGTGATTCACCTTTAAGTTAACTTTTAGTATGTTATAGAATGGGCAATTGTAAGCAACATTTCAATTGGTCTTCATTATTTGTTATTTTATAGTTTTTTTTCCTTCTGAATCTTTACAGCTTTCAAATGCGGGTCACTGACCCCATCTAAAAAGCGAATGCTCAGTAAGGTTAAAAACGAATAGTGACAGGATGTGTAACATAATAGCCAGAACACTACTTCCTGCTTTCCAGCTCTCTTGCTTTCCACTGATTGGTTACCAGGCAGTAACCAATCAGAGACTTAAGGGGGGGGGGCACATGGGACATAACTGTTGCTTTTGAGTCTGAGCTGAATGCTGAGGATCAATTGCAAACTCACTGAACAGTTATGTCCCATGTGGCCCCCCTTATAGTCACTGACTAACTCATAGTTAGAGAGCTGAAAAGCAGGAAGTAGTGTTCTGGCTATTATGTTACACATCCAGTCACTCCAGCCTTTATACATTACATTTTTGGCTAATTAACTATATTAGAAACATTTTTTATTTTGCACTGTTTATCTATTTAGCCAGTTTTATTTTTACACTGAACTGTGCCTTTAACTTTAAATCATAATGAAAATGCCCTTTTTTTTTTAATGTGCAACAAATTAACTCTTAAATCTTATGGTAACTTCCCGTTTTACGGTTGTTAATTATTATAATTTGTAAAGGTGTTTTTCTGTTAACAATTGTTTATATGTATCATTCCTGCGGC
Organism: Xenopus laevis; assembly: GCF_017654675.1. Classification (NCBI taxonomy): domain Eukaryota; kingdom Metazoa; phylum Chordata; class Amphibia; order Anura; family Pipidae; genus Xenopus; species Xenopus laevis. The sequence goes on along the minus strand of NC_054382.1, from coordinate 129,791,604 downwards.
CGATGGATTGCTGATGTAAGCTCTTCTGGCAAGCCCAGAGGTTAATGCTTTTGGAGAGTTTATATTAACAGGAACGGTTCCACTCCCACAAGAGATCAGGCCCCCCTGTGCAATGAGCCGCAGTTATCTCTGCTTAGTTTTACAAATATTGTCCTAAACTCTTGGCAATACTCTCTGATTTGCTGTATTTCTCTAAAGTTTCTGCCTAAAATGTCATATTATTGGAAATAGTTCACAATAAATAGTGCCGAGGATCCAGCTGCAGCAGGAGGATGTCGGAAAGAGAAGAGAATTCAGTACAGTTGCTTTTTCCTGAAATAATAAACTCATTCCCACATTGAAGATCTGGCAACATGCAGGAAATCTCCCAAAACACAAGATTTTTGCCTAATTTGAGCTCCAAAGTGGGGGACCAGATTATACTGAACCAACCATTGGGCCCCTAGTCTAACTACCACACCACATGGAGGTCCAAATAGAGATCCAAGAGCCAGAGACACCATCCATGGACCAGTGTGATTCCCTTTTATAAAATATCAATATATTCAAGTTTATAAAAGGGAATTAAAGGCAACATATATCTTTACCGATGCCACAAGCTACTAAGAACAAGGCAGGAGGCTTCATCGTTTCAAGAAGATCTTGACAAACAAGGATATCTGAGCATCCAAGTTACAGGCAAGATTCATTTCAGACACATCTGGTTTGGGTTTACCAATATACAGGTCACTTATAATATTAGCGGGTAGGAATGTGACCTAAAAGTTAATGAAGGTAATAGTCTTAGCTGAAGCAAGGGACGCAAGTCCATACCACCTGTGATAAAGCAAACAGGCATTTCTTGGAAGGAATAATGAAAGTTCAATAAGAAATTGTCCAAAATAAAAAAGGTAAGAAAAATACATCATACTAATAAGAGAAAACTAAGGAGCACGTTGGCTGGGCTCAGGTCATGCACCAATAGGGTTATACAATCTATATGTAAACCTCAACACAATTCTGTTTGTGTGTGACATGAACTGGGAGAAACAAGGGAAAGTTGTCCTCACCACTATTTTTTAAAACCATTAGGCGGGGGTGCAATGAGGGTGTGACCACAAAATACAGTATATGAGCAACCAATGGGCAAAATGTACCTGTTTAATTTTGCAATTTACACCTTACCCTACTATCATAAAGGTAGACTGTGTGCTTTATATACAGTAGGTATTTGTGCTATTGAATCATATCAACAGACGCACAGCAATACAATCTGAGTAACAGGAGGGTATAATCAGCTGAGAATCCACAACTGTTTGCTCTCCGTCTCGCCCTCTCCATGTATTTATATATATTTATCTCTATGCCCTGGAACACCAAGCTTATTTATGTTTTGTCAGGTGCAACCATGTCAAGTTATTGACACGAAAGGTTAATTATTCTTCATCACTGAAGCACTAGACTGCAACTCTTCTGTATATACAGCAGTTAGTAGCTGTAAATCTAAAGTCATTTGACTTGCTGTGCAATTTTGGAGACATTTCACTTCTCATCCAAGCAGCTTCTTCAGTTCTTCTTAAAGTTGAATGCACTTGGGCCATGTTGCTTGAAGGAGAAGGAAAGCTAGTGAAGCAGTTTATTGCCAATAGATTAGCCACAATAGTGCAAGCCACAACAGTATATTTAGTCTGCAGAATGCTTTACCATACCTGAGTAAACAGTTTTTGAATTGTTCTCTGTTTGTTTAGGATAGCAACTGCCATATTAGCTTGGTGTGACATCTCTCCCTGCTCACTCATAACTCTGGGCTCAGATTACAGCAGGGAGGGGAGGGAGAGGAGCAAACTGAGCATGCTCAAGCCCAAGCCCTGGAGGTTTAAGCTGAAAACAGGAAGTCTGATACAGAAGCCCATGAGTACACAATAGAAGGAAAGAAATGTGGTGTTATTTTTAAATTACTTTGAGTGTTTACTGGTGTATTTATATAGTCCTTTCTCATAAAGCTTACTTAATTTTAACCTTTCCTTCTCCTTTAATACAGTTAACAAAAATGTCATGGTTCAGAATATGTAATTGCAATGTAACCTGTTTTGTAAGGTAAAACATGACCTGTTGCCTGTATTGTTGTAACTAAGAGCCTGCTGATTGGATGAATTCTCCATCTGTAGAGTTGACATGAGTTGGACTCAGAGTAACTATTATGTAACTGTTTTGCAACTAAAGGTTTATATAGTAAAAGAGGCAGCGTTGGTGCAGTTGAGTAATTCATATCAACCAATTAGCAGTTAGAATAATGAAAACAAATACATGACTGGATGCAGTAGGCTATTGGACACAGACAATGTAGGCCCTTTAGATCTAAGGCACACATGGTGTTCTCTCTGACAGCATTTTCAATTGATGGACCTGGCCATGCCTTCAGTCTTTGTTTATATAACTGTACTTAACATCTGTATGTCTCAAGATCCAGTAGCTTGCGGACACCAGTTAATAGGTTTCCAGCTATGTGAATAAATTCCCCCATTTGTTATTTACACTGAGGAGATCCAATGATCAGTGTATTTGTTCAAAAGTATATGGACACAAACTTGATTGAAAACTGAAGAAATTAAATATAGGTTCATCCTCCCTCCCTTTACACACTACCCTTCTGGGAAGGCTACTACTAGAACATGGTTTTTGGGATTATTTTATGTTTATAAAAAAATCCTCTTAGCTAAGGACTGCATTGGGCTGCGGAAGTGGCCATGGCGATGGGCCCTCTGTGATCCAGTCATTACATAGTAGCATAGTAAGTTAGGTTGAAACAAGACACACGTTCATCAAGTTCAACCTTTTAAGTCTATATACAGTATAACCTGCCTAACTGCCAGTTGATCCAGAGGAAGGCAATAACCCCATCTGAAGCCTCTCCAATTTGCCTCAGAGGGGGAAAAATTTCCTTCCTGACTCCAAAATGGCAATGGGACCAGTCCCTGGATCAACTTGTACTATGAGCTATCTCCCATATCCCTGTATTCCCTCACTTGCTAAACACCATCCAACCCCTTCTTATACCTATCTAATGTATCAGCCTGTACCACTGATTCAGGGAGACAATTCCACATCTTCACAGCTCTCACTGGAACAAACCCCTTCCCAATATTTAGCTGGAACCTCTTTTCTAATCTGAATGGGTGACCTTGTGTCAGCTGGAAAGACCTACTGGTAAATAAAGAATTAGAGAGATCATTATATATGGTCCCCTTGTATATTTATAAATAGTTATCATTGACCTAGGACCAATGGGTTGCATTGGGACAACTGATTGCATGGGCCAATATTTGGCCAGCCCCAACTGACAGGGTGATGTTGAAAGTTTAAAACAGTTGGATGACCAGGGTTTGGACATCCCTGGATTTTCCCCTCACAGATGGGGCCTTAGATTTTCAACATTGCCATGGGTCTCTTTTTACTGACAGTGGTGGGGCACCACACACTACCCTGATATACTGATTTTACTGATTTCTGATTATCACAATATCTCTAAAGTAATTCACACTTCCTCCCATGGCCCCCTATTTCCTGATCATCTTTTGTATTTATGATTCTCTAGTGGAATTTAAAAGAAGAATGAATTATTCTTTTTGTATCAGCTGGATGACTACCAGGCAGAAAAGAAGTATAATATACAGAAGTGCCGACTAATTGGGTTTTCAGAGAAAGCAAGAGGCTGTGGTGTCCTTATACTGGTTATTTACTCCCATGTTAAAGAGCCCATTGGGAATGTGCAGCATAGCCAAGTGCCAGGCAGCAAGTTTGCAGAATGCCTCGGTTCAGCCTGGTCCTGTGCCGTAGGTGGGACTTTCACACGCTCCGAGACAAGGGCTTCCTCTAAACAGGCAGATAAGTAATGGGAATATTTACAGCCTGGCATGCCGGAGGGACACAATGAAACATTATTTTAAGCAGTAATGGCAAAAACAGAAATGAAAGCCATGCTTAAAGTAAATTCTGGGGTTTTGGGACATGGCCTACAACACAGATGGTGGTAGCAGTGACCCATCATTTGCCCAATAATCACCAATAGTACCTGCCATACCTATGAGCATTTCCCATTATTACCAGTAATTCCATTAAAGATTTTTTTTACCGCTGAGGCTCAGCTTGAGAGCCCCACAGCTGCCAAAACATCACATGAGCCTTTGACCATAATATAATCTCCTTATGGTCTACTGGTTCTGCTGGTAATTCTCATTAAGTGACCTCTCTATCTATCTCCTCTCACCTAGAGCATCTAACTCTCATCTGTCTAATCATTTGGTCATGGGATTTCTCTTCTCACTGAGAACACCTGCCCCATGGTCTCCAAGGCCTACTACTCCTACCCTAAGTTCCATACAATCATCCAGCCTACTTCTAAGGAGCATCTATGAGAAAGAACATGGCTAGTCCAATTTTTTTCCACTGTTCTCACACTAGAGGGAACCACTTGACCAGAGGTTTTCAAGCAAACCTACTACAGTATTGGGTAGAGCAAGAGGCTCTACTCAGGGTCTTCATGCAATTCTTCCTCTACATGGAAGGTTGTGGCCCAAAGATTTCTCCAGATACTATTAGGGACCCATCAATTACTTGTGTCTATTAATCTGACTGTAGTAGACAACATTATCTGAGTTACATCAAGCTAAATAGGACCTCTGGCAGCAAAGGGGAACTCTACTGCTATTTTTCTGACTTTATTACAAATACGACTGTTATGCAGGCGTATGCTTTATTATACTCAAAGATCCCCATTAAATCAAAATTTTGTAAAATGAACTTTTATTATGATGTAGAAAATATCAAGTCCAATACCAATATCAAGTGCAATTGGTTGGTTTCTTAAATTGTTCCAAATTGTTGCCATGCATGTGAATAATCTGGCATTTACACTTCTACCTGCTTCCTAGGCTCACTTACCTATGGTCCGAATGACTGAATGAAGTCTGATTAGGGCAGACTCTGATCACAAACAGAAGCAATAAATAATAAGAATAATCTTGCCTCTGGATCAGTCTTTATTGTAGTTGTCGGTGCAGCTGGCCCTAGCAACCATTACTTCCACCGGCAACACCACAAAAGGGCACATTGGCATGAAGAATTGCCTTTATTTATATGCCCTACAGTGAACGTTACCCTTTAAAATAATATTTATGATTGCGGTTTCTCCCATGCACCAGGATAAAATGAATAGCTTTGTTATATAAAGGGGAAATCACTATGCAGAGCAAAATGATGTTTGCTGCTTCTATTTGAATGGGATACATTGTGTTTGTTTCATGAAAAGCCACATTCTCCCATCCCATCATGTGAGGGGGGCTGGGGCTCTAGAACCGGCGAGAGATGTGCTGATATGCGCCCGGGACAAACAAGGCAGCTAATTGCAGTCACACACCACAATAGTCAAGGGTGTTTGAGAAGGTGCCAGAAATAAAGGTTGTTTTTATTGAATGGTGAACTGGTGCGGGCTAATCATTTATACGGCTGTTTACTTTGTCCTTCCTTATCTAGTTTAACTTTAACCCGCTTTACATAATGCTGAATTATAAAAGTACAGGCTTCGCGCTGCCAAATCTCTCCAATAACTCACCCATTTGTTTCAACAGATCTGTTGTTTGCACCTACACGGACAATTCCACCCAGCTGAAGTGGGACCTGCCTTTCCACTAATTTTTAAAGTCCAAATAATACCAACAAATGCACATTTGCTAAATGCTACAGTTCCCTTAGGGCAATGCTGCCTTGTCCACCTAACTTGCAGGTAGGGATTGTGTTATATCTAAGGCTTCATTGGTTAAAGTGGGTTTAGTGTTAGAGGCACAAAGTCTTGAAGAGTTGAAGGTCACCAACCTCTGAAAGGCAGCAGATTTCAAACCCCTGATGTACAGTCTGGAATAAAGCTAGCCCAACATGCTAAGATCTACTCTCCACGTACTGACATTGCCAAATAAATAGATATTAGCCTAATTTGTCCACCCAGGTGATGACCCCATCAGGTTGACCTGTTTTTTTGGCAAACTTACATTAGGAGACAGTGCAGACTGGTTAAAAAGGTCTACATCTACAGCCTTATACATTCTCCCCCCCCCCCCCAACAACAGGCTTTTCAGTCAGCCTTACGGATACTTAGCCAAGCCACACTTGGTCATTATCGGTCAGTGTATGGCCAGCTGAAGACTCTGCTGTTCTCAGCCCAACAGGTACTGTAAGGTAAGGAGTGTGATTATGATTGCTATGATTGAGTATCATTATATAGGTTTTGGAACACCAGTTCTAATATCTTAATATTTAAAAGTGTGGGTCAGTGCTGGGCCAAGTCAGCTGGGCGCCCTAGGTAACCCTGCTGACTATGTCGCCCCCTCCTCATGTGCACACGCACAGAAGAGTCAACATATCAAATGTGCGCTGCATTTTGGGGAAGTCAGCAGAAGAAGGAAGGAACTAGGGTAAGGCAGCAAAAGAAGGAAGGAACTAAGGGAAGGCAGCAGAAGAAGGAAGGAACCAGGGGAAGACAGCAGAAGAAGGAAGTAACCAGGGGAAGGCAGCAGAAGAAGAAAGTAACTAGGGAAGGCAGCAAAAGAAGGAATGAACTAGGGGAAGGCAGCAGAAGAAGGAAGGAACTATGGGAAGGCAGCAGAAGAAGGAAGGAACTAGGGGAAGGCAGCAGCAGAAGGAAGAAACAAGGGGAAGGCAGCTGAAGAAGGAACTAGGGGAAGGCAGTAGAAGAAGGAACTAGGGGAAGGCAGCAGAAGAACAAAGTAACTAGGGAAGGCAGCAAAAGAAGGAATGAACTAGGGGAAGGCAGCAGAAGAAGGAAGGAACTATGGGAAGGCAGCAGAAGAAGAAAGGAACTAGGGGAAGGCAGCAGCAGAAGGAAGCAACAAGGGGAAGGCAGCTGACGAAGGAACTAGGGGAAGGCAGCAGAAGAAGGAACTAGGGGAAGGCAGCAGAAGAAGGAAGGAACTAAAGGAAGGCAGTTGAGTTGAAGAAAGCACTAGGGGAAGGCAGCAGAAGAAGGAAGGAACTAGGGGAAGGCAGCAGAAGAAGGAACTAGGGGAAGGCAGCAGAAGAAGAAACTAGGGGAAGGCAGCAGAAGAAGGAAGGAACTAGGGGAAGGCAGCAGAAGAAGGAAGGAACTAGGGGAAGGCAGCAGAAGATGTAAGTACCTGGTGTCCTCTACCTTTGCACCCTAGGCATGTGCCTCTTCTGCCTACCCCTAGTTATGGCCCTTGTGTGGGTACAGTATGTCATAATACAGAAGTGCAATGAGTCATGTGACACCATCTTAACACATATTCCAACTGTTGACATCACTAAACACTGTTTATATGGGTATATTTTTTTGATCATTCTTGTGCATCAGAAAACGTCAAGCATCATTTTCACCTTTAATCAAAAGCAGCAGCCTTGTGAATTAATTTCCCAGAAGGTACATGGACCCCGATGCAGCATGAAGAATTTGGTCAAGGCCGCAGTCTCCGGCACGTGCCTTCACCAGGCACGCTACTATCAATGGCTCATTGTTAGAGCTGGCAATTAATCTGATCCATTATTCAGGAGCTTCCAAACTGAGTCTCATACAATCACCAGCGATAAGTTGAACAAACAAGGTTAAAGGTAATGTTGTATCAGTATGACCAGGGGCTGGTCCTATAATCTTCCCAACTTTGAAAAACCATATACAAAAAAGGATCTAAATATTACACATGTAATAAATATTCAAGTGCTGAATTGTGCTGAGCACAGGGGAATAACTTGGCTGTCACGGTCTACGGTAGTTTTCTATTCATTCAATGAGATACATATGGAGTTGTTCTTACTATTGTAAGGTTGTCACCTGCCCAGGTTTAAACCAAACTGTTTGGTTTTAAATAACCAGTCCAGGATTCATTTTAGGATGGAATAAATACAAAAGGAAAACCTCTCCTGTAAAGATATATAAAGTATTCCACCAAAGTGTAGAGATTCCCAACTCAGGACACCTATTAGTGTTTATTTTTCTTTTTTGCAATGGCCAAGTTGGAAGATTGTAATTGTAATCGAGGGGGTTATTAATCAAAATGCAATTTTCTCAGTTTTTTTAAGTAAAAAAAGTCCGACCAAACTAGAATCCATGATTTGACTTTATTTATCATTGAAAAAACTTGATAAAATCAGTTCGGGAAAAAAACTAGAACAATTTTGAGTTTATGCCAAAAAAAAAAAACAAAAAAAAAAAAAAACTTTTTTTCATTTTATGCCCAAAACACTCACATTTTTAGTGAAATTGCTTGAAACAACCAATTCTTTTGAATTTTTGGACAGAAACTCAGCACAGACCATGATATTTTCAAATTTGAAATGGGGCCATTGACTTTTACAGGACCCCAGCAGCTTAGAGATGGAGTATTTTCAGATTCGGACTTTTAACAAACTCTGGTTATAATAAATTAAAAAAAAATAGGATTTTTTTCCACTAAAAAATAAGATTTTAAATTAAAAAAGCTCACAATTTTCAAGTTTTTGGTATTCGGATTTTAATAAATAACCCCCTTAGTGTAGCTTCATTTCCAACTGCAACATGATGGACCTTTAGCAGAACCACGGTTCATTAGAAACAACTGCAAGAAGAAAAAAGGAACTGCAAATATACAGTGAGAGGAACCCCCTTAAACCACAAGACTTGTAGTTATATACATTTATATGGAGCCCAGTCCATAGAATGTGGGCAGCCTTTAGCCAAGACACCGATAAATACTGTACACAAACAGAATGGCTGCCTTAGTTTCCACGTTCTAGAGCTATCCATTTATTGAGACACAATAAATCTCAATTCTGCTTGATTAATACTGTCATGTAAATTCCTTTGATATGTTGTCAAATGGATTTAGTATTTACATTATAGAGGTCTAGTACACAGGTTATTTGTTGGGACTTATGATTGTTCAATCCATTCCAGTGTGGGTACAATATATAACTATATATTATATGAGTCTACACACTGAAGATACTGATATTTAAATAGTAATATTATATGGGTTGGAAACATATTTTAAGGGCCTACATACATGTTACTGGAGTAATATAAGTCTGTATGCTGGAGTTATATGAATACATGCAGGAATTGAATGGTAATTTGCTCTTCTAGATACACCTGGAAGGCCAGCTTGAAGGTCAGTTATGGTGAGTTTTGGGTTATTTTGGAGTATTTATTTCTTGTCCTAGACATTTTTTTTAATTATGACTAATTGACTGAGAACTCCAATGTTTTCCTATATTTATGCCCATTTCATGAGCAAAGTTAGACCCTTTAAGAGGGGGCATGACCAAAGATTGCACCTCCATGGGAGACCAAGTCTAAAGGCTGGACGTTCAAGGAGCCCATGTCCAAAGGCTGGACGTTCAAGGAGGTCCATGTCCAAAGGCTGGACATTCAAGGAGGTCCATGTCCAAAGGCTGGACGTTCAAGGAGTCCATGTCCAAAGGCTGGACGTTCAAGGAGTCCATGTCCAAAGGAGGTCTATGTCCTAAGGCTGGACGTTCAAGGAGTCCATGTCCAAAGGCTGGACGTTCAAGGAGGTCCATGTCCTAAGGCTGGACGTTCAAGGAGTCCATGAAGGCTGGACGTTCAAGAAGATCCTTGGCCAAAGGTTGGGCCTTAAAGGAGGAGTTTAAGTGAACATCTGACAACCACAGGTCGACAAAGTTTTGTGTTATAAGGCTACTGTACGTACTAGTGTTATTCCAGTCTGCTCAGTGTCGGACTGGGACACCAGGGGCCCACCAAAAACTCTCACCAGAGGCCCACCCAAACACCTTTAGACCAGGGGCCCACTCTAAGTATTATTTTCTTTCTTTCCTTAGTCAACCTCTGTTCTCGTATTCTCTTTTCTTTCCATACTATAACATATTATTCCATCTATTTAGCCTCTTTATTCTCATAGAAATAGGGAATGGCCATGAAATAAGCCAAATGTTTAGAAGCAGGAGGGCCCACTGACACCTTGGCCCACCGGGAGTTTTCCTGGTATCCCGGTGGGCCAGTCCGACACTGAGTCTACTAGTCTACGTACTGATTTTTATATGTAGCAAAAGCCGGAGGCACAGATTAAATGCAACCAACCAGAACTCATGAATTCTGTGAAAGCATTGCTCGGTTTTGAGTTCATGCACGGACCCTCAAAACAAGTTTGGCTACATACAAAATGGAGAGCTTTGATGGGTGACCTGATGTGACATTATTATGCTAATATACAGCCAACTCATTGGTCTAATTGGGCATGGGCCACACACAGACTGACCAGGCATTAAATTAACAAATATGGCCAGCCAAACAAAGAAGATGCCCAAAATACAGGTACATCTCACATTCACACCTGCAGATGCCCCATCCACATGCCTAGAATGGGTAAATGAATAAGGACTGATTTGTCAAAATTTCCCATCAGAGGTGCCACACATATTTTGATGGTGGAAATCAGCCAAACTGCTTCTTTTTAGTTTAGTGGCGGTTTCCCATCATTTGTATTGAGTAGTTCCCATTTAAGTTAAGTATGTTATAGAATCTGTAATTCTAAGCAACTTTTCAATTGGCCTTCATTGTTTCTTTATAATTTTACTATTTGCCTTTTTCTTCTGACTCTTTCGAGCTTTCAAATGGGGGTCGCTGACCCCATCTAAAAACAAAAGTTCTGTAAAGCTACACATGTATTGTTATTGCTACTTTTTATTACTCATCTTTCTATTCAGTCCCTCTCCTATTCATATTCCAGTCTCAAATCAATGCATGGTTGCTAGGGTAATTTGGACCCTAGCAACCAGATTGCGGAATTTGCAAACTGGAGAGCTGCTGAATAAAAAGCTAAATAACTCAAAAAAACACAAATAATAAAAAATGAAAACCAATTGCAAATTATCTCAGAATATCCCTCTCTACATCTTACTAACAGTTAATTTAAAGGTGAACAGTTCATTTAATGTTGTTTTTTCTCTGTGTGTGAAATCTATACCCCTGATGCTGTTTCTAGAAATAAAAATGACTAATTGCGGTTAATCCGTCTATTATAACATTTGCTATTTCTGTGCAGAGATAAATGGCAGTTACAAATAGAAAGGCAATTATTGTAAAGCAGTTGGCAAGCGGCTGATGTAGCTGTGAGTGCCAGAGCTGTGTGTAATGTTGTCTACAGAAATGACAGCCATTGTGAAAACTCAATTATAGGTTTATTTTAGGTTGTCTCATAGAGCAGATAAGAAAACTCACAGCAGGTAAACAAACATGGATGCCAGGCAATTTCTGTAACTAATCTTTGTGTAATGTAAGGTTTCACTATACAACCTTAATAATAATAATATCATATTATTACTATTTAATCAGTGACTTCTAATTATAATTTACAGTAGTACGTTATCCCTTATAATACATGAGTGATACTCAGAGTTCCCTGTATAACTCAGCCTGCAGCCTTGTGCCTTTATATGGTCACAGAACAACCCCTCAGTGACTTCTAATATCCTTATCATTTACAGTAGGGGGTACATTATCCCTTATAATACATGAGTGATACTCAGAGTTCCCTGTATAACTCAGCCTGCAGCCTTGTGCCTTTATATGGTCACAGAACAACCCCTCAGTGACTTCTAATATCCTTATCATTTACAGTAGGGGGTACATTATCCTTTATAATACATGAGTGATATTCAGAGTTCCCTGTATAACTCAGCCTGCAGCCTTGTGCCTTTATATGGTCACAGAACCCCTCAGTGACTTCTAATATCCTTATCATTTACAGTAGGGGGTACATTATCCCTTATAATACATGAGTGATACTCAGAGTTCCCTGTATAACTCAGCCTGCAGCCTTGTGCCTTTATATGGTCACAGAACAATCCCTCAGTGACTTCTAATATCCTTATCATTTACAGTAGGGGGTACATTATCCCTTATAATACATGAGTGATACTCAGAGTTCCCTGTATAACTCAGCCTGCAGCCTTGTGCCTTTATATGGTCACAGAACAATCCCTCAGTGACTTCTAATATCCTTATCATTTACAGTAGGGGGTACATTATCCCTTATAATACATGAGTGATACTCAGAGTTCCCTGTATAACTCAGCCTGCAGCCTTGTGCCTTTATATGGTCACAGAACAATCCCTCAGTGACTTCTAATATCCTTATCATTTACAGTAGGGGGTACATTATCCCTTATAATACATGAGTGATACTCAGAGTTCCCTGTATAACTCAGCCTGCAGCCTTGTGCCTTTATATGGTCACAGAACAATCCCTCAGTGACTTCTAATATCCTTATCATTTACAGTAGGGGGTACATTATCCCTTATAATACCCCATCTAATGCCCTTATAATTGTAATTGACAGTCGGGGTACATTATCCTTTAACATAAGAAACTAAGTGTATTGTCAGTGTATCTGTTGGACAGCCCTGTCTAATATCATTTATACTTTCCTAAATGTCGTATCTCAACGGGGAGCACTGGCAGTTCATGCAGTTATTGTATTTCAGGTTTACAACATCCTGTTATGTAGCAGCTCCCCAATGAGCTTTCCCTAAGTGCAATTGTGGTTCTGTGTTTATTTTACCAATCATTACAGGTCTCCATGACCTTGGCATCGGTTGCAGAACAATCTATGGAGAGGATGAAGTGTTCCTCATTATTTTTCCCTCAGCCTGAAAGCCTAGTCAACCGGCACCGGCTCCTAACAAGGGAAACTATGAATGGAGCATATCTAGTGATTTGAAAATCATTATTTGGATGGGGTACCCCATAACAAGGTTATAGTCAGATGTAGACATTATTAGACTGGCAATTCATAAGCATTCAACCCCAAATCTCTACACCTCCCCAATGAAAGCTGTGAGTTCCTCACTAGGTGGGACATTCACTAAGATTCGTAGTTGCGCCAGGCGTAACTTCGCCGCACTTCGCCAGGTGTAGTTTCGCCAGCGCTCCGCAAATTCACTAAAATCCAAAGTTGCGCTCAGGGGTAGCGTAAGGTTGCGAAGTTGCGCTAGCGTTGATTTGCTAAGCGAAGCGAAGTTATGCTAGCGATGGTTAATTTGCATACGGCGCCAAATTCAAATTTCAATGGAGGAATACGTAGAATCACTACAAATGCCTGGGAAACCTTCAAAACATCAAATAAAATTCTTATTTTGCCCTACACATGTGCCCACTGTATAGTTAAGGTGCCATGAGTTAGGAAATGTAGGGGGGAAGGAGGGGAGCCCCAAAAATTTTTTCGATCTTCTTCAGCCTATCACCCATAATATAGAAAAAAAACGCCAGCGTTTTTGGGACTTAGAAATTTTTTTAACTTATTATGAAGAAATCCCTATCTACTCTATTGCACTTCGCCTGGTCTGAGGTGGCGAAGGAAGTCTAGCGTAAAAGGTAGCGTTCAGTACACTGCGCGCGTTAGTGAATTTGCGTAGTTACGTCCGTTGCGCAAATTCGCCAGGCGTAAGGGTGCAAAGTTACACTAGCGAAGTTACGCCAGCGTCTGTTAGTGAATTTGCGAAGTAACGAAAATGCCCAACGCTAGCGAATTGACGCTAGCGTTAGGCGCTTCGGCGCATAGTGAATTTGCCCCTAGGTAGGCCAACCTCACAATCTGGAAACCACTACTTTAGACAATCAGCTACTGAACTGGAGAACTTGAGCTTTTTGGGGAATTGTCAGGTGGGCAGATAGGTTGGATGCCACAGAAGGTCAATTTGTGTGGACCAATGCAATTTCCCTTTGGCTGATGACTCCATAGATATCCTCAGCAAACCCAATGTCTTATCTTGTCCAGCCAACTGTAGTCCAAAGCAATCCACTAGAAGCTCCAACAATTCCAGGCTGTAATGCAACAAAATTCCACCCTCAGCCTGACTTTGTTATTGTGTTCTGCAAACAAATGGCCTGGAAAGCAAAGACATTTAAATGGTCATGGTGCAACATGAGCCGTAGTTCTGTTGTTTGGATTCTGTGAGTAATGGAACACATTGCAGCCGGGCATTGCATGAGCAGTGTTACCCTTTGCTTGAGCAGCGCTACAGACAGGGCAGCACCAGGGATACAGAGGGGAAACAAAAAGGGGGTTCCTTATGAAACTGAAACATAACTGAGAGTAAATAAGTACCTCTTAATTATTACCAGTAGGTCTACACTGACCAAAAATTGTGGATTGCTAGTGTGATGTTACAGTATTGGTGAAACTTTCTAGATATTGGACCTGTGGATGCAGAAGAAACATAAGCTCCCCAGCAATTCTGAGTACCTGGAAAACTGTGGCACTGTGATCTGGTATTGCACCAGCGGAAAGAACCAAACATCTTATTCTATAGATCAGTGGTCCCCAACCAGTGGCTTGTGAGTAATATGTTGCTCTCCAACCGCTTGGATGTTGCTCCCATTGGCCTCAAAGCAGGTGCTTATTACTGAATTCCGGCTTGGAGGCAAGTTTTGGTTGCATGAAAACCAGGTGTACTGCCAAACAGAGCCTCATGTAGGCCCAAACAGTCAATCACAGCCCTTATTTGGCACCCCCTGGAACTTTTTTTCATGTGTTGCTCTTTTTTACATTTGAATGTAGCTCACGGGTAGAAATGTTTGGGGACCGCTGCTATAGATGTTTCTAAAGGAAGAGACACACGTTCAGAATTGGGGAGATTAGACGCCCACGAGGAAACGTAGCGCTCAGAGTGCCATCCCGCCGGCGATTTCGATTCAAGCTGGCGGGAGGCAGTTCAGGGTGATTAGTCGACACGAAAAAGAGGCGATTTATCGCCGGGCGACTAAATCTCCCCTAATCTGAGCATGTGTGAGGAGCATCACCTAGCCTATCTAGTTACTAGCATGGCACTCTCAAGTGAGTCCAACATAGCATAGGGTAGCCCAATCATTCAACCATCAGACATGCCGTCCTTCTATAGGGCAAACATTCAGTTGGACTTTGTCTCTAGGCTCCAGGTTCATGTTGCCTGCCTTACTCTGAAGCAGCCTGGGCAAGATTCCCACCCCAGCCTCCTAGTGGTCAACCAACAGGCCAAGTCAACCAGGTCTTGAGTGATTAGATGACTTAAGCTGCCCATAGATGCAAAGATCTGATTGTACGAATCGAGGATTCTTAAGATTGTGTGTGTGGAGAGTAGTGATGGGCGAATTTGCGCCGTTTCGCTTCGCCGAAAAATTTGTGAATTTCGCGCGAAATTCGCGAAACGGCGAAAAATTCGCAAAACGAGACGCCGACGCCCGTTTTTCGACGCCGGCGCCCGTTTTTGACGCCAGCGTCCGTTTTTTTGGAAAAAATTTTTTTGGCGCCGGCGAATTTTTTCTGCGAATTTTCGCGGGCGTTTCGCGAATTTATTCGCCAGACGCGAATCGCGCAAATTCGACGCAAATTCGTGCCTGGCGAATAAATTCGCCCATCACTAGTGGAGAGCGGCGGAGATCGGTTGATCGGACAGGTTAAAAGATTTCTGTCGGCTGCTGATAATATCTCTGCGTGTATTGCCGATCGTATGATTTTCAGTGGGAGACTGTCACCAGCTTTGGACGGACATAACTTTCGTACGATTGATGTCAAGGGCAGAACATCGGCTGATCTGTTCTTTTGTACTTCGGAATGGTTAGTCGCAGGTCTGGAGATGGGAAAGTCCAATCATACGTACGATGATTCGTACGATCAGATCTATGCGTCTATGGCCAACTTTAGGTACATACCAACTCAACTAATACAATCAATCACTTAGTCGATGGGGCAAAGCAGCCTGCTTTTCCTGAGTGCACAGATATGGCTGCACCAATAAGCATTTCAAATTTGGAGTGACCATCATTACTACATGAATACTTGAGATGGGACATGGGAGTCGAGTCAAGATAAAAACAACCCTTCGGCTGGTAAAACGAATGCCATCATCACTTAATTACCTCCTTCTTTGTCTGTCCCCATTTAATTTTTAACCCAGCTTTAATTGTGCAGTTTCCCTTCAGATTCAGTTGTTGTGAATTTAGGAATTTTAAAAGCTCAATGGTTTTGTTTGTTCTAATTCACCCAATATGTTCTTATCTCTCCCAGTGACAGGTCAATCCATCACGGGTGTCTCTAGGCAGTGGTGGGAAATCCAAGTAATAATATGAGTCTTTTTTTAAGATTGTTGACAATGCAACGTGTCTTGTGTTTATTTTCCCAGACAACACAAGCACGCTGGCTTCAGAAATAGGTAAGCCCTTATTTTTCTGATGATAATATCTCTTTATTATTAATGTATTGCCCCTCTGGCTAATTAATCAACAACATCAGCCTCCAGGTATGTTATTTTGATTTGGATTACTGACCCACTTACAGAGGTTAACTGCTCCCCCGTGATCTTTACGACTCAGTAGATGACTCACATTGTTGTGATTATAGGCGCTCGAACACAAACACCCTGTTGCACGCACACCAAACTCAGGTGTTTTAAGTGGTTCTATAAAAATCTTCTTTTGCTGCTATTAAACTTTGTTTCCCCTCTTCAAGGGCAATTTTAAAATGTTTCGTCGGCAGGGCAATCAGTAAAGAGCTCCATGGGGCCGAGAACAAAATGCTCCATATCAACTGTCATTCAGGTGCAGGTGCACTCACTTGGAAAACATTTATTTATTGGTGGGTTATTTCATTTTTACAGATTTAGCCATATTTTCCTGGGACTAGATATTTCAACTGTTAAAGGATTAGTGTGGCCCTAACCAAATTCAATCATTGACCTATGTACAAGAGATGTTGGCAGTGGTGTAACTAGAGTGTGCCGGGCCCCCCATCTTTCGAGGGGCACTTTGATTCTCATTCTCCCGCCCAGATCATGTCCCGCCTCTGCCCAGCACACACCCCCAGCCCCGGATTTGTGGAAAGGCCACCAAGACCTGGGCCTAGGGCGGCAGGATTTTAGGGGGCGGCATGAAGCCCAACCACACCCACATTGGTTCAGAAACACTGGGGATGCACAGAATATAAAATAGTTTTTTAAATTTCCCATGTGCCAATCCCCATTGCTCTTGTCCCGATGATGAAAATTTGCGCGAATAAAAGGGAGGCGATGGGAACGTTAGCGGGCCTAGGGGTGCTCGCTATGTAAATCCGGCCCTGCACACCCCACCTATACCCGTCCCACCCAGACTCCGCCCACCACTGCAAGACTTGCTTCCCCCTTCCTCGTTGGTAAGAGAGAGCGGCTGGGGAGGAGGGTTTTTTTATAAGCTATAGAGAAAGCAGACCCCACACTCCGGGCCCCCTGTTGTCCGGGGCCCCCGGGTCTGCTTTCTCTATAGTTGCTTGACAAAGGGAAACGTTGCATCCCCAATAAATGAGCAAGGGTTTTCCCTGCTAGAAATAACCCATGTTGTACCATGTTGTGTCTGCTCTTCACGCTGAATTTGAGGTTGCCAACGCCTCCTTCATTGAGCACCTAGGACTCATACAGATCAGGAAGGCCAGGGTGTGCTAGGGTAATTTCTTCTCTATTCTCTATAGTTATACCACTGGATTTGGGTACATCCTTGACACCATTAAAGTTCTTCTAGGATAAAACCACAGTGGCCCAATCAGAATCCTATTATAGTTCACTAAGGATAAGAAAAAGTTAATGCATGTTAGGAAATTAAGTTTGGTCTTTTGATTGGGTTCTATATATATACTTGGGTATTCTCCTAGGTGTAGACCACGTTATAACGACAAACAAAAAAGACCATGGGGTCCTTGGATTGGACAGGGCAGCACTGCACCAAACCTAGACCCCCAGAAACTAACTGTTTAGCACCACCACTTCCCTTGCAGTTAGCACCTTTGTCTGATGGGTGCTCCATTTTTTGGTTGTTCATGGTTTAATACCGGGGCTAAATCAGAGAAGCAAAGGTTTTTGGGAGGTTCTCCTTTCTCCTGAGCAAGAGGCTTAGACCAACCACTTGGTGAGGTTTGTTCTACCTTAGTGCCAAATACTAAAACGCTTCCAGTCTTCGTTACTCTTCAATACCATCTAGATCTACCAACCCATGGTAACCAATCATACGTTGGCTAACCAGTAAGTGTTACCTGTAGGTTGGTTGCTATGGGTTAGTGAGCCTTTAGCAAGTAATTGACATTGTTTCTGTAGGACTTTATCTTGGTTAAATGCTGATTTGCTACTTTGCTATAACTGGAACTGTCCCAGCGAGACCAATGTTATTCCCCCCACCGGCCGGTTTCAATACATTATAAATAAGTGGCTGTGCTGCTGAATACGAACACAGGCTTAATCACAAGCACATGGTCATTACCCTCCCCATGCGATCCACCCAGAGAACAATCTGAACCACATTAATGACTTATAATGTGGCCCCGATTAGCAAGGGCAGTAGTCATAAGACTTCATGTCAGTTTGGGGGCCTGGGTTTATTACGACTCTGCTCTGCCCCCAAATGAATTCTGTACGTGTGTAACCAGGCGTGTGGGAATTGTGTTTTCACATGGTGCAGAAAATGGACTTGCCTGTAAATTGAACAATTTATTTTTGTAGGCCAAGAAGGCAGAAAGTTATCTGGACATTAATTAATTCCAAGAGTTTGTATGTTGTGTGGGTTTCCTCCTGGGTACTCCAAAAATTGTAAGCTCCACTGGGGCAGGGAGTGATGGGAATGTGATAGGGATCTTAGATTGTAAACTGCATTGGGGCAGGGAGTGATGGCAATGTGATAAAGACTTTAGATTGTAAGCTCCACTGGGAAAGGGAGTGATGGGAATGTGATAGGGATCTTAGATTGTAAGCTCCACTGGGACAGGGAGTGATGGGAATGTGATAGGGATCTTAGGTTGTAAACTGCATTGGGGCAGGGAGTGATGGCAATGTGATAAAGACCTTAGATTGTAAGCTCCACTGGGAAAGGGAGTGATGGGAATGTGATAAAGACCTTAGATCGTAAGCTCCACTGGGAAAGGGAGTGATGGGAATGTGATAGGGATCTTAGATTGTAAGCTCCACTGGGACAGGGAGTGATAGGCATGTAATAGGGACCATATATTGTAAGCTCCACTGGGAAAAGGAGTGATGGGAATGTGATAGGGATCTTAGATTGTAAGCTCCACTGGGAAAGGGAGTGATGGGAATGTGATAGGGACCTTAGATTGTAAGCTCCCCTGGAGCAGGGAGTGCTAGGCCTGTGATAGGGATCTTAGATTGTAAGCTCCCTGGGGCAGGGAGTGATGGGCATGTGATTGGGATCTTAGATTGTAAGTTCCATTGGGGCAGGGAGTGATGGGAATGTGATTGGGACCTTAGATTGTAAGCTCCCCTGGAGCAGGGAGTGCTAGGCATGTGATAGGGATCTTAGATTGTAAGCTCCCTGGGGCAGGGAGTGATGGGCATGTGATTGGGATCTTAGATTGTAAGTTCCACTGGGGCAGGGAGTGATGGGAATGTGATTGGGATCTTAGATTGTAAACACCACTGGGGCAGGGACTGATGGGAATGTGATAGGGACCTTAGATTGTAAGCTCCCCTGGGGCAGGGAGTGATAGGAATGTGATAGGGACCTTAGATTGTAAGCTCCCCTGGAGCAGGGAGTGCTAGGCATGTGATAGGGATCTTAGATTGTAAGTTCCACTGGGGCAGGGAGTGATGGGAATGTGATAGGGATCTTAGATTGTAAGCTCCACTGGGGCAGGGAGTGATGGGAGTAATAGGGACTTTAGAGTGTAAGCTCCACTGGGGCAAGTACTGATGGCAATGATGTGTAATCTATGTAAAGGGCTGTAGAGTTATGCACCCAAGCTTGGAACTGGGTGCTGGGGTTGTATTGGCACAAAAACAAGGGCTGCAGGTTGTGCGTGTCGGCAGGTAGTCGGTACATAAGGTGTGGAAAAGAAACTATTAGTAACGGAATTTGGTGCAATAAAACCTCTTGTGCAATTGCACTGACCTTGTCTCAGAGATGTGCGGGTGCAGCACGTGTAGCCTGTTCTGAGCTGTATTGTTATGGGTTACACTCGGCTCCTCACACTGACACAGCATTTTATATACTGTCTGAGAACAGAATATTATAACAGCCACATAATGTTATCATTTATTTATATAGCACTGTATAGAGGTTACACGTCATTTACATCAGTACCTGGCCCAGTGAGCTTAAAATCCATGGTCCCCATCACACTCAGATACACATAAAATCAGAATTCTCTGACACATGTAAGTTCCTTATATTTAGGGTTGCCATCTTTTCTGGAAAAAATACCGGACTTCCTATATATTTCTCTTTTTTCCCCTATTAATAACATTGGGATCGACCATCATTTTTACCGGCCAGGCTGGTAAAATAAGGGCCAGGTGGAAACCTACTTATATTACATTACCCCCATCTTGGGTTGGAGCCACATGTATTCATGTCAACCAGCTGGGCCCTATACAGGCTCCATTGATTTTGTGAGATAATGGTAAGTACACGGCTACTCACTGTGGGAAGCAGGGTTATTGGCCCATGGATATGGTAGAAACTATGGCATATACCTAGTCAAGTCTCAGACAGATGATTAGAAAGGCTGGCAATTGCCATAAGTCAAGGCCCAAATGGGTGATCAGTTCAATGCTCTCCTGGTGGCTCTGCATGAGGCCTTTATGTGGTCTGATCATTGTCCTGCTTTGACCTAGCACGTGGTGGCCCTGATGTTGGGCCATCAGCAGACACGGACTGGCAATCTGTGGGTTCTGGCAAATGCCAGAGGGGCTGCTATAAGGTCCCATAGAAAGACAGTATTGTGTGGGCTGTTTTGGCCTCTATGTGGGCTGATTGGGCCTCTGTTTACCTGAAATGCCAGGGCCTATTTTAATTCTCAGTCTGGACCTGGCCATCAGTATGACCTCCCAGATATTTGACTAAATCATAAAGCTGGCCACAGATGTAACTATTTTTAAAAGATCCGATCGTCATCGTGAGACCACGATTATCTCGAAACGATCGTACAAATTGTCCATCAACTAAAAAGACCAATTTGCCAGTAAAACAAAGGGGAGCTGCCTGCTTGGCCCTGCAAACATAGATACATTGCACTGGGACCGACAAAGATTTTTTAACCTGGCCGATCAATTTCCTGACAGATGTCGGGCGAAAAAATCGTAAGATGTACGATCATTCGAATCCCACTAACCGCACGATAATTTCGAAGGGGAGCTTAAATCACCAAACTAGGCCAAAATCTGCAAAGCTAGAAACCTTGAAATCTTACTGTGTATGGCCAACTTAACACACCATATCCGTGGCCTGATTTGATGGTGGCACACCCATACGCTGGCCGTCACTTGCACCTTGAGCCCCCACACACACATAGATAGACACTCTTCTGCTGCTCTCCATCCCCCAACAGTAGGACCTCACCCCTGAACAGTATTACTAAGGACTAACAGCCATTTCAATTTCACACCCAGTCCCCAGTGTCCCGTTGTCTTGCAGTCACTAGAACCCTACCTCCCTGGTCCCCCGGCCTTCCCACAGATTGGGTCCTGACCATATACTCTCCTAGCAGTAGAGGTGGCCATGGATATTAAGATTTTAGAAGATCTTTTCGTTATCGTAAGACTTACACAGGCAGATTTTTTTACTTCCAAACAACCGATTCCAGAACGTTCCGATAATACCGATAACCTATCGGATGGCTGACGGTGTACGAACGATTGTCGGACGAACTATCGTCTCCACATTATCGTTTGCAAAATTGATCGGGTGAGTTTAAAAATTTTAGTCGTTCAGGGATAAAATCCCTCTTTGCGCATGTCAGGATTGTAGCACAAGCCAACGAACATATACGGAACAACGAACATATACGGAACAACGAACATATACGGAAGGACCCGAACGTTCTTTGCGGAAAGCTTCATTTGTAACTATATGTACAGAAATAAATTGGTGCTGACTGCAGGAATATCACCCTATCACCTCATATGTGAAAGAAGTTTATTGTATATAAATCCATAATGTCTGCATGGAGCAGGGAAGGAGAAACTGACTATATACTACAGACAGTGACACAATGCTGGCACCATTCCTCGTTTGTTGAACAATGTTCGTCCGTACACGAAGCAAACGATACAGTTATATCTGTTTATTTAATCGTTCTCCGTGGATGGCATATAGTATGGTAAAATAATCGTCAGACGATCGTTTAACGATACGATCGTTCATCGCAGAACGCTAAAAGTATGCCCGTGTATGGCCATCTTAAGTTTATCCTGAAGCAACCATTTAAATGGAACATTTGTCCATCAACTAAAAAGACCATTTCAAGCAATATCTTCTAGTTGAAGCCAAGAAAACTGTTGGGAGCTGCCTGCTGAGCCCTGCAAATAGTTGGACAATGAATAAATTTCACTGTAAACTATGAAAAATGTTCCTGTCCGGTCAATTTTGTGTCGAAAAAACTTTAGATCATTTGATCGATTTGACGATAATTTGACGGATTTGACGGTTCTGTAGTCACCTTAATGAGCACTCAAACACCATGGCTCAGTTTGTCTCTTAAAGGAGAAGGAAAGGTAAAATCTAAGTAGGCCTTATCAGAAAGGTCCATCTAAATATACCAGTAAACCCCCAAAGTAATGCTGCTCTGAGTCCCCTGTCAAAAGAAACACTGCATTTCTTTCCTTCTATTGTGTACTCATGGGCTTCTGTATCAGACTAACTGTTTTCAGCTTAAACCTCATTGCCCTGGGCTTGAGCATGCTCAGTTTGCTCTTCTCCCCCCACCCCTCCCTTCTCTACTGTAATCTGAGCCCAGAGCAGGGAGAGACTAAGGCAGGAAGTGATGTCACACCACATAAATACTGCAGCTCCTATTCTAAACAAACAGAGAGTTTCTAGAGCTTTTTACTCAGGTATGGTAAAACATTCTACAGAATAAATATAGCATTCTAGCTTGCACTATTGAAGCTAATCTATTGGCAATAAAATGCCTCCGTAGCTTTCCTTCTCCTTTAAACAAGGCTACCCCTGCGTTATATACAGATCTGTCCAACTACAGTATTCCAAAAACATACAGGTAAGTTAAATGACTCTTGATGCATTTGGCCCCATTGCGTGTCTGCGTGTGCTGCAACTTAGGAAGGACCTAATGCAAGTGCTTCAACCTTGGGCCTCATTTATGAAGTTGGGGGTGAAACGTGAGCACACAATGAAAATAAAGACGTTTTATTGAAGTGCTGCTGCCTCTTTAAGAAGTCCCAGTGCAAGAAACACAAACACACACACACATAGCTCATGCGGCACCACCCTCAGTATGATGCAACAAGCAGTCACATCGCAGTTTACAAGGAGTTGCATTAAGTGTGAAGCAATTTCCCTTCAACATAAACTAAACTCAAATAAATAACCCCAGGATTTCCTGAGTCAGCCACTGGCTATGCACATGTTGCTTATATTCTCAATTACTATTGAATTGTTTCTTGGAAGCTCACACCAGCTTACTATGAAATGAAGCTGCCAACACACTTGCCCCAAATACCAATGCAGTGCCAGTCCTCTAGTGTTAAACCAGACATATAAAACCCCACATCTTATATGTCTAGATATTCAACAGACTCCACGGGTTTCTCTACAGCCATGCAACTAGATTAAAGGAGTCATAATGAGGTTCTGATTGGCCAACTTGGACACCCAATCATATATCAGGCCATTCTGTTGGCTCCATGCATGAGCCAGTTAAACCAGCAGCCATGGTTGCGTCTGTTAAGGACAGCTTTAGACTAACACCAAGAATTCCTATGAGTCCTGTGCATCAGTATAATTAATATGAAATATAGCAAATGTATAGGGTGCAGGAGCCGAGGCTAATGTAGCGTATTTAATAGCCCCGCACCCCACTTCTCATGCACAAATACACGGGCCGCATTACATTAAGGGATGTTTTTCAACTTATTTTGCAATCATTTTCATTATGCCAGGAAACTATTGGGGAGTGTCTGTCGGTGACCTAAATGGAAAGATTACACGTGGAGCTACACGCACACTGTTTAAATGGCTTGAACCCATGCTGCTTTGCTTGGGAACCCTCATGAAGTAACAAGGGTGCTAATAAGTACTCCTGCTGTAGCCCGTAGCAACCAATTGGATGCCAGCTTTTATTATTCTGGACCTAAGGTTACGGCTGATTGGTAGTTATGTATTGAATTTGCATTGTGTAGATGGATGGCACATGTAGAGATCTGGTTGCACAAATGTCCATCAACTCAAGCTGACAAGTGTAGTAGGACTGGCAGAAACGTGTCAGGCAACATTCTGAAAATCTAAAGTTGGGCATACACCAAACAAGCACAGGTTTACCCCATTTGTCTAAAACACAATCATGATGATCCAATCCTACAGCCCCTGGGTCAACATCTGGATCATAAGGGGGACTAAGAGCTGAACAGAAGACCACATTGAAATGCTAACAGGCAGCTGCCCAATTTTCTACTAGATATTAGTCGGACAGGACTATAACTGAGTAAAGAAAATGTGGTTGCTCTCCAGGACTTCATTGAACTCCAATCCCCAATTACTCTCTGTAACCAGCAGACTGAAAACCAATGAAGTTGATCATGGTCTATATTTCTGCTTTCAGAACTGGTCTTCATTTAGAGTTGCCACCTGTCCAGTTTTGCACCAGTTTGTAGGGTTCACCCCCCTATTTGGAACATCAAAAGAACCTTATACCCTATGCGGGGCACAGACCTACTGGCAACCACACTACTGCCCTTAATCTGTTCTGTATAACCCAACCCCACACTCTCCAAGTGTCCTTTAGTTTCTAGTCATTTGTTTTGCATGGAGTTGGGGCAAATTTCATTAAATAAAACTTATGGAATGTTGGACTCCTTTAAAGGGCGACTCCTGTTATTGTTTCCAGTGCAAACATTTCAAGCTTTTTGTTTTAAACTCGAGCAAATGAACTGGAACGAGATGTGGGTCACTGCTCTCCTCAAATTAAATCTGTTTCCTAAACCTTTCATGGCACAGACAAGTCCAATAATGTCCAACAACAAACATTGCACTCGGTTAATTATTCTTCCATGTTTAACCTTCAGTTCCCTTTCTAATATCGATCATGTACACATAGAAGGTGGCATTGTAAACACAGAGAATTGCAGTACAATGCAACAGTTTTACTATCCATTGTGTGTCCATTGCAATCATTCCAAGTGGTGTGTGTATATCTATCTATTATCTATCTATCTATCTATCTATCTATTATCTATCTATCTATTATATATCTATCTATTATCTATCTATCTATCTATCTATATTATCTATCTATCTATCTATTATCTATCTATCTATTATCTATCTATCTATTTATCTATCTATCTATCTATCTATCTATCATCTATCTATCTATCTATTATCTATCTATCTATCTATTATCTATCTAGCTATCTATTATCTATCAATCTTCTATCTATCTATCTATCTTTCATCTATCTATTATCTATCTATCTATTATCTATCTATCTATCTATCTATCTATCTATCTATCATCTATCTATCTATCTATCTATCTATCTATCATCTATCTATCTATCTATCTATCTATCTATCTATCATCTATCTGTCTGTCTGTCTGTCTGTCTGTCTGTCTATCTATCTATCTCTATCATTTATCATCTCTCTATCTATCTATCTATCTATCTATCTATCTATCTATCTATCTATATCTATAATTTATCATCTCTCTCTTTATCTATCATCTATCTATCATGTATCATATCTATCTATCTATTATCTATCTATTTATCTATCTATCTATCTATCTATCTATCTATCTATCTATCATCTATCTATCTATCTATCTATCATCTATCTATCATCTATCTATCTATCATCTATCTATTATCTATCTATCTATCTATCTATCTATCTATCTATCTATATCTATCATTTATCATCTCTCTCTTTATCTATCATCTATCTATCATGTATCCTATCTATCTATCTATCTATCTATCTATCTATCTATCTATCTATTATCTATCTATTTATCTATCTATCTATCTATTATCTATCATCTATCTATCTATCTATCTATCTATCTATCTATCTATCTATCTATCATCTATCTATCTATCTATCTATCTATCTATTATCTATCTATCTATCTATCTATCTATTATCTATCTATTTATCTATCTATCTATCTATTATCTATCATCTATCTATCTATCTATCTATCTATCTATCTATCTATCTATCTATCATCTATCTATCTATCTATCTATCTATCTATCTATCTATCTATCTATCTATGTATCTATCATCTCTCTCCTTCTCTCTCTCTCTCTATCTATCATTTATCATCTCTCTCTTTATCTATCATCTATCTATCATGTATCATCTCTATCTATCTATCATCTATCATCTATCATCTATCTATCTATCTATCTATCTATCTATCTATCATCTATCTGTCTGTCTGTCTGTCTGTCTGTCTGTCTGTCTGTCTATCTCTATCATTTATCATCTCTCTATCTATCTATCTCTATCATTTATCATCTCTCTCTCTATCTATCTATCTATCTATCAATCATCTATCTATCCCTCTATCATCTATCTATCCCTCTATCATCTATCTATCCCTCTATCTATCTATCTATCTATCTATCTATCTATCTATCTATCTATCTATCTATCTATCTATATCTATCTATATCTATCATTTATCATCTCTCTCTTTATCTATCATCTATCTATCATGTATCATATCTATCTATCTATCTATCTATCTATCTATCTATCTATCTATCTATTATCTATCTATGTATTATCTATCTATCTATCTATCTATCTATCTATCTATCTATCTATCTATCTATCTATCTATCTATCTATCTATCTAGAGAAATGCATATATCGCCACCAATTAAACTTAAATTAAACAGATTTTAACTTCTAAATGATCCAAAACTTACTGAAGAATCTTGTTGAATAACTTTATTAAGATAAATAAACGCTATCTCAGAAACATTGGATGTCAGTGGTGTTGTTACAACCCCTGGTGAAGGCCAGCATGTTGGACAGCATTGATATAAAGTGGTGATTGCCAAACTATGGGGCTGCCCCCAAAACTTGAAACAGTGGTAGTGAGGGCCAGTCAGGGTGAGATTTGGGTAGAATTTATATTTGATCTCTTAGATAGATTTGAAAGCCAAGCATTGAAGGCAAATGAGGATGAAATTGTGTCCTGGATCTGTGGCTATACTTATTGAGCTAAGGAGGCCTTTACAAAGATTAGATGTCAAAGGGGGGTTTAAGGGGACTTCTACGGATATATGATAACATTGGAGTATCAGCCATAGTTCCATCAATACAGAGAAGAGCAAATAAATGCTCACCCCTATATTGCTCTTAGTTTGATCTTCATGCTAATTTCCCAGAAGAGCACACAACACACCCTTACTGGCCTTCAGGTTGAGTCTGCTATGGTCAGTTTCATGGAGTGGGGGGACAACCTTAAAGTTTGGGAACCACTGAATTAGATTATTTGTAAGACATCATGATTTTAATATCTTCAGCGCCCATCCATTTGATCTTCACATTGGGTTACGACTCTTTGTAGCAGCAGTTTTGAGAACATCGATGGTCAAAATGACACATAAGGAGCATGTAGAGAATGTCCTCCCACAAACTTCATGCAAAACTATATGGGAATAACTCCAACGTTAAGGAGGATTACAGACTCTTCATTTTAGCGTAGTGACTTTATGGCTCCCCAACTCACCAACAACACCAGTGTCAATATTAGCCTCTTCTGGTTGCCCCCTCTCTGGCTATACATCCCATAACTATATACTGTACCAGCATGGGGTGACAATACAATGTCACCGTTCTCTTTCTCTGCCATTCTCTTCTTCATCTTCTGATCCCCGATTTCTCTACTTCTCTTCCCCTTCCTTATCCCGGCTCCCCTTCTCCTTCAGTTCTCCCTTTCCCCACTCCTGCTGATTTCTATTTTTACCCATTTTCTCTCCCACTCTCTTGCCACGTTTCTCTCCACTTCATCTTCTGACCTACCCTCCTTTCCCCAATCCAATGTGCTCTTCCCTTTCCCCCTTAATTGCTCCTCTTATTCCTTCTAGTGCTTTTCTCTCCCCATCCCTCTGCTTTGCCCTTTTAGAAGCTTCTCTACATTTGCATCCCCATGTTTTATCTTCTTCTTTAAATCTTTCCCTTTTGCTTCTTCCTTTCACTCCCTTTATTTATGACTTCTCTCTGCTTTCCCCTTTTCTTTTTTATGCCTGTGCTCTGGCATTGGCATGTGGCCCCTGTGCAACTTACAGAATGCTGGGATGCTAGTGGGTTGCTAGTGGGTTGCTAGTGGGTTGCTAGTGGGATGCTAGTGGGATGCTAGTGGGATGCTAGTGGGATACTAGTGGGATGCTAGTGGGTTGCTAGTGGGTTGCTAGTGGGATACTAGTGGGATGCTAGTGGGATGCTTGTGGGATGCTTGTGGGATGCTAGTGGGTTGCTAGTGGGATGCTAGTCGGATGCTAGTGGGATGCTAGTGGGATGCTTGTTGGATGCTTGTTGGATGCTAGTTGGATGCTAGTGGGATGCTAGTGGGATGCTAGTCGTTTGCTAGTGGGATGCTTGTGGGATGCTTGTGGGATGCTAGTGGGATGCTTGTTGGATGCTAGTGGGTTGCTAGTGGAATGCTAGTGGGATGCTTGTGGGATGCTAGTGGGATGCTTGTTGGATGTTAGTGGGATGCTAGTGGGTTGCTAGTGGAATGCTAGTGGGATGCTTGTGGGATGCTAGTGGGATGCTAGTGGGATACTAGTGGGATGCTAGTGGGATGCTTGTGGGATGCTTGTGGGATGCTAGTGGGTTGCTAGTGGGATGCTAGTGGGATGCTAGTGGGATGCTAGAGGCCTGTTGGTGTCCCCACATGTCACTACAAGCCTTCCTGCATTGCTTGGGCCCCTCCTCAGTCTACCTCTGGACCTAATGCTACTGAATTATAATTCAGAATAATATTATCTATCCTGCAATAAATATACCCCTACATTGCATTCAATTACAGGTCACAGCCAGCCAGCAGAATTTTAAATGTTTTGAGATGTTCGGGATGCGATTGCCTCCTGGGGACATTATTTCAGAAAAAAACAGATAAGAGTTTCTAATGGGCCAATGTTATAAACCTTAATGAGTCATAAGGCTCCCCACTGGCCTGGAATGTTTCGCTTGTTTGCCAAAATGGCGCAGGAAACGGTTCAACAGTTCAGCAACTCTGCAAACTCATTATAAGTCCCCTGGTAAAAAAAAAAAAAAAATGTTTGCTTTTTTTCTGCACAATTTCGGGGGGATGCCAGCAGAGACTTTATGCATTCAACCAATTAATCAGCCGTCCAGTTTTCTTGGAGACAAATACTGGGAACCTGTTACTGAAAAGAGCTCTTGATTGGCCACTGCTGCACAAAAAGGCACGTTTTTAATGGAAATCTCTTAGTCCTCAGAAGAATTATCTTAAAAAAAGATTTCATCAGAGATGCGGCAGGTACCCGTCAGCTCTTTCCTTCAGAGCATAAGGTAAATGCCAAAATGACCCGACAAACTAAAACCTGGACATAGGGCTGCTGTATGTGATTGGCAGTACAGCCGTCTCTGCCCCTTCCTTGGCTGTAATTGATATTATAACTGAGCATGGGGTCCCTGTATCACATGGGGAACCCTGTATCACTTGGGGTCCCTGTATCAGATGGAGTCCCTGTATCACATGGGGGTCCCTTTATCACATGGGGTCCCTGTATCACATGAGATGCCTGTATCACATGGGGGTCCCTGTATCACATAAGGTGCCTGTATCACATGGGGGTCCCTGTATCACATGGGGTCCCTGTATCACATGAGGTGCCTGTATCACATGGGGGTCCCTGTATCACATAAGGTGCCTGTATCACATGGGGGTCCCTGTATCACATGGGGTCCCTGTATCACATGAGGTGCCTGTATCACATGGGGGTCCCTGTATCACATGGGGTCCCTGTATCACATGAGGTGCCTGTATCACATGGGGGTCCCTGTATCACATGGGGTCCCTGTATCACATGAGGTGCCTGTATCACATGGGGGTCCCTGTATCACATGGGGTCCCTGTATCACATGAGGTGCCTGTATCACATGGGGGTCCCTGTATCACATGGGGTCCCTGTATCACATGAGGTGCCTGTATCACATGGGGGTCCCTGTATCACATGGGGTCCCTGTATCACATGAGGTGCCTGTATCACATGGGGGTCCCTTTATCACATGGGGTCCCTGTATCACATGAGGTGCCTGTATCACATGGGGGTCCCTGTATCACATGGGGGTCCCTGTATCACATGGGGTCCCTGTATCACATAAGGTGCCTGTATCACATGGGGGGTCCCTGTATCACATGGGGTCCCTGTATCACATGAGGTGCCTGTATCACATGGGGGGTCCCTGTATCACATGGGGTCCCTGTATCACATGAGGTGCCTGTATCACATGGGGGTCCCTGTATCACATGGGGTCCCTGTATCACATGAAGTGCCTGTATATCACCTGAGGGCCAAGTGCATCAGCCTGACATGAGGAATGGGGCAGAACTACTCAGAGGAGAGTTGCAGAGTAGAACTTGGCTCAGATTTTGCAATGAGATGTTGTATGAGTTGCATGGAGCTGCTGTAGCAGTGAAACATTACACCAGATCCAGGCCCGGATTTGCGGCAAGGCCGCATAGGCCCGGGCCTAGGGCGGCAAAAAAATAGGGGCGGCATGCCGCCCAGCCGCACTATGGGGACGCGTGCGTCCCCATTCAATTACAGCAGCTGCGCCGGCGAAAAAACGCCGGCGCGCTGGGAAGGGGAGGTGAGGTGGGTGGTCGGACCGCGCGGCCTAGGGGCGCCGAACATTGAAATCCGGCGCTGACCAGATCGATGTAACAGGGGCCTGAATCTATGCCATAAAGCACATTTCTACCGCCAGCCGCATCTTTTAGATGCACTGTCCCTTTAACTGTTTTTTACATAAGGGAAGCACAAAATGAGCAACAGCTGTGAAACATAAACAACAAGGAAAAGACTGGGTGGACTTCAGAGCTTTTTTTCCCTATAAAAGCTGCGTAAAATAATTGTCAGGCTACAGAATGAGACAAGCACAAGACCAGTATCCCTTGGTTTCATATAGAAACGTTGGAAAGTCCAATAGAGACTTGTGTCGGCAGCAGCAGCAGTCACAGAGCAGTGGGTAGAGCCCAGCAGGGAGGGCTATGGGCTGAGCCTTCACACTGGCCTGTGCCACCTCCTTCCATCTCTTGCACAAGGCTCTGCCTATGGGGAAGAACCAAAGGTGGAGTTAGACAATCCCATATAACCCCCAGCACTGAGCTGCAGGATTAGGGGGAAAAAACGAAACTAAATTGAAGTATCAGTGGTGGAGAGAGAGTGCAGCATCTGGAAACGGACACATCTGGTTGTCACGCAGAAAATTCAAGCACCCTGTTATATTACTGATAAAGTGCAGCATCTGGGAACCAACTCACACGCGCAGAACAGAGGCAGACGATTACCCTGCTGAGAGCGCAGCAACAGGACACCAGCGTGCACTTCTACTTGGGGCACACAGGTAAGGCACCCTGATACTCACCTGCCCGGTTGGCAGTGATGCGATGCATCTGGCACCTGTTCTTCCATGTGAATTTCTGGGAGGGACCTTGCATATTACACTTGTGAAATGTCGCTTTAAACCAATTTTAAGAAAGGATTATTGTTGAAGTTTAAGGGGTGCAATCCCCCCTTAATATATTCTATTTAAAGTGAAGGAAATCAGAGCTGAGCCGGTCTGATATAACATGATGTTATTTGCTCAGCACATTGTTACTGGCACTTTGGGTCCGTCGCCCCGAGGGGGTTTATTTTGTAGCCAAAACGTAATCCCTGTATAAAATGCAAAGAACAACATCCCCCCCCCTCCCTAGTGTGTAAACAAGAGAGGGACAGACTGTAGGCAGGGCACGTGCGCAGGGAAGAAAGGAATTAGTATTGTGCACATTTAATCCTCTCCTTGATCAGATCCCCGGCTGTCATCATCCACTTATGAGAAATGACCAACTGCAGGGAGAGTAGAAATAATTCCTACTATTGTACTTTCTGTCTTGAAGAAGGAATATCCAACGCTGCACAATATGTTGGAGCTCTAAAAATACACGTTAATAATAATGTTAATAATATTCCGAATAATCATAGATCCTGATAGAGTGTCACTGTAACGAGTGCTATTACAGATAAACTATAAATGATCAGTATCATCACAGCAGCCCTGCGACACCAGGACACGCCCCATCCATACCTCCCAACTGTCCCGTTTTTCGCAGGACAGTCCCGATTTTGATGATTTAACCCGCAGTGCCAGATTGTTACTGAAATGTCCCGACTTTCTCTTTGATCTTCTGCACTGAACAGCCAGAAAAAGATACGACGTTTCTAAAACTGAGGCTTTTGGCAGAGAGCCCAGGATGGCAGGTGCACTTAGATACATTTGTAAAAATGGTACAATGGTAACTATTTAAGATAAGCAGGTCTCTTGGGGAAATTGTGACTTGAGGCTTAAAGGAGAAGGAAAGGTTAAAAGTAAGTAAGCTTTATCAGAAAGGTCTGTATAAATACACCAGTAACCCTTCAAAGTAATGCTGCTCTGAGTCCTCTGTCAAAAGAAACAGCACATTTCTTTCCTTCTATTGTGTACTCATGCGCTTCTGTATCAGACTTCCTGTTTTCAGCTTAAACCTCCAGGGCTTGGGCTTGAGCATGCTCAGTTTGCTCCTCTCCCCATCCTTGCTGTAATCTGAGCCCAGAGCTATGAGTGAGCAGGGAGAGACTCAGGCAGGAAGTGATGTCACAACAAGCTAATATGGCAGCTGCTATCCTAAACAAACAGAGAGCTTCTAGAGCTGTTTATTCAGGTATAATAAAACATTCTACAGAATAAATATAGTGTTATAGCTTGTACTATTGTGGCTAATCTATTGGCAATAAACTGGTTCAGTAGCTTTCCTTCTCCTTTAAAGGGCAATTCACCTTCATTAGCAAAACTGTAATAACACATAAAACCTGAACCCTAAAACCCCCTTATACTTTCCATAACCTGCCATATTTTGTAAAAAGGATGTGTTATTTGAGGGTGTGTGGCCATAAAACGGGTGTGGTGGGAGGTACACATTCACCTGTATTTGTCCCCAAGGTGCTGACACTCAGCATGTGATGCTGGTGTGAGTGACAGGAAGGTGCGGCCAATAGAGTAAAGCAAACTGGGTCAGATACTGCACTTGCTACATTCCTACACATAATGCAATCAGTTCCACGGAAGAAGCTGCTGGGACAGGCGGTGAGGGAACATTACTCAGCAGGTCCAGTTAATTTACACTTTTTTGGTTTAGGCAAGCACTATGGCTGCTCCCGCCTATAGGTCTAAATTGAATTATGCAGAGAAAAAACTAAGGGGGGGGCAGATGAAGAAATTAGGACTCACCATAGTAAAACTCACCCACTTTCTATTTACACTTTTAGGATTTTTAGCGAATTTGTCAATTACTGAACTATAACATTCACCCAATTATAAATACGCTTCTAAAAAAAAATCCTAAAGAAAGGGATAGAAAGTGGGAGAGTTTTACTATGGTGAGTCATTTTTTCATCTGCCTCCTAGTTTCTTCTCTGCATAATTACATTTAGACCTATAGGCGGGAGCTGCCATAGTGCTTGCCTAAATCTGCCCCATTGTTTTTGTATACAGGTATGGGACATGTTATCCAAAATGCTCGGGACCTGAGGTTTTCTGGATAATGGATCTTTCCATGATTTGGATCTTTATACCTTAAGTCTACAAGAAAATCATATAAACATTAATTAAACCCAATAGGCTGGTTCTGCTTCCAATAAGGATTAATTATATCTTAGTTGGGATCAAGTACAAGCGACTGTTTTATTATTACACAGAAAAAGGAAATAATTTTAACAAATTTGGATTATTTGATTATAATGGAGTCTATGGGAGACAGCCTTTCTGTAATTTGGAGCTTTTTGGATAATGGGTTTCCAGATAACAGATCCCATACCTGTAGTAAATAGTGATGGGCAAATTTCTCCCGCTTTGCGACATCGAAAAAATTTGTGAATTTCCCACTAAATTTGCGAATTTGCGTAAAATTTGCGAAAAATTTATTTTGATGCCGGCGTCAAAATTCCACCACAATTTGACATGCGTTTAAGTCAATGGGCGCCTATAATTGTCACCGGCTTCAGAATTGTCGTCAGTGTCAAAAAAAATATTTCCGCTGCAATTTTGCGAATTTATTCGCCTGCGGCGAAACGTGGAAATTTGCTGCGAATACGCGCCTTTAGTTTAGTAGTAAACAATATAGCA
Source organism: Xenopus laevis (assembly GCF_017654675.1). Classification (NCBI taxonomy): domain Eukaryota; kingdom Metazoa; phylum Chordata; class Amphibia; order Anura; family Pipidae; genus Xenopus; species Xenopus laevis. The sequence continues at coordinate 129,757,204 of NC_054382.1, read as the reverse complement.
GAGATTTATAGCAGAGAGTCAGACTATAAGCGATGGCCAGCCACAGGTTGAAAGAGCGTGATTGGCCAATTTCATGTCGTACCCAGGGGCGCTCCACCAATGAGGCGAGTTGAGACACTCGCCTCAGGCGGCAGCGCCCCCCTGGTTACCAGGGGCGGCAAAAATGCCGCTCCTGGTAACTAAGAGCCGAATTTCCGGTTTTCAACCCGGAAATTCGGCTCTTCTAGTGCAGAGAGCGCAATTGCGCTCTCTGCACTAGCGTCGTGCAGCGCCCCGACCCCCTCCTGCGCAGAAAATGTGAGCGCCGTGAGGAGGGGTCGGGGCGGCAATGGAAGGCCGCCTCAGGCGGCATAAAGGCGCGGATCGGCGCTGGTCCAACCCCCTGCCAACCAACCAATCAGAGCCTCCATTGTGTGATGTTAAGATCTGACCAGAACAGGTGATATTCAGCTCATATTCAGCTGTTTAAGGTACTTTGGGACCATGCTGAAAATATTTAAGGGTAAAAGCCCAATATAAAGTGACAGTGCTGCCTCACCTCTCCCATTGATTGTGCAATTTGATTGGCCAGGCCATATACTAACCAACCAGACACATTAGTGGCCAGATTGTATGCATTGGCATCAGTTCTTTCAAGGGAGTTCATTAACCGCTCCAAGATACTTCCTTATTATTATTATTAGCTGTATAGTGCCGACATATTCTGCAGCTTTGTACACAGGTGATACAGTAACTCACATCAGTCTCTGCCCCAGAGGAGCTGACAATCTAACTGGTTGGGAGGAGACCAGGGAACCTGAAGGAAACCCACCCAGACATACAAACTCCTTGCACCGACCCCCTGAGTCAATAGGTAATTCAGGAACCCAGTGCACCCGCTTTTGGCAGTTTTTGTTTGTTATTTATACTTTGTGAATCTGTATTGTTATTGTGCTCAAAAGGAAACTGTGGTTTTATAGGTTGGAACTTGCCGTGTGTGTGTGACTGGGAAACATTACTGTACGGAAACAAAGTGCAGTTATTACTGGTGCCCTTTGATATTTGAGACCCCCTCCGAAGTGTCAGGGTGAAATTCTAATGTGGTGGTTTATGGTTCTCTGACTTTTTGTTTGTTCTTTGGGCTTCGTTTTTACTGATATTTTTCTCACCTGCATTTTTTAACCTCAAGCCTAAAAAAAACAAAAAAAACAGTAAAAATAACATGGCATTTAGAATTTGCAGTTGACACGCCCCAGACTTTATTTTGGGATTTCCAGCTTGGCAAGCCGACAACAAACAAAATATTCCAACTTCCTGCTCTTTTGACTATAATGGGAATGACTCTCACCCTATTGAATTGAGATTTCTAGGTTTGTCGGGCTTCATACACTTCATTAATGGCAATCATTCTGACACATTCAGGTTGATTATCATTAACATCTATAAAGAGTAAGGATGCACCGAATCCACTATTTGGGATTTGGCCGAATCCCCTTTGTGAAAGATTCGGCAGAATACCGAACTGAATCGGAATCCTAATTTGCAAATGCAAATAACGGGCGGTAAAGGAAAAGTCAAATAATTCCCCGCCCGCACCTAATTTACATATGCACTAAAGGATTTTGTGCGGCCAGACACAAGGATTCACCGAATCCTGCGTAAAAAGCCAGAATCCCAAATCCTGGATTCGGTGCATCCCTAATAAAGAGGCAAACTGGAGATTTCCAGCTTGGTGGGCAGGCAGCAAACTGCTACAAAAGAGTCAAAATGAAAATTTCTAGACTGGTGAGCAGGCAGCAAAACACTTCAATTTGCTACTTTGTAAACTTGAAGGATTATTGTTCTAATGTGGCAGAGCCTGTTATCATTAACATCTATAAAGAGGCAAACTAGAGATGGGCAGCTTGGTGGGCAGGCAGCAAAAGTGCTGGAAAAGAGGAAAAATTACGATTTTCAGTATGTCGGGCAGGCAGCAAAAGTGCTGGAAAAGAGGAAAAATTAAGATTTTCAGTATGTCGGGCAGGCAGCAAAAGTGCTGGAAAAGAGGAAAAAATTAAGATTTTCAGTATTTCAGGAGGGCAGCAAAAGTGCTGCAAAAGAGGAAAAATAAGGATTTTCAGTATGTCGGGCAGGCAGCAAAAGTGCTGCAAAAGAGGAAAAATTAAGATTTTCAGTATTTCAGGCAGGCAGCAAAAGTGCTGCAAAAGAGGAAAAATTTAGATTTTCAGTATGTTGGGCAGGCAGCAAAAGTGCTGCAAAAAAGGAAAAATTTATATTTTCAGTATTTTGGGCAGGCAGCAAAAGTGCTGCAAAAGAGGAAAAATTAAGATTTTCAGTATGTCGGGCAGGCAGCAAAACACTTCAATTTGCTTCTTTATAAATGTTATGGTTAATTGTTCTAACCTGGCAGAGCCAGGGCAATTATCATTAATGTCTATAAAGAGGCAAATTGAAGATTTCCAGCTTGGCAGGCAGGCAGCAAAACGCTACAATTTGCTACTTTGTAAACTTGAAGGTTAATTTCAGCTTGGCAAGCAGCAAATCATTTCAATTTGCCTATTCATAAACTTGAAGGTTAACTGTTCCAACCAGGCAGAGCCAGGACAGTTATAATTAACATCTATAAAGAGGCAAACTGGACTTTTCCAGCTTGGTGGGCAGGCAGCAAAATGCTACAAAAGAGTCAAAATGAAAATTTCCAGCTTGGCGGGCAGGCAGCAAAACACTTCATTTTGCTACTTTGTAAACTTGAAGGTTAATTTTTCTAATGTGGTAAAGTGAACTGGAGATTTGCAGCTTGGTGGACAGGCAGCAAAAGTGCTGGCAAAGAGGAAAAATTAAGATTTTCAGTATGTCGGGCAGGCAGTAAAACACTTCCATTTGCCTCTCAAACAGAGGCAAAGTAGAGATTTCGAGCTTGGTGGGCAGGCAGCAAAAATGCTACAAAAGAGGAAAAATGAAGATTTTCAGCTTGGCAAGCAGCAAAGCATTTTAATTTGCCTCTTCATAAAATTGAAGGTTAATTGTTCTAAACTGACAGAGCCAGGATAATTGTGATTAAAGAGGCAAACTGGAAATCTCCAGCTTGTCAGGCAGCAAAATGCCATAAAGATTTTCATCTTGGTGGGCAGGCAGCAAATCACTTGAATTTGCCTGCAATTACATATAAAGAGGCTTGTGCTATGCTGCTTCTATCTCGCAATCACATGCGCTAATCCAAGAGGGGAAACTGTTCATAATATCAAAAGCGCTTTATTCTAAGCACGCATATACAATTACAGCAGTGGGGTGCAAACTAACGCGTTTCGTGCCCTTATCTCGGCACTTCATCACAAACTTCACGCGTGAACGTGTTTTTAAAAAGCTACCTCAGGTGCATTTCATTAGTGACTCGCTTGATTTGAAGGCAAAGTTAATCAATCCACCGTATGTGATAAATATCATAAAATACATCGAGATATACCCATAATTAAAGTTTACCAATTTTATGTGCTAAAAAGTGATAGAATATAATAAAATGATTAAAGGTTTTTCAATATATTGTGTATATTAAACATCATATATTGTATATTACCATATCCTTCATCTTGGTGCCTCGACATGTTAATATCTAAATTTACATACAACCATAAAATCATTAAAACATTTAACTGATGTATTTGTTACGCCTTCATGTTAGCTGTGATGTTCCACCAAAACACGTCGTATTAATTTGTTAATAAATTCAAGTAATTGATAGATTATCATTTCATGTAATATCCATACCATTTATAGCGCTATCTTTAGTTATCCATAATGTGCTGAATCAAATCTCCATTGTCTTCTTATTTTTACATAGTTTATTTTTCTTTTTTTCATATTTCATGTACATATTTTATGTTGTAATAGAATTTCTATTTACTTATATATTTCTCTCCTAGTATTCATAAAACTTAAAGTGAACGTAGAAACATCAGATATGTACAGGATCAATCAATGGAGGATCAGGTGTATATTAAATGAATCGATCGCTACATTTTTCTTAATATTTTTCTTAATATAAGTATTTAATATCACACTCTTTGTTCAACCCTTTAGGTGCAACTGTATCCAAAACAGACATCCACTTCATCTCCCTTTTGGATATTAATGTTTGTATTTCTCCTTTCCTCTTTCCCAAATCTCACTGTTTCAATTCCCTGAAAAGATACAAAGGGGCAGATTTATCAAGGGTCGAATTTCGAGGGTTAATTCGACCCTCGAAGTAAAATCCTTCGAATTCGAATATCGGATTCGAAGGATTATAGGGCAAATGCTTCGATCAAACCACATTTGTTGTGCGACAATTCACATACGTTTTACATTTGGAAAGGTCCCCATAGGTTTCCTAACAATTTCCTGATCAAAGGAATATCCTTCGATCGATGGATTAAAATCCTTCGAAATGTTCGATTCGAAGGATTTAATCGTTAGATCAAACGATTATTCCTTTGATCGTAGGAATAGCGCAAAATCCTTCGACTCCGAAGTCGAAGGATTTTACTTCGACGGTCTATATTGAGGGTTAATCAACCATCGATATTCGACCCAATGTAAATGTGCCCCTAAAAGTTGGAAAACCTTAATTTGCCTCCTCCTTGGCAGGCAGGCAGGAAAATGCTTCAATTTGCCTTTTCATTGACTTTTATTATTACTTTTATTATTTCTTTATGGCAAAACTTGTTTCAAAAGTCAGAACCAAAGAACAGAAAAGGATAAACGAATCCTGCTTTCAATAGCAATTACACATGACTGCACTATTTTTTTGGGGGTGGAGTTCCCCTTTAAAGTCTACAAGATCTGCACCCTTCATTGCTGTGATTTCCCAGCACTTATTCTGTTCTACAGCCCCTCCCCCCATGCTATAATACACCCTGGGGCCCTATAGAAATCACCTACTGATACATTGCGTAACCTTCCACCACAATAGGGAACTATGTCTCTTCTTGAAACTTTCGACGTCTTCAAGTTTCTAGTGGAGCCGCAGTATAAAGTTTCCAGAAGTAGAAATCTCAGCATTTAGAATAAAGGTGTCAGACTTTGTATTAGTGAAACAGAGGGGGATATTGTACAAGTGTTTAGTTTGTTCTGATACAAAAGAGCCATGAATAACCTAAAAACTATGGGGCAAATTCACTAAGCGCCGAAGCGCCGAACGCTAGCGTTAATTCGCTAGCGTTTGGCATTTTCGTTACTGCGCAAATTCACTAACGAACGCTGGCGTAGTTTCGCTAGTGTTACTTCGCACCCTTACGCCTGGCGAATTTTCTCTAGCGACGTAACTACGCACATTCACTAACACGCGCAGTGTACTGAACTCTACCTTTTACGCTAGACTTCCTTCGCCACCTCAGACCAGGCGAAGCGCAATAGAGTAGATAGGGATTGTTTCAAAAAAAGTCCAAATTTTTTCTAAGTCCCAAAAAACGATGGCGTGTTTTCTACATTATGGGTGATAGGCTGAAAAAGATCGAAATTTTTTTTGGGGCTCCCCTCCTTCCCCCCTACATTTCCTGACTCATGGAAACTTACCTAGACAGTGGGCACATGTGTAGGGCAAAATAACATTTTTATTTGCTGATTTGAAGGTTTTCTAGGCATTTGTAGTGCTGATACGTATTCCTCCATTGAAATTTGAATTTGGCGCCGTATGCAAATTAGCCTTCGCTAGCGTAACTTCGCTTTACATAGCGAATCAACGCTAGCGCAACTCCGCAACCTTACGCTACCCCTGAGCGCAACTTTTAGTGAATTTGCGGAGCGCTGGCGAAACTACGCCTGGCGAAGTGCGGCGAACCGCGGCGAAGTTGCGCCTGGCGCAACTTCGCATCTTAGTGAATTTGCCCCTATATCCTTATAATAAGTGTTCAGTGATAGTCACATGGCTCATTGACACTTGTTTAATATATAGCAAGCCTTGCTTTAAAATATGAAAATGTCAAAGGTTATCTTCTAGTGCTCTGACACTCAACCTGCAGCCTGTGCCTCAGTGACTTCTAATATCCTTATCATTTACAGTAGGGGGTACATTATCCCTTATAATACATGAGTGATACTCAGTGTTCCCTGTATAACTCAGCCTGCAGCCTTGTGCCTTTATATGGTCACAGAACAACCCCTCAGTGACTTCTAATATCCTTATCATTTACAGTAGGGGGTACATTATCCCTTATAATACATGAGTGATACTCAGAGTTCCCTGTATAACTCAGCCTGTAGCCTTGTGTCTTTATATGGTCACAGAACCCCTCAGTGACTTCTAATATCCTTATCATTTACAGTAGGGGGTACATTATCCCTTATAATACATGAGTGATACTCAGAGTTCCCTGTATAACTCAGCCTGCAGCCTTGTGCCTTTATATGGTCACAGAACAACCCCTCAGTGACTTCTAATATCCTTATCATTTACAGTAGGGGGTACATTATCCCTTATAATACATGAGTGATACTCAGAGTTCCCTGTATAACTCAGCCTGCAGTCTTGTGCCTTTATATGGTCACAGAACAACCCCTCAGTGACTTCTAATATCCTTATCATTTACAGTAGGGGGTACATTATCCCTTATAATACATGAGTGATACTCAGAGTTCCCTGTATAACTCAGCCTGCAGCCTTGTGCCTTTATATGGTCACAGAGCAACCCCTCAGTGACTTCTAATATCCTTATCATTTACAGTAGGGGGTACATTATCCCTTATAATACATGAGTGATACTCAGAGTTCCCTGTATAACTCAGCCTGCAGCCTTGTGTCTTTATATGGTCACAGAACAACCCCTCAGTGACTTCTAATATCCTTATCATTTATAGTAGGGGGCACATTATCCCTTATAATACATGAGTGATACTCAGAGTTCCCTGTATAACTCAGCCTGCAGCCTTGTGCCTTTATATGGTCACAGAACAACCCCTCAGTGACTTCTAATATCCTTATCATTTATAGTAGGGGGCACATTATCCCTTATAATACATGAGTGATACTCAGAGTTCCCTGTATAACTCAGCCTGCAGCCTTGTGCCTTTATATGGTCACAGAACAACCCCTCAGTGACTTTATATGGTACCAAAACTGCTCAAAAATCATAGTAGTTGCATTCTTGATTGGCATATCCAAGACGAGAGTTTTAACATCAAATCACACTCCAATCAGATATATTTCTGATATACAGACACTGTATAGACGCCTGTGGGTTATGAGTCTGGGTGCAATATTTGAATGCAATTCTAAACAGCCTTCCAGCTGCAGCATTGTATCAGGAAACAGGAATTGTATCAGGAAACAGGAATTGTATAAGGAATCAGGAATGTTTTAGGAATCAGGAATTGTATCAGGAATCAGGAAATGTATCAGGAAACAGAAATTTTATCAGGAAACAGGAATTGTATCAGGAATCAGGAACGTTTTAGGAATCAGGATTTGTATCAGGAATCAGGAAATATATCAGGAAACAGAAATTGTATCAGGAAACAGGAATTGTATCAGGAATTAGGAATTGTATCAGGAATCAGGAATTGTATCAGGAATTAAGAATTGTATCAGGAATCAGGAAATGTATCAGGAATTGTGTCAGGAATCAGGAATTGTATCAGGAATTAGGAATTGTATTAGGAATCAGGAATTGTATCAGGAATTAAGAATTGTATCAGGAATCAGGAATTGTATCCGGAATTAAGAATTGTATCAGGAATCAGGAAATGTACCAGGAATTAGGAATTGTACCAGGAATCAGGAATTGTATCAGGAATTAAGAATTGTATCAGGAATCAGGAATTGTATCAGGAATTAAGAATTGTATCAGGAATCAGGAAATGTATCAGGAATTGTATCAGGAATCGGGAATTGTATCAGGAATCAGGAACTGTATCAGGAATCAGGAATTGTATCAGGAATTGTATCAGGAGCTGCTGGCAGAGTAAATATCATTAGATAAAGAACTGATAGGGACCAGGTCAATATTTTCAGGGATACAGTGTGCAGAACAGCTTTATATTGTCAACTGGCAGTTATGACTCCTACACTGATGTAGCCTGGTCATTATTGTCTCTCCATTCCCCAGACAGGCGCTGGTTAAATCTGAGCAGACACTTGGGTATCTTTATTGTACTGTACAAAAGCTGCTGCAGAACTGGAAACATCTGGAATGTTCTGCACTGAGTCACTCGGTCTGATGCGCGGCCACAAATATGCAGCGGAAACTTGTTGCAACTTTTTTTCACTGCCGTAGGGAAAAGAATTGTTTTGATTCATTATTGATTTTTTTTTTAAAATGTCATATTTTATGTGGATTTTAAAGGGGTGGGTAGCTAACCCTTAAGCTAACTTTAAGTATGTTATAGAATGGACAATGTGAAGCAACTTTTCAATTAAAATGTTTTATTGTTTTTGAATTATTTGCCTTTTTCTTCTGACTCTTTCCAGCTTTTCAATGAGGTCAGTGACCCCATCTAAAAAACAAATGCTCAGTAAGGCTACAAATGTGTTGTTCTTGCTACTGTTTATTACTCATCTTTCTATTCAGGCCTCTCCTATTCATATTCCAGTCTCTTATACAAATCAATGCATGGTTGCTAGGAGAATTTGGAACCTAGCAACCAGATGGCTGAAATTGCAAACTGGAGAGCTACTGAATAAGAAGCAAAATAACTAAAACACCACAAATAATAAAAAATGAAAACCAATTGCAAATTGTCTCAGAATATCCCTCTCTACATCATACTAAAAGTTAACCCTTTTAATGCCAAGTGAAATAAATGCACTTGCTTGCATGAGCCATATAGGGGTATTTATGAACGCTGTGTGCAAGGTGCAGTTTTACAACGCTATTGGCCATTTGCCCACAATGCAGCAGTTTTATGTGGCCTTTTTAGATACATCGGTGTCCTTTTAATACGATTAGCAGAGCATTGATCCAGGGAGCGGTTCAATTTCCATTGCTGAGCCAAGAAGGGATTAGATACCTTAGCAGAGGCAAAGTGGATTTTTTTTCCCGCTTGTTTCCCGGCAAAAGTCAACTTAAGTGGATACTCTCATGAGAAAACAGTTTTTTTTCAAAACACATCAGTTAATAGTGCTGCTCCAGCAGAATTCTAAACTGAAATCTGTTTTTCAAAAGAGCAAATGGATGTTTTTATATTTAATTTTGAAATCTGACATGGGGCTAGACATATTGTCAGTTTCCCAGCTGCCCCCAGTCATGTGACTTGTGCTCTGATAAACTTCAGTCACTCTTTACTGCTGTACTGCAAGTTGGAGTGATACCCCCTCTCCCCCCCAGCAACCTAACAACAGAACAATGGGAAGGTAACCAGATAGCAGCTCCCTAACACAAGATAACAGCTGCCTGGTAGATCTAAGAACAGCACTCAATAGTAAAATCCAGGTCCCACTGAGACACATTCAGTTACATTGAGTAGGAGAAACAATAGCCTGCCAGAAAGCAGTTCCATCCTAAAGTGCTGGCTCTTTCTGAAATCACATGACCAGGCAAAATGACCTGAGATGCACCTACACACCAATATTACAACTAAATACACTTGCTGGTTCAGGAATTAAATTTTATATTGTAGAGTGAATTATTTGCAGTGTAAACAGTGTCATTTAGAAATAAACAATCATGACATAATCCCTTTAAGAATTCTATGAGCAGAAATCTCTTGTTAGACCTGGGTCTTTTTTCAGTTTCAGCTACAGTAACTATGGAACATTGTCCTGATTACAGAATCCAACTCATTCAACCCCTGCGCACCATTGATTAAGGAGAACTAAAGCCTAACTAAAGAAGTAGCTAAAAATGTTGTAAATGATGTTTTGTGCTTCTGTACCAGCCCAAGGCAACCACAGCCCTTTAGCAGTAAAGATCTGTGTCTCCAAAGATGCCCCAGTAGCTCCTCATCTTCTTTTCTGCTGATTCACTGCACATGCTCTGTGCTGCTGTCACTTACTGAGCTTAGGGACCCACTCACAATATACAGTACACATAGAATAGAAATGTCACAATATAAGGCTGATTAGTAATTAATACACATAATTACTACATGGCAGCACAGAAACCAGTGCAATTAGCATCAGAATTTAATAATCAGCAAACCTGTAGCATCAGCTTATATGACCTCATTATTTGTTTGATGGTTTCTGCCGACCCCTAAGCTTAGCTTCTGACCACACTGAGCATGTGCAGTGCCGCTGACACACAAATGAAGGCCTAACAAGATCAAGAAGTTGGTATAAAGGGTCACAGTTCTAGCCGTGTTCTTTCTCTTTTTAAGTCGTTAGTTTTCCTTTAATAGAAGGAGTGGAATGTTGTTTTACACTTATTAAAAGCGATATCAGGAGTTCTGTTAAACATTCAGTGTAACAAAGGTGAGGAATTTGCAGACAAAGCATTCTACTGTCCCGAAGGCGTGTTCCACCTCGCTGCAATGTTTCATACGATTATATCATAAATCAGATAAGATCTGAAAAATGTTACCTTTCAAACTGTGTTTACGGAGTGAAAGTTTGTGTTTGTTTAAAAATAGCTGTATTCTATCTGTATTGCTGCTGTGTCCCAAGACTTTGATCCTGTCCTGCTTTATGGCAGCTGAGATTCTAGCTATCTGTATAACAGAGCATTCTGTCCCAGTGGCTGCACAGATCCTATCTGATCCCCATTGTAAGCAGCAGTCCTGTCCTGCTTTATGGCAGCTGAGATTCTAGCTATCTGTATAACAGAACATTCTGTCCCAGTGGCTGCACAGATCCTATCTGATCCACATTGTAAGCAGCAGTCCTGTCCTGCTTTATGGCAGCTGAGATTCTAGCTATCTGTATAACAGAACATTCTGTCCCAGTGGCTGCACAGATCCTATCTGATCCCCATTGTAAGCAACAGTCCTGCCCTGCTTTATGGCAGCTGAGATTCTAGCTATCTGTATAACAGAACATTCTGTCCCAGTGGCTGCACAGATCCTATCTGATCCCCATTGTAAGCAGCAGTCCTGTCCTGCTTTATGGCAGCTGAGATTCTAGCTATCTGTATAACAGAACATTCTGTCCCAGTGGCTGCACAGATCCTATCTGATCCCCATTGTAAGCAGCAGTCCTGTCCTGCTTTATGGCAGCTGAGATTCTAGCTATCTGTATAACAGAACATTCTGTCCCAGTGGCTGCACAGATCCTATCTGATCCCCATTGTAAGCAGCAGTCCTGTCCTGCTTTATGGCAGCTGAGATTCTAGCTATCTGTATAACAGAACATTCTGTCCCAGTGGCTGCACAGATCCTATCTGATCCCCATTGTAAGCAGCAGTCCTGTCCTGCTTTATGGCAGCTGAGATTCTAGCTATCTGTATAACAGAACATTCTGTCCCAGTGGCTGCACAGATCCTATCTGATCCCCATTGTAAGCAGCAGTCCTGTCCTGCTTTATGGCAGCTGAGATTCTAGCTATCTGTATAACAGAACATTCTGTCCCAGTGGCTGCACAGATCCTATCTGATCCCCATTGTAAGCAGCAGTCCTGTCCTGCTTTATGGCAGCTGAGATTCTAGCTATCTGTATAACAGAACATTCTGTCCCAGTGGCTGCACAGATCCTATCTGATCCTCATTGTAAGCAGCAGTCCTGTCCTGCTTTATGGCAGCTGAGACAGTCTCAGCAGTGAGAGAGACAAGTTCTTACCCGCTTTGGAGGAACAATGTCAGATATTAATTTCATGGTGAATAATTCCCATTTCCTTTAAGTATCACATGCCCTGTACAGCCATAGTCTCTGCACGTCTCATTCTATTTCTGTAGCATTTCCTGTCTCTTTGCCTCACAACCCATAACACTTGTCCTACAAACCTCCCACGTGTTCCAAAGAATTTGAGCTTTATCAGCGTGTAGAATTAATAGAAAATACAACAAAATAAAAATTATTCTTTTAATGCAGTTGATGTAATTAAATAATTAAATAGTGATTTGGTTTAAATACATAATATTGCAATGAAGACATTCGCATATACTATTATGGGACTTGACATCAACGAATTTTTGGGACCTTGTTGCCATAGTTTCCACTAGGGGAAAGATCAGCGGTCACTAAAACATGCGTCTCCCTGTGTGTATTTCTCTGTATCCCCATGTCAGACTGGGTCCATATCACAAAACTGGGGCGAGAGGTGAAATTACAATTAATCACTGTCTTTAGATTTGCTCTTTGCTTTATCACATAATGATCTCCAGTACAATGAACAATAGAATAAAAATAATAATATTAAAAGAACAATATAATATAGTGTTAAAAGAATAATATTAACAGGTCGGGAGGAGTCAGACAAGCAGAAAATGATGATATTGTTGAATATAATTGTGGGACAATAAATACAGAGACCCAGTGTATTAGTATATATCAGTATATCAGTATATATCAGTATATATCAGTATATATCAGTATATATCAGTATATATCAGTATATCAGTATATAATACACAAAAGCCATGAATATCCTGTAAATTATATCCTTATAAACGGTGAGTTCTGATGTCATCAGTTATAAACGGTGAGTTCTGATGTCATTTCTGTCACATGACTCACCGAAACTTGTGTATTATAATAAATAAAGTACCCCCAGTTGTAAAATATGAGGATATTAGAAGTTACCTCGGAGTTTCCTGACCTGTATAAAAACACTCGGCCTTCGGCCTCGTGTTTTTATATGGTCATGAAACTCCTCGGTAACTTATAATATCCTTATATTTTACAAAAGGGGGTACTTTATTCACTATATATCAGTATATATCAGTATATATCAGTATATATCAGTATATCAGTATCAGTATATATCAGTATATATCAGTATATCAGTATATCAGTATCAGTATATATCAGTATATATCAGTATATCAGTATATCATCATCATCATTTATTTATATAGCGCTGTCAAGATACACAGTGCTTATATCAGTATATATCAGTATATCAGTATATATCAGTATATATCAGTATATATCAGTATATATCAGTATATATCAGTATATCAGTATCAGTATATATCAGTATATATCAGTATATCAGTATATCAGTATATCATCATCATCATTTATTTATATAGCGCTGTCAAGATACACAGTGCTTATATCAGTATATCAGTATATATCAGTATATATCAGTATATATCAGTATATAGCAGTATATCAGTATCAGTATATAGCAGTATATATCAGTATATATCAGAATATCAGTATATAGAAGTATATGTATTATAATTGAGGCCCCTCAATAGATTCTTCTGTGGGACCCAGTATCTCATAGTTAAGCCACACTGATATTGTAGATTGATGGCGACATAGTGCAATGCTTGAATGAAATGCATTAAAGGGCCCATAGATACTGTGAGGAAAACTCTGGTGGTCTAGTGGGCAGGAGGGGCCGCCCGCCGCGGTGATCCTCTCTCCTGGCTACAGGTCTTCTCTATGGCGCGCATTTCCGTTTTTTGCAAATTTGTCGCTGGCGTCATGACGTCATTGCACAAAGGCGCCAAATTCAAACAGTATTAAAGGGGCTTTGCTTGCCCGTTGTTAGGTTCCATTTCTGAGTTCCTGGGTGCGTTCTGTTTGTATTTTGACTCCTGTTTTGACCCTGCCTGACTTTGCTGACTTCTGTGATCCCGACCTCTGCCTGTTATCTGACTATTCCGAAATCCGTTATCCGACCTGTGCCTGGCTTGACTCTTCTGATTTGATTTTGCTGGTTTTGACACTTGCCTGTCCGACTTCGCTTGTATCCTGCCCGCACTGACCCGGCCTGTTTGACTTCTCTTTTCATCTGTTCCTTGAACTGTGACCTTTTGCCCAAAAGACTTTGTTAAACGATCGTGCCCCTCTGCTCGTCCAGAACCCTCGCTTGGCTCCTCTCTTATTAAGACCTGGCGGCATCTGATTAGCCAAGTGTTCCTCCCGAGGTGAAAGGCGGCTGTTAAAGGCCGAGACCATGGAGCTTAGCATTGGTTCTGGATTCTGGGTGCCGATCGTGACAGATACAAACCGGATCTAATTAGGGTGTGGATAATTAATTATTCAATGGTCACAGTTATATTACTCAGCATTTAATTACTCTGCTGCACCGTGATTTCTATTGTTCCACCATCATTACGCTTAGTCTGGCAGCAGTTACCTGGTTATGCCGGCAGTTGCATCATTCAGCGTCTCTGTGATCAGTTGCTTTGGTCTGTGCCCAGTTACACCACTAGACAGTTATATTGGTGTGTGTTTGTGCATGGGACAAAATGGTTGCACCTTAGATCAGTAGCAGACAGTTGATGATTGCACTCTAGATCAGATAACTGATTATTGCACCCTAGATCAGATATCAATCATCTGATCTATGGTGTAATAATAAGTTGATTGCACACTAGATAAAGATAGCTGATGATTGCACCCTAGATCAGATAGTGGATGATTTCACCCTAGATCAGATCGTTAATGATTGCACCCTAGATCAGATAGCTGATGTTAGCACACTAGATTAGATAGCTTATAATTGCACACTAGATCAAATAGTTGATGATTGCAACCTAGTTCAGATAGTCGATAATTGCACCCTAGATGAGTAGCAGATTGTTTATGATTGCACCCTTGGTCAGATAGTTGATGTTTGCACCCTAGATCAGTAGCAAATAGTTGATGATTGCACCCTTGGTCAGATAGTTGATGATTGCACCCTAGATCAGTAGCAGATAGTTGATGATCTTTGATCATTTAGTTGATGATTGCACCCTAGACCAGTAGCAGATGATTGCACACTAGATCAGCTAGTTGATGATTGCACACTTGATCATATAGTTGATGTTTGCACCCTAGTTCATGATTGCACCCTAGATCAGTAGCAGATAGTTGATGATTGACCCTAGATTAGATAGTTGATGTTTGCACCCTAGATCAGTAGCAGATAGTTGATGATTGACCCTAGATTAGATAGTTGATGTTTGCACCCTAGATCAGTAGCAGATAGTTGGTGATTGACCCTAGATTAGATAGTTGATGTTTGCACCCTAGATCAGTAACAAATAGTTGATGATTGCACCCTAGATCAGTAGCAGATGATTGCACACTAGATCAGCTAGTTGATGATTGCACACTTGATCATATAGTTGATGTTTGCACCCTAGTTCAAATAGTTCATGATTGCACCCTAGATCAGTAGCAGATAGTTGATGATTGACCCTTGGTCAGATAGTTGATGATTGTACCCTAGATCAGTAGCAGATAGTTGATGATTGCACCCTAGTTCATATAGTTGATGATTGCATCTTTGATCATATACAGTAGTTGATGATTGCGGCCTGGATCAGATAATTGATTATTGCACGCTAGATCAGATAGTTGATGATTGCATCCTAGTTCAGATAGTCCTAGATTCAGTCACCTGCTTGGCTAAACAGTCTCCGATTCCTGCTCATGGGTGTGGGTGGCCCTGTGGGTACCAAGGATGCCCACAAGGGTGTGGGTGGCAGGGGGTCTGGGCATCCATATTTGCACAACTGCTGGTAAATGAATTGAATTCTGATGAAAGTGGTTTGTGTGTTACTAAGGTGGGAAAGTTAGATTGTAAGCTCTGCAGGACAGGGTCAGTTTAATGAAACTCCCATTGTAAAAATATCATGCAGAAATATGTCTCTCATCCTAGAACAGATGCCACCAAAGGGGGGGCGTAATAATCTGGTTCCTTTAATAAAAATGAGGACATCTCTCCTTTCATCCTATTCCCTTGCCTCTTTCTGTTCTTCCCATCAGCCCTTTGAGATTTCTCTTTTATTCCTTGATTTTCCCGTTCCTTCGTTCATCAATGGATGTGACTTTGAAGTTGTATTCGTTTCTGTCAGCGGTGAAGGGATTTAATGCTCAGACTTGTTTGTATTGCCTGTGGGAGCAAATAATCCACTTGCTAATGACGCTTTTATAATCGCCCTGTCCCTATACGACTTATGTTTGTTTTGCACCGGAGATAAAGCCCTAACGTGACTGATAGCAGAGATATGGCCTTATACTTGGCACATACATAGAGTAACTGAGGCTGAAACACAAGCCCATCAGCTCCAGCCTTTTCTCTAATGTCTAGTGGATCCAGAGGAAGCTGATTGGACCAGACCCTGCATCAACTTTCTCCCAGAATCCTTTGTTTGGCTTCCTTGGTTCCAATTCCACCTATATGTTCAGAGCCGATCCCAGTATTCCGGGCTAATGGTTCCCATGCAGAGCGCGGCTGTACTAGGGAAGCATCTGGCATTCATTAAGATGGAACTCTCATTCAATCAGATGCGTTCTTGGCAATCGGACTGAGAGTTCTGGCGTTGGTTCCTTAGTCATGGGCTATTTTTATTTTTATTTTTTTATTTTTGGTCATAGGACTGTAATTAAAAAAGGATGTTCGCCTACAGATAGAAAAAGGGACAGGTTTAAAGGGACAGTAAAGCTTCGTTAAACAGAATGTTAAAGGATAAGTAAACCTTTAAAATAAGTGAATGTAAAATTGATGAGGGGGCTATTCTAATAAAATCTGCAATGTACATTCATTATTTATTTTTCTTTAATTCCAAGATATTAAGGGATACATGTGCTGTTAATATGAATGAATTTTGTTACAACAGCGCCACCTGCTGGTCAGTTTCCCACCAGTCTGACCACGAAGTAGTCAAGGAAGTTGTCAGGAGAAAGAAAGAGGCTGCTCTCATGTTCTTCTGCTTAGGAAAGATTTGAGAAAGGTTTCTATTTTTTTCCTAAGCAGAAGAACATCAGAGCAGACCCAAGAGACCGCAAAAAGACATAACATTCAGGTTTATTTCCTCCATCTGTACAAAAACTTAGTAATCACTGTAACCCCGCCAGGTATCTAGAGTACCGGGTCCTCAGTGCCATTGCACCGGTATTGAATGACTATATCTGGTCAAGACTGGGACAAACTGGTCTGTAAACTTCTGTTTCCTAGAATAGAACTGAGCAGACGTGCATCTGAAGATGCCTCCTGTGTCAGCTGCCTAAGCATCTGGTGTTCCATCCCAGCAGAGGGCGCTCCTGTAACACATTCATGATATTAGCATCTCAGAAGAACACTCTGAGCAGTTTTACACAAAGTTTTACAGTATATAGGCCTCATAATAATGTAAAAGTTTATAAAGGTTAATTATTGTTTATTCTGATTTTACAATCACGTTTCTTTCCAGTAACAAAATGTTTGACAGCTCATTAACCCCGTGCAGCCGGTGTCAGAGTCAGGCCTTGAGTTAATTTCTGTTGCATGGGGGAGTGCAAATGATTTACATGCGAGTTCCAGGGCAGTGCTGCACATTGTATAGGGTTGTGTATATCCGGCACCAACACCTGCATGTGATATTTACAGGAATTCTTCTCTTTTCAGGCAAAGTGATATGTCTGCAGAGATGACAGACCTGAATTTCGCTGAGGGGAGACCCCTGATGGGGGAAAAGGAGGACGTAAGTTTCTATTAACTTTAATCTTATGGCTCCGTTTATTTCTCCAAACTCTGCATTTCTTCCTTCTGCAATGTAACCATAGTCCAGTAAGGCACAAGCAGGGCTGGGGTGCAGTTCTTGTGGGGTCCCAAGGGGGATATTGTGAATAGTAAGGCAAGATGGAGTTGGAACCAGGGTCGGACTGGGCCAGCAGGACTCTGGGGAAAACCCCGGTGGGCCCCAGCTCTCGTGGACTCTTCCAGCATGCCTCCCAACTGTCCCTTTTTTGGAGGGACAGTCCCTCTTTTGACAGCTCAACCCGCAGTCCCTCATTTGTACTGGAAAATCCCTATTTTCTCTGCACTGAACAGCCAGAAAAAGAAACAAAGTTTCTCACTTAATTGGCTTTTAGCAGAGAGCCCAGAACAGCTAACAGGTGCAAATAAGATACTTTGTAACAATTTTGAGACACGAAAACACAGTTTAGATAAGGAGAAATATTTTCAAACTTTCATAACCTGCCAAATTTTGTAAAACAAACATGGTAATTAGGGGGTGTGGCCACAGAAAGGGGTGTGGTCAAAAATTGCTGCGCTACATGCGGGAAAAAAATTTGTGTCCCTCTTTTTACTTCATAAATGTTGGGAGTTATGCCTTCCAGTTCAGACCCACTCCCTGCGCAAATGTTCCTGCCGTCAACCTCCCTTCTTCGGGTCGGTCGCAGCAAAAACACGCGCGCATGTGTAGTGGTGGTGGGAGGGGATAAAGGGGGGTTATGGCAGGGGGCCCCCAAGGGGGACCATGAGACAGCAGCCCCAGTGGGCCCCAGGCCTTTCAGTCTGACCCTGGTTATAACTGGGGGGATAGTGTGCAGAATAGCTGATGTCAGAGAAGTGGCTTCCCTGTAGTTAAAGGGATACTGTCATGGAAAAACATGTTTTTTTTTAAAAAAAAAATGAATCAGTTAATAGTGCTGTTCCAGCAGAATTCTGCACCGAAATCCGTAAAACAGATTTTTTTATATCTAATTTTGAAATCTGACATGGGACATGTTGTCAGTTTCCCAGGTGCCCCCAGTCATGCGACTTGTGCTCTGATAAACTTCATTCACTCTTTACTGCTGTACTGCAAGTTGGAGTGATATTAAACCCCTCCAGGGCCGCTCCGGCTATGAGGCCGCCTCTGGAACTTTAAGGGGTATATTTATCAAAGAGTGAAGTTAATAGTGAAGTTCCGCCACAAGAGTGAAATTCTGCCACTTCCCATTCATTTCTATAGGGTTTTTAAAGGCGTATTTATCAAAGGGTGAAATTTCACTTTCACCCATTGATAAATACGCCTTTCAAAATCCCATAGAAATTAATGGAGAGCTGCAGAATTTCACTCTAGTGGCGGAACTTCACTCTTTGATAAATTTACCCCTAAGAGCCGAATTTCCATTTTTTTAAAACGGAAATTCAGCTCTTTTAGTGCAAAGAGTGCAATAGCACTCACTGCACTAGCGATGCGGCCCTTCCTCCACCCACTCCGATGCTACATGTAAAAAGCGTGGAGCGGGAGTGGGGGCAGCATCAGGGCTTTCCCCCCAGCAGCCTAACAACAGAACAATGGGAAGGTAACCAGATAGCAGCTCCCTAACACAAGATAACAGCTGCCTGGTAGATCTAAGAACAACACTCAATAGTAAAATCCAGGTCCCACTGAGGCACATTCAGTTACATTGAGTAGGAGAAACAACAGCCTGCCAGAAAGCAGTTCCATCCTAAAGTGCTGGCTCTTTCTGAAATCACATGACCAGGCAAAATGACCTGAGATGCACCTACACACCAATATTACAACTAAAAAAATACACTTGCTGGTTTAGGAATGACATTTTATATTGTAGAGTGAATTATTTGCAGTGTAAACAGTGTCATTTAGAAATAAAAACGACACCATAAAAATCATGTCAGAATCCCTTTAATGTGTGAGTTACAGTAATGTTTTCTTTGTGTTCCCAGGACATCACAGTGTTACTGCAGGAGTATGTCACACAGGTAAGTGTCCTCCATTCTACTCACCTAATGTGGCCCCTTAGGCTTACGGCACAGAGTGGGGTCTGAGTGCTGCTGCCTGTGCCGGACTCTGAATGTGTCGCTGCCCTAAATGAAAAGAGACTGTGTTAACCTGCACTAGGAAATGTGCCTTCACTTACTGCACTGCTGTCTGCCATTGATTTACATAGGAGAGTGCATAGGAAGCAGACCCATTACACCTCCGAGATTATTATTATTATAATTATTATTAGGAGTTTTTGAGTTATTGAGCTTTTTATTCAGCAGCTCTCCAATTTGCAATTTCAGCTATCTGGTTGCTAGGATCCAAATTACCCTAGCAACCATGCATTGATTTGAATAAGAATATGGAATATGAATAGGAGAGTAATAAAGTAAAAAAGTAATAAAAAGCAATAACAATACATTTGTAGCCTAAGGATAAGGGAACATGCTAAGATTAGGGGAGATTTTGTCACCCGGCGACAAATTGTCTCTTCTCCGGGCGACTAATCTCCTCGAAAAGCGTTCCCGCCGACTAGAATCTAAATCGCCTATGGGATGGCACTCAGATCGATTCATTTTCCGAAGTCGCCCGAGTTGCTTCACGAGGAATCTTTGGGCCAGCCGGCTAGAATCTAAATTGCCGGTGTGATGGCACTTGGATCGCTTAGTTTTCAGAAGTCGCCCAAAGTTGCCTGACGAGGAATCTTCGGGCTGGCAGACTAGAATCTAAATCACGGGCAGGATGGCACTCGGAGAGCTTTGTTTTCAGAAGTCGCCCGAAGTTGCCTCACGAGGAAACTTCGGGCAACTTCAGAAAACGAAGTACTCCAAGTGTCATCCCACCAGCATTTTAGATTCTAGTCGGCGGGAAGGATTTTCAGGGGGGGATTAGTCGCCCAAAGAAGAGACGATTTGTCGCCGGGCGACTAAATCTCCCCGAATCTTCGCGTGTACCCTAACAGAGCATTTGTTTTTTTTAGATAGGGTCAGTGACGGCTGGGAAGAGTCGGAAGAAAAAGGCAAATAATTCAAAAACTAAACATTAAAAATTCCATATTAAAAGTTAACCTGAAGATGAACACCCCTTTAATGCAGCCATGGTATCACCCCCACTTGTTGTCAGTCTGGCTGCCTGAGAATGCTGGGAGTTGTAGGAGCTGGCACAAGTGGAGGCCCTGGAGGCATTATAGTGTTCCCACCCTGCTACTGTGACTCTTTAACTGAACTACAACTCCCAGCACCCTGTGCCAGCCTCTCAGGGATCTCCTGCCTGTGGCTGTCCTGTGATTGCTGCAATGTTGCTGGCAAAGGATGCTGGGAGCTGTAGTCCACATGTTTAAGATCCTTTTCAAACCAGTGGATGTTGGCATGTCTGTGTGCTCTCATGGTGGTCACATGGGGCTGATCAAATCATTAAGCCGCTGGGCCAACAACTGTATCATATACTGGGGAAATACAGGGCTGATACAACGTATTGTGAGTCTCATTAGGGTCCAGCTGATTCTGTGACACATTCCTCGGTTATACGAGGGTAGATAAATGCACCCGCTCCCCACTTAGTTGTACAGCAGTTGTATCTGTCGCTGTGCTGTTAATCTCCCAGCATCCTCAGCAAGGCACTTGCCTTATACGGGCAAAATACTAAAACATTTAATTGCCATTTGCATCAGGTTGAAGTGAAAACGTGTGCCAGAGCTTATATAAAATGAGCTATATCTTATAATAAAAGTTATCTCCCCCCAAGAGCTTACATTCTAATGTAACCAATGTAATGTAATTCCATACTGCTAATTAACTACAGTCGCAGAGAGCCTCATGCCCTTACTTATTTTGGACTATGTTAGGGCAAATCCTTTTACAGTAAATACAGTACGGGTATGGGACCTGTTATCCAAAATTCTCAGGACCTGGGGTTTTCCGGATAAAGGATCTTTCTCTGATTTGGATCTTCAGACCTTAAGTCTATTAGAAAATCATGTAAACATTAAATAAACCCAATAGGCTGGTTTTGCTTCCAATAAGGATTAATTATATCTTAGTTGGGATCAAGTACAGGTATGGGACCTTTTATCCAGAATGTTCGGGACCTGGGGTTTTCCGGATAATGGATCTTTCTGTACTTTGTATCTTCCTACCTTAAGTCTACTAGAAAATCATATAAACATTAAATAAAGCCAATAGGCTGGTTTTGCTTCCAATAAGGATTAATTATATCTTAGTTGGGATCAAGTACAAGTGACTGTTTTATTATAACACAGAAAAAGGAAATCCTTTTTAAAAATTTGGATAGAATGGAGTCTATGGGAGACGGCCTTTCCATAATTCTGTATAATGGGGTTCCGGATAACAGATAACTGTACATCATATACAGTACCCAGGCCTGGAGCTCTGGGTGGGGCTAATGTAAGTGCTACTGCAGTGCCATCTGCTGGTTGTCTTGAGTATAGCGACTTGTGAAAAAAGGTGCAGCTGCTAATTAGTGAAACAATAATCACCATTGATGCTGTCCCTTTAAATTAACTTTTAGTATGATGAATGGAGGGATATGCTGAGACAATTTGCAATTGGTTTTCATTTTTTATAATTTGTGGTTTTTTTGAGGTGATTTCACTTTTTATTCTGCAGCTCTCCAGTTTGCAGTTTCAGCCATCTGGTTGCTAGGGTCCAAATGCCCCTAGCAACCACACACACTGACTTGAATAAGAGACTGGGATATGGATAGGAGAGGCCTGAATAGAAAGAGGAGTAATAAAAACATACATTTGTTTTTTTTAGATGGGGGTCAGTGACCTCCATTTGAAAGCTGAAAAATGAAAAGGCAAATGGTTAAAAACGTATAAAAAAAAATAACGAAAACCAATTGAAAAGTTGCTTAGGATTAGCCATTCTATAACATACTAAATGTTAACTTAAAGGGGCCTAACGCTGCACAGTTTTCTTAATGGGAAATCACTAAATCAACTTCTGTAGAAAGGGGCAAACAGAGCCTTGTATGTATCCATTAGATTGCAAGCTCTTGGGACCAGACCCTTAATTTAATTTTTTATATTTTTTTTGTTTTCCCCACCGTGTCACATGCCTTTCCGCTTCTCATTAACAACAATAATATGAATAATCCATTATCTCTGGCTGGCTGGACACAACATTGGTTATCAGCTGCCGTAACCCTCCTAATGTGTTAAAGTCCTGTGTTAGTAGTATAACTAACTAACTATAGTAGTGGTTCTTCTTATAAACGTTTCTGTGTCACAAAGTCACAGCCCTGGGGCAGAGACAATCTGCCTGTAGGATAGGGACAAGCCGCCGAGGATATTGTGCAACTACAACTCCCAAAATTGATGGATATTAATCCAGTTCTGCTTCTGTCTGGTAATTATCTTTATCCGAATGACGCTTCTTTTTGGATTGGGCCAAAGAGCACCGGTAGAATAATTGCCAGCCGTTGTAAATAATCATAACATACTCGGCCAGTGAAATACCTTCAGATAAACACTTTAAAAAAATGATCCAAAATTTTTTTTATTTTGAGCCTAATCCTGAGGCAAACGCGGTGACTGTAACATTTCCGCATGGGATAAAGGTCAGAGCTGCTGCACAGATGGCGTCTCCTTTATCCTTCCATCAGATTATTGAGCCAGACTACTTGCCCCCCCCTGCCCCCGCATTGTGCTGCTCCTCTAATAGCCCTGACCTTCTCTGCTGATACTGGGACTCACTGGATGTTGATCTTATTAAAGGATAAGTAAACCTTTAAAATAATTGAATGTAAAATTGATGGGGGGGGCTATTCTAAGCATTTTTGCAATGTACATTCATTATTTATTTTTCTTTAATTCCAAGATATTAAGGGATACATGTACTGTTAATATGAATTAATTTTGTTACAACAGCGCCACCTGCTGGTCAGTTTCCCACCAGTCTGACCACCAAGTAGTCAAGGAAGTTGTCAGGAGAAAGAAAGAGACTGCTCTGATGTTCTTCTGTTTAGGAATAAAATTAGAAACCTTTCTCACATCTTTCCTAAGCAGAAGAACATCAGAGCAGCCTCTTTCTTTCTCCTGACAACTTCCTTGACTACTTGGTTAAAGGTTTACTTATCCTTTAAAGAACTAGGCCACACATGGGTCCAATTCATTCATCAGTAGTTACTGGCCCATACCTCCCAACATTTTGGAAATAGGAAAGGGACAAAAAGATTTGCCTGGCTCCTCGCGACAAACATTTTTTGACCACGCTCTTTTTGTGGCCACACCCCCTAATTACCATGTTTGTTATACAAAATTTTGCAGATTATGAAAGTTTGAACTAAGGATGCACCGAATACAGGATTCAGTTCGGGATTCGGCCAGGATTTGACCTTTTTCAGCAGGATTCGGCCCGGCCGAACCAAATCCGAATCCTACTTTGCATATGAAAATTAGGGGCAGGGAGTGAAAAATGTTTTCCCCTTGCCACCCCTAATTTGCATATGCAAATTAGGATTCAGATTCAGTTCCGTATTCGGCTGAATCTTTCACGAAGGATTCGGGGGTTCGACCGAATCCAAAATAGTGGATTCGGTGCATCCCTAGTGGTTTTTATGTGTTATTACAGTTTTGCTAATGAAGGTGAATGGCCCTTTAAGCTGCAAGTCACAGTTTCCCCAAGAGACCTGCTTATCTTGAATTGTTACAATTGTTTCTTTGCTTATCTTGAATTGTTACAAGAGTATCTAAGTGCACCTGCCATGTATTCTGGGCTCTCTGCCAAAAGCCAATTAAGTTTCAGAAACTTTGTATCCTTTCTGGCTGTTCAGTGCAGGAGATCAAAGAGAAAGCCAAGACATTTCAGTAACAATCCGGGACTGCGGGCTGAGCTGTCAAAACTGGCACTGTCCCGCGAAAAACGGGACAGTTGGGAGATATGACTTGCCCTCAGTAGATCAGTAGCTGCAGGAGTTGCCCTCTGGGCTAGTGAGCACACGGCCTTCTCGTCAGGCTGTCGGATGCTCCATGTATCCATTATGCTGCTGATACTGTATAGACTGGGCAGTAGCCTATCAGATACTTGTACCGCCCCCAAGGAACAGCAGAAGGACCACAGTTCTGCACCAAGAGGAGCAATACAGACATTAGGCTTAGTATTAAGCTTAGCAGTATGGCAGCCCCTACTCTCATGGACTAATATACGCATGCCGATAAAGAAGGCAAGTCAGCCGGGCCTGTATTGTATTATTGGGCATGTGCAGAGGTTCTTGTATGAAAACGATGTTGTATGTTTTGTTTCGTTTAACAAACCATGAAAATTGTCTGTGCGGCAGTTTCATTATATAACAGACTGACAGTTATATACTTGGCAATAGAAGGAGGGTCTAACGTCTAACACCTCACACATGACATACAAGAAAGACGAAGCCCATGGACCACCCACATGTTGCCCCTTAATAGGTGTGGTTTACCTTTAAGTTAACATTTAGTGTGTTATCGAATTCTAAGCAACTTTTCAATTGGTCTTCATTATTTTTCATATTTGAATTAAATGTATTGGATCCATTATCTGAAAACCCATTATCCAGAAAACCCCGAATTACGAAATGGCCCTCTCCCATAGACTCCGTTTCAGCCAAATAATCCAAATTTTCAAACATGATTTCCTTTTTCTGCGTAATAATAAAACAGTATCTTCTACTTGATCCCAACTAAGATATAATTAATCCTTATTGGAAGCAAAACCAGCCTATTGGGTTTATTTCATGTTGATTTTCTAGTAGACCTGGATGTGAAGATCCAAAATACAGAAAGATCCATTATCTGAGGTCCCAAGCATCCTGGATAACAGGTCCAATACCTGCATTTGCCTTCTTTTCATTCTGACTCTTTCCAGCTTTCCAGGGTCACTGACCCCATCTGGAAACAAATGCTCTGTAAGGCTACACAAATATTGTTACTTTTTATCATTCATCTTTCTATTCAGGCCTCTCCTATTCATATTCCAGTCTCTTGTTGCAATCAATGCATGGTTGCTAGGGGAATGTGGACCCTAGCAACCAGATGGCTGACATTGCAAACTGGAGAGCTGCTGAATAAAAAGCTAAATAACTCAAAAACCACAAATAATAAAAAATGAAAACCAATTGCAAATTGTCTCAGAATATCCCTCTCTACATCACACTAACAGTTTTTTTTAAAGGTGAACAAACCCTTTAAATGGCATTTCAAGTGGATATTTAATTTCAGGAACAAATCCTTGCGCCCCACACACTTGTTTCTGTGTTGTACCGTTAGTTTCATAGGCAGAAATGACAAATATCCTGAGTAGTGGTGGGCGATTTTGTCTTGTTTCGCCAAAAATTTCGCAAATTTCCAGTGGAATTCGCGGAAAAAATCGAGAAACAACGATTTTGAGACCGGCGAGAATTCGCCAATGTCAATGGGTGTCCGTTAATTGTCACCGGCGTCTAAATTGTCGCCGGCATCGATTCAGTCGCCGCCATCCAAAAAACGTTGACGCCGGTGAATTTTCACCTGTGAATTTTTGCGGCAAATTTATTTGCCTGCGCCGAAACGCACAAATTTGCCCCGAATTAACGCCTGGCGGATACATTCACCCATCACTAATCCTGAGATATATTGGGCTCTTAATAATCTATCGGCACAGAAACTCCTGTTTTCCTGTAACTCCCGGCTCCTTTACCGGCGTTACGTGTTGAAAATGATAGTTGGGTGCCAGCAGATTGTGTTTGCTTGGGGTCACCCACCTCAGAAGCTCCTGAAATTGCCAGCTTAGAGCCAAGCCCTGCTGTTGTTAAGAGGTCAGCGAGGGGATTAATTCTACTGGATCAGGTCGGACCCCTGGATTTCTTGACCTTGTTATTTTGGCGTCTGAGCTGGATTTGAAGAGCATTTGTCATATCAAGAACCTTTGACACAGATCCCGGTTAAGAACATCCTCATCCCGACTGAGCTTGTTTTGCTGCGAGTCGCTGACGTAGAGAAGCAGCTGCCCCTATATAAGAGCCAGGGGTCGGGGGCTCCCTCAGATCAGTTTGGCAACTCCGACTCTAACAGGTGCTTAATCTGCTTTGCCCAGGATGGTGCTGGATGTGGACGACTCTGTCTTCTATATATCCAACGAGGTGGGTAACGAGAGTCGACAATAGTTCGTAGGAATCCCCTTTTTAATTTGAATTTCAACCCAAATGTAATCTTTTTTTAAAAAAAAAAATTCTCAAAAGTTGAACTAGCGCTAAATGAAAATTAAGGGGCAGGTTTATCAGAGGTCGGAGTGAAAATTCAAATTAAAAAAATTTGAATTTCGAGCTAATTTGTGTGTACTTCGACTAGGGAATTCGAAAAATTCGAATATCGAAATGTATCATGTACTGTCTCTTTAAAAATTCGACTTCGACCATTCGCCATCTAAAACCTGCCGAATTGCCGTTTTAGCCTCCTAGAACCTATTTGGAGTCAATCGGTGGACTTTAAAAAAATCAAAAAAATTTTTTAGGAAAAAGTTCGAATTGAATTCAGTCAATTGCAGAGCTCACTCAAATAACTGATTCCAATACAAACAAAATCTAACAAAATAACTGCCTTTTGCACAAATCCTGCATGTAGAGAGACATGATGTCTGGTGAATTTAATAGAGTGAGCTCTAATACATCTTCTAGGCAAAAGGAGCCCCCCTATAAGATATATTGGATCTAACTGTCAATGAATATCTGACACCCAACTGCTGCATGAAGAGAGAATGAAGAGAAACCGATGCTGAGAGAGGAATAGTGAAGATAAACTTGATTATTTCAGAAATGGTATTTTTTAAATGACTGTATTTAGAAAGTTTCTCATTTCAATATGTTGAAGCTTATATTAAGTTCATTTTCGCAATAGTTCCCCTTTAAATTCGGTAAAATAATTGGGGAATTTCATCTGAGTTCTTTATCCATATAATCAAGTGCAACTCTAGAGCAGCCAATCAGATGTTTCATTTTATCATCGTATCTGCACGAGACTGGTCAAAGCTCACTGTTGATTGGTGATCTGGATAACTGCCCTGCATTAAGTACGAACTACTCTTTTAAAGGGGTTGTTCACCTTTCAGTTCATTTTAGTACGATGCATATTCTGAGATGATTTGTAATTGGTTTTGATTTTTTATTATTTGTGGTTCTTGAGTTATTTAGCTTTTGATTCAGCAGCTCTCCAGTTTGCAATTTCAGCCATCTGGTTGCTAGGGTAAAATATTCCCCTAGCAACCGTGCATTGATTTGAATAAGAGACTGGAATATGAATAGGAGAGGCCTGAATAGAAAGAGGAGTAATAAAAAGTAGCAAAAACAATACATTTGTAGCCTTACACAGAATTTGTTTTTTTTAGATGGGGTCAGTGACCCCAGTTTGAAAGCTGGGATGAGTCAGAGGGCAACTAAAAAATAATGAAGACCAAGTGAAAAGTTGCTTAGAACTGGCCATTCAATAACATACCAAAAGTTAAATTAAAGGCGAATCACCCCTTTAAGTTCCCTGACATTTGAAGGTAGATAGAAAAATGAGTTTGTAGTATAAACTGTCGTCCTAAAAATAATTGGTACTTAGTGAGGCCCGGTGATACTGCCCATTTGATCCTATGCCCATGTGCTGTAATAGCGGGGGAAATGGGAGTTCATTAGTAATTGGGCTAAACTGGCGTCTGAGTGGCAGTTGGTCTTTGTTACTATGGATACGCAGACTGAAAGCCTTTCATCCCTTGCCCTACAGCTCTCTCTCTAATGGACATGACACAACCATGGCCAATCAGTAGCAACTTACAAGCTTTATGCTGTGATCTGCCATTGGAAGGGTCGGGCAGAGAGGGCACCTGTCTTGGGCCCCTGAGGGCCACTTGTACATAGGATAATATCTTGTGTTTCTTAGACACATTAGGGATGTCCCCCACTTGTTGCCTTCCATGTGTTGGTGCAATAAAACTCAGGGGACCTGAGCTTTCTGTAAAGACAAAGGATACCTTTATTTAACTTCCTTTCTGGTTGCTAAGGTCAGTGACCCTAGCAACCAACAGCACTTAAACTCCCAGGATGGAGAAAGTTTGAACAGAAAGAAGCATTAAAATGTAGTAAAATGTGCTGTAAGTAGGGGGGGGGGAATTCCTAACTGGCTGGGGCTGAGAGTTCAGTGGAATCTGTATTCATTGTTACTACAATTCCTTATGCTCCTAACTTCCCTGGGCGCCCGTGAATCGTGGGTCACAAAAGAGATGGGCTTGCTGGAAAGTGGGTGGGGAATCATGGGTGTGTCCTAACTTTTTAAACTGTACAAACCGAAAAACAGGCTGATCCAGAATCACCCCCTGTGTGTCCTTATTCGTGTAGCTCCATAGGGATGAGCGAATTTGACCCGTTGGCGAAATGTAGCAGACGCCCATTAAAGTCTATGAGCGTCAAAAAAATGTTGTCGCGCGGCGAAATTGTTTTGACGCGTGTCTTTTTTTGACGCGCGCCGCAATACAAGTCTATGGCCGTCATTTTTTCTGGGGAAACGAGGCAAAATAATTCGCCCGCCCCTAGATACGAGTGCTCTGCCATCAGCGTCCCCACTGAAATTCTAATTGCTCAAAGGATGAAATAAAAAGGTGGATTTATTCCAACAGGTCATTGACCAACATCACCTGACGCGTTTCGGGAGTAACTCCCTTAATCATAGGCTTTTTTTCACTGGAATGTTAGTTGGTATGACATTGAAATTCTGTACACGTCAGGATTATTTGCAGTTGGCCTTCTTTTTCTGTTATTATTCTTTTATTTCTACCAAAATGGTTGGGTCCTCTGCCATCGATTTCCTATTGCAATTCAAAGCCCTGCCTGGTTGCCAGGGTCAGTGGGACGCTAGCAACCAGACCACCTATTAAATTCCAAGCTGCAGAGCTTCAGTAGAACATTACATTGCATATTCAAAAAATGTGTTTGACATTTGCACGTCTGCAAAGAGTAAATATGGATTGTGACGATTTCTATTATTTCCCTCCTGCGCAGGAACATGACATCGAGACGGCCCACGGCATTGTCCACGTCACTATGTGTGGGACGCCCAAGCTGAACCGGCCTGTGATTTTAACGTACCATGATATTGGCTTAAACCGTAAGTGAATTCCTATTAACTCTGTAATATGATCATCCTTTATATTTAGATTATGCATCAGTCCCTGCCCCAGTGGAGCTTACAATCTAAGGTCCCCATCACATTAACTGTACACTAGTAATAGGGAATTTATTCGCCAGCCGCAAATTCGCACGTTTCATCGGCAGCAATTTTTTTTTGACGCAGACGCCAATTAAACGTGCCCATTGACTTTAATGCACTGGCGTCAACATTCACGTTTCAGTAATTCTTCGCCATTTCACGAGTTTCGGGGGAAATTCGCCGAAGCAAAACAGGAGAAATTTGCCCATCACTACTGTACACGCAGTAGGGCCACTTTTATCAGGGGCCAGTGAATACCTGTATATTTGGCCCCCATGGGAAACATATGCAGACATGGGAAGCTGATACAAACTGCTTTGCAATACAGGTATGGGACCTGTTATCCAGAATGCTTGGGACCTGGAGTTTTCCAAATAACAGATCCTTTCTTAATTTGCATCTTTGTTAAGTCTACTATAAAATCATATAAACATGAAATAACCCCAATAGTCTGGTTTTGCCTCCAATAAGGATTAATTATATCTTAGTTGGGATCAAGTACAAGCGACTGTTTTATTATTACAGAGAAAAAGGAAATCATTTAAAAAAAAAATTGGATTATTTGATTATAATGGAGTCTATGGGAGATCCTTCTGGATTACGGGTTTCCGGATAATGGATCCCATACCTATATACATAAATTTAAAAAAAACTATTCAATCCTTGCAACTTTATTTAAAGCTATTCAAATCAGTGTTTGTCCCTTTCCTGCACTGCTGGTTCTGGCTGTTGAAACTATGTAGCTGAGGTCGAGCCAAGACTCCCTTTTCCTTGCGCGTGCCTTCACAGGTCTGATCATCATCTGGCTTCTGCAACGACTATACGTTTGTTTCAGCAGTCAGAACCAACAGTGCAGAGAAGGACAGATGCCGGTTTTCATTAGCAATGACATGTACAAGTAAGCAATGAAAATGTGCCATAAATGTATATTAGAAAGTCACTTCAAATTCTATTGTTATTTTTTTATTCTTTAAGCCTTAGATTTATGCTCTCAATTTTAAGGCTATAATATTGTTGCACATATAATCCAGCAGCAGCTATAATAAATGAGGTGCAGGGTGCAATGCTGTGGGTGGTGCAATGCTGTGGGTGGTGCAATGCTGTGAGTGCAATGCTGTGAGTGCAATATTTTGGGTGCAATACCGTGGGTGCAATGCTGTGAGTGCAATGCTGTGAGTGCAATGCTGTGAGTGCAATACTTTGGGTGCAATACTGTGGGTGCAAGGGAGCCCTGTACATAACACCTTAGATACAGGGTTCTACTGTGCAACACAAACAAATTCCCTCCGTTGTTTCTTTTTCAGATAAAACCTGTTTCAACTCCCTGTTTAACTTCGAGGACATGCACGAAATCACCCAGCATTTCTCAGTGTGCCACGTGGATGCGCCAGGCCAACAGGAGGGGGCAGCGTCGTTCCCAGCAGGGTAATAAGCTCGTTACATGACTCCTGCAGGGCCCAGGCAATTAATAGGCATTTAATGTGCCTCTTTAGCTGGAAGGAGCCTTCTGCTGCTTTAGGTTTAGTGCTGATTAGTGCCTGTAGCAATTAATAGCCCTAAGCCAAAGCGGCTTACACACTGGGTGGCCTCATGGCAATCATATTCTTTTACACGTTGTTATTGTCCGAGGTGGAGGGGAGTCAGTTACCAGCTCAGACGGTTTGGACTTTAGGTCCTAGGAATTGTAGTTGAAAAACAAATGCTTGTCTCGGGGCCCAAACCAGTTAAAATACCCCAACAAAGGATGGACATTTGCAGCCACTAAGTTAGCAGGGATCATTTACTAACATGGAGCATACGTGCAGTTACAAATAGTAACCAATAGGCAGTTAGCTTTGATCAGTCAACTGCAGGCAGGATACTGAAATCTCGGATTGGTTGCTAGGGGTCGCTGCAGTGAGGCAGGTTTGCTCAGTGTTACTAAATGAGCCCCAAATTATTTTTCCCAGCAGAGTTTTCCCGACTCTGTATACCTGGGCCCCATGG
Source organism: Xenopus laevis (assembly GCF_017654675.1). Taxonomy (NCBI): domain Eukaryota; kingdom Metazoa; phylum Chordata; class Amphibia; order Anura; family Pipidae; genus Xenopus; species Xenopus laevis. Next base: position 129,725,536 of record NC_054382.1, on the reverse strand, counting down.
GAGAACAATGAGGAACGATGCAGCCATGACCTTATAGGGCCCTCTCTGCTCCTGGGACCCCAGTAGCCACTGAGTGTGTTACCCCGATAGTTATATCTCTGCCATTCGTGCGATGCTCAGAATTAGGTGGTTTTGATGAGAAAATTGATGATACTCTTATTTTGATACAGATACATGTACCCATCAATGGACCAACTGGCCGAAATGCTTCCCGGCGTTGTACAGCAACTTGGGTAAAGATTATGTACTACATTATTAGTGTACTATTAGTCCAGTGAGTTGGTTGTATGTGAGATAGATGATAGACAGACAGAGATGGATGGAATTAATGCATAGGATGGAATGAAATGGATGGATGAGTTGGTTGTAGTTGAGATATATAGTTGAGATATATAGATGACGGGTGGATGGATAGAATGGATTAAATGGATGGATGGAATGAATGAATGGATGGAATGGGTGAATCGAATGGATGGATGGATGGAATGGGTGAATCGAATGGATGGATGGATGGAATGGGTCAATTGAATGGATGGATTGAATGAATGGATGGATAGAATTTGTGGATTTATAGTGTATTTTTAGTCCAGAGAGTTGGTTGTAGGTGAGATAGATAGATGACGGACAGAGCGATGGATGAAATTAATGCATAGGATGGAATGAAATGGATGGATGAATGGAATGGATGGATGAGTTGGTTGTAGTTGAGATATATAGATGACAGATGGATGGATAGAATGGATTAAATGGATGGAATGGATGGATTGATGGAATGGGTGAATGGAATGAATGGATGGATGAAATGGAGTGAATGGAATTTATGGATTTATAGTGTACTGTTAGTCCAGAGAGTTGATTGTAGGTGAGATAGATAAATGACAGACAGAGAGAGATGGATGGAATTAATGCATAGGATGGAATGAAATGGATGGATGGAATGGATGGATGAATTGGTTATAGTTGATATATAGATGACAGATGGATGGATAGAATGGATAGATGGATGGAATGGGTGAATGGAATCAATGGATGGATGGAATCAATATATGAAATTAATGAATGGATGGATGGAATGGAATCAATGGATGGAATAAATGAATGGATGGATGGAATGGATAGATGGATGGGTGAATGGAATCAATGGATGGATGGATGGAATGAATGAATAATTTGATGGATGAATGAATGAATGGATGGATGGAATGGGTGAATGGAATGGGTGAATTGAATGGATGGATGGAATGGATGGATGGACGGATGGACAGATGGAATGGATGGATGGAATGGGTGAATTGAATGGATGGATGGAATGAATGGATGGAATGGAAAGATAGATGGATGAAATGGAATGGATGAATGGAATTAATTGATGGAATGTATGGATTGATGAAATGAATGAATGGATAGAATGGATGGATGGAATGAAATGGATGTATGTAATGGAATGCATGGATGGAATGGTATGCATGGATGTTATGGGATGGATGGAATGGATGGAATAGATGGATAGAATGGATATATGGATGGATAGAATGAAATGCAAGGATGGATGGAATTGACAGATGGATGTAATTCATGGATTTTATGGGATGGATGGAATAGATATATGGATGGATAGAATGGAATGCAAGGATGGATGGAATTGACAGATGGATGGAATGCATGGATGGGATGGATTTATGGGTGTAATAGACAGGTCACCTGTTTGAGAGCAAACACCTGTTTGGTTGCTATGGGTAACTAGACCTGGAGCAATGTTTGCAGTACTGCTATAAAGAGTTTCTAGAACACTTTTTTCCTCTGTGTTTAAGAAGTCACTGTGTTTCCTTTCTTCATCCTATAGACTGAAGTCTATTATTGGCTTGGGAATCGGATCAGGTGCCTACATCCTTACCAGATTCGCTGTAAGTTTTTAGGCCTTGCTGAACTGTTTTTGCATTGCCTCATGTGGGCGGGGGTTGCACCCATCATCCAGGGTTACACTAGTTCTCATCCCAGTAGTGAATAAAATCAGCACAATGATTCCCAAAATTCCCAGAAATCACATGGCACCAGCAGCACTGGGTTTCTTTTGTTTATTAAGTGTCCCTGGTCTCATTTTTAATAAACTCCGTTATTCTTGCAGCTGAACCACCCCAGCATGGTAGAAGGCCTGGTGCTCATTAACATTAACCCTTGCGCAGAAGGCTGGATGGACTGGGCAGCCACTAAGGTAAGAGCAGCCATCTTGTTCTTCGCACCTCATGGGAGTCCTGGGAATTCAAGAAAATATTTGAGTTGGTCGGGAATGCCAGAATTCAATCAGATCCCCTGGGCAACACATACATTGAACACATTTGCATAGATTTTATCATAAACATGATGCCTTTTTTTGTAACATTGGTGATTTTTTTGGTGTGTCTCCAAAGATTTCTGGATGGGCTCACGCTTTACCCGAAATGGTCATTTCCCACCTCTTCTCAAAGGTGAGTTTATTGTGTTGCAAAGTTATTGAGCCCAACATATCTCTCTCTTCTGGGTGCCGACTTCATCATCGGCTCTTTATTCCCTTTTAGTTACTCTCTCCTGGAATTCCTGTGTCACCCATATATATATATATATATATATATATATATATATATATATATATATATCAGAAGTCCAGTATACCTCAGCATACTGCAAAATGTATCATTTTCAAAAGTGAATTTTATTGCCTCAAAACATGTGAGCAGACAAAATGTGGCAACGTTTCGGGCCTCACAGGACCCTTTCTCAATTGCGTGGAACCATATATATTTATATGCCCCCCACGCTCCAACTCACTCTCTACTGGGATTCTATATATCACCCATATCAACCGCATAGAAACTCACCCACTGCTGGGATTCCGTATATCAGTCGTATCACCCATATATATGCACCACACCCAAATTCACTCTTTACTGGGATAACATATATCAGCCATATCAACCATTCAGATATACCCGCATAGAAAAACTCACCCACTGCTTGGTTTCCATATATCCATACCTCCCAACTGTCCAGTTTTCAGACGGACAGTCCCTCTTTTGACAGCTCAACCCGCAGTCCCTCGTTTGTACTGGAAAGTCCCCATTTTCGCTGCACTGAACAGCCAGACAAAGAAACAAAGTTTCTAACTTAATTGGCTTTTGGCAGAGAGACCAGAACAGCTGCCGATAAGATACTTTTGTGACAATTTTGAGATAAGCAAATAAGTAATTGTAACAATATAAGATAACAGTTCCCTTGGAAGAAGTTAGACTCACAGCTTAAAGGGCAATTCACCTTCATTAGCAAAACTGTAATAACTGGAAAAAAAAAACCACAAATATATTCAAACTTTCATAACCTGCCAAATTTTGTAAAATGAACATGGTCATTAGGGGGTGTGGCCAGAAAAATGGGCGTGGTCAAAAGGTTTGCCCCGCTAAGCACAACTTTTTTGACCCTCTTTTTATTTCCAAAATGTTGGGAGGTGTGACATATCACCCATATATGGAATCCCAGCGCTGGGTACCTCTATATATCAGCCGTATCACCCGTATACAGATACACCCACTCCTAAACTTACCCTGCTGAGATTCCATATATCACCCTTATATAGATACACCCAAGCATATACTCACCCTCTGCTGAGATTTTATATCAGCCATATCACCCGTATAGATATACCCCCTCCAAACTCACTCTCTACTGGGAATCCATATATCAGCCGTATCACTCAGCCGGCCTAGTGACCTACATTTGGAAATGTAAATCGTCCTTCTGAGAGCAGCCAGGCCCTGTGTTGTATAAATGTCAGATATAACCATTTAATCCTAAACTCTTCACGTCGTATCTTTGAATCCAGGATGAAGTGCACAGTAACCCTGAGCTGGTGGAGACCTACCGACAACATATTCTCCATGACATTAACCAGAACAACCTGCAGCTCTTCGTGAAGTCCTACAATAGGTACAGACCAGGATATTATGGAGTGTAATGTGCTTAAAGGTCGACGATCGTACAATAGATAAGGATGATTATGTTATGGCATGGGATGTGCTCACGGGGCAATCAGATTAAATATGTATAGGGACAATATAAATACATAAGCAGGGATAAAGGCTACTCTTAGCAGCGCTGAATCCATAATGATTTCTTTCTTTTTGTTCCCAAACAGCCGCAGAGATCTGGAGATTGAACGCCCCATTCCAGGATCAAACACTGTTACATTAAAGTGAGTAATATTCATTTTATATACCGTATATACTCGAGTATAAGCCGTGCCGAGTATAAACCGAGGTACCTAATTTTACCTCCAAAAACTGGGAAAGCTCATTGACTCGAGTATAAGCCTAGGGTGAGAAATGCAGCAGCTTCTGGTAAGTTTCAATCAAAAAATTGAGGGTTTCTGCTCCCATTGGAATGATGACGACCATTCTTGGACACTGGCGAATATTCTTGGAGACTATTCTTGGACGCCGGCGTCTATTCTTAGGCGCCGGCGACCGTTTTTGCGCTTGACCCGAGTATAAGCCGAGGTCGAGTTTTTCAGCATATTTTGGGGGCTGAAAAACTCGGCTTATACTCGAGTATATACGGTACCAATAAACAGTGCTGCTCAGGCCCCACATAGGGGCACATACTTGCGGCAAGAATATACGCCACCCTTATGCAAAATTCCAAATAAAATGAAGTAGAGTATATACAGTATATGACTGTGTCTGGGCTGCACTTACTCTATCTGTTCTGTTACAGGTGTCCTTCACTTTTGGTGGTTGGAGACAGTTCCCCTGCTGTGGATGCAGTGGTACGTTCCCATTTATTCCATGAAACATTTTGGGGGCAGTTGGTGTAGGGCAGAAAATAAAGCCTCCCCTGTGATTAATGGAGTAGCATTTTATATCAGCGAGTCACAGAGATACTAATTAGTTGGAGTCCCTGTTATTACTCAATGGAGCTTGAAACCACTTAGCTTTTTTGGAAAATGACACTTCTGAAACAATCCTCCCATCAATGAGTATCACTACTAATGTGCAGGGATAGTCTTTACACAATACAAAAGGATACGCTCAGACTTCTTTAACAATACATGTAAATAGTCTATAATTACCAAAATGGCCATTATAAACGTAAATATACCCAGAGAGCTGGGTCAAGTACAGGGGTATGAAATTCTGGTCCATCTGTACAGACTATGAGCAAACTTAGGGGACTGTTCCTGCTGAATTGTGCTTAGTACAGGGAATACCTATGCTGCCATAGTTTTATGGGATCTCTCTGTACAGACTATGAGCAAATTTAGGGTCTGTTCCTGCTGAATTGTGCTCAGTACAGGAGAATAACTATACTACTATATTTTTATGGGATCTTTCTGTAAAGACTTTGAGCAAACATAGGGGCTGTTCCTGCTGAATTGTGCTTAGTACAGGGAATACCTATGTTGCCATAGTTTTATGGGATCTCTCTGTACAGACTATGAGCAAATTTAGGGGACTGTTCCTGCTGAATTGTGCTTAGTACAGGGAATACCTATGTTGCCATAGTTTTATGGGATCTCTCTGTACAGACTTTGAGCAAATTTAGGGGACTGTTCCTGCTGACTTGTGCTTAGTACAGGGAATACCTATGTTGCCATAGTTTTATGGGATCTCTCTGTACAGACTATGAGCAAATTTAGGGGACTGTTCCTGCTGAATTGTGCTTAGTACAGGGAATACCTATGTTGCCATAGTTTTATGGGATCTCTCTGTACAGACTATGAGCAAATTTAGGGGACTGTTCCTGCTGAATTGTGCTTAGTACAGGGAATACCTATGTTGCCATAGTTTTATGGGATCTCTCTGTACAGACTATGAGCAAACATAGGGACTGTTCCTGCTGAATTGTGCTTAGTACAGGGAATACCTATGTTGCCATAGTTTTATGGGATCTCTCTGTGCAGACTATGAGCAAACTTAGGGGACTGTTCCTGCTGAATTGTGCTTAGTACAGGGGAATACCTTTGATGTTATGGCATCTTTCAGTCCTGGCCATGAGACCAACTTTTCTTACAAATATACATTTTTCTGTAGTTTGGTGGATGAACCTTTTAGGGATTCCATTTCTTATCACTGAAGATGAAACCACTCAGTAAGTCTTGCTGTTGCTAAATGTCTGTTATAAATCAAGGTAAAATGGGCTTTTTTCTCTCTTTAGGTTGAATGTAACTCCAAATTGGACCCCACCAAGACCACTCTACTAAAAGTAAGATTTAAATTGCTCCTCTCTAGTATTAAGTCATATTAGTAATAATAAAACAGTAACTTGTACTTGATCCCAACTAAGATATAATTAATCCTTATTGGAAGCAAAACCAGCCTATTGGGTTTATTTAATGTTTACATGATTTTCTAGTAGACTTAAGGTATGAAGATCCAAATTATGCCCTGAAGAGCTCACAGTCTATCTGTGACACTTGCACCAAACATCCTTAATAAGACAAAGCCCATTTATCTATTTTCTTTCAATATCATAGAACTGCAAATCGAAAAATAACACTAGATTTACTAAGGTTCGAATGGTAAATTCGATTTCACATTTTTTATGGTCAAGACTCACAAATTCAAATTTAAAACCACCAACTCAAATTTGAATTTGAATGTGAGATTTATCACACCTCGACCCTGGAAACAGTTCTAATTAGACTATTCTCCACCAAAAAACCTGCCAAAACCATGTAGAAGTCAAAGGTCCCTGAAACTATTTGAAGATGTTAATAGTAGTGATGAGCCAACATTTGCCAAGTTTTGCTTCAAAAATGATGCCCCTTAGAAAATAAATGTTGTGCATCAAAAAAATGTTGAGCGTCAAAAAAAATATTAGATTCGAGTTTTTGCGTCCGGACTATTCAATCGAATTTTAGACTAATTATTCATAACTAACATAAAATTCAAATTGTGGATAAAATCTAATTTATTAGAGATTAAGAAAATTCACATTACTCAATTAAAATTCAACCTTTGATAAATAACCCCCTAGGTCTGTGCAGCACCATTTTAGAACAAATTTAGGATCCACACCTTTTATTTATTTATTTATTTTAAATGTGCAAGGAGGCCACCAATAGAAGACTTCCCATCAATGAACTTCTTATAACATATAAAAAATGGTAGTTTTTCTCTTTTTGAGGGAAAGTCCTTAGAGTTTCTTGGTTTTCTTGGTTTTAAGCCATGCTCATCACCAATATTCAATCTGTTTGCCCCATAGATGTCAGACTGCGGAGGATTTCCTCAGGTCGTACAGGTAAATTGCAATTTTTTTTCAATTCCTAATTTCTTTTCTTAGCTCACCATGAATTCATTTCTGGGAGTAATGTAAAAAAAATCACATTGTGATCCAGCAAATGATAGCAACTAATCAGCAGGTAGGGTTTGGTGGTCACATGCAAACATCTGATTGGTTGGAATCGGTTACAATATTTGATGTACAGTTCTAGACCATTATCCCACATTGAGAAGAAAGAAAATATCTACCAATGGGTAATAAATGCAGCTGTGAGACAATAATGACCAAACCCTTTGTCTTGGTTTATAATCTGCTGATTTTCATTGTTTATTATTGTCTTTGTTTTTTCAGCCGGCAAAACTTGCTGAAGCCTTTAAATACTTTGTCCAGGGAATGGGATACAGTAAGTATGATATGAAATAACCCATGGCATGAATGATCCTTTAACACTTAGGGGCAGATTTACTAAGGTTCGAGTGAATCTTCGAAGTACAAAAAGTTTGAATTTCAAAGTAATTTTTTGAATACTTCGACCAACGAATAGGATACTACGACTTTGAATTTACTTCGATTCGAAGTAAAAATCGTTCAACTGTTCGACCATTCGATAATCGAAGTACTTTCTCTTTAAAAAAACTTTGACTTCAATACTTCGCCAACGTAAACCTGCCGAAGTGCTATGTTAGCCTATTGGGACCTTCCAGACCAATTTTCTAAGTTTTTATTATTGAAGGAAAATCGTTAAAATCGTACGATGATTTGAATACGATCGTACGATGAATAAAATCCTCCGATTCCGAATGTCGGAGGTTTCTATTCGATGGTCGAATTTCGAATCATTTTCCACTTCGAAATTCGACCCTTGATAAATCTGCCCCATAATGTGATGTCATAGTTAGTCTGTTTTCATCCCATTATTGGGAAAAATGTTTTCATCCAGTGGGAAATTGGAATCGGAACTCAAGCCTATGGGGAATGATTGTCCTTCCCTTTTCCCTTTTAATAAAAATTAAAAAATATGGACATTTTTCTTAACCTTAAATCTCTAATTTTTTTGTAACCTAATGGTTTCCATAATTTTTCTTGTCAAGACCCCCCACCTTTAAGACTCAATATTTACGACAAGGTTACGTCTATGAAGATTCCTTTTTATCCAGGTCATGATATAGAGTATCTAGTAGAATTAATGGACTTTTAGGGCTTCAAGGAAGAAGCAAACATATCTCCTAAGTCTGGGCCTGTCCTACAAGGCTTGCTTTTTTGGCAGCTGATGCCAAAGAATGTACAATCTATAGCAGGTTTGAGGTTAAATAGGAAGCTGGTTGGTGGTGGATTCCTGTCATACCTATGAACCACTTCCATAAAAATTCCATAAATCTCGTTAGAATGTGGCACATTAATTTGTTCTTGGCTCAGGCAAGAGACACGACTCTCAAACACCTGCCTTATTAGATCACTGTGTTTGAAATAAAGTCCATAGTTCTTGTCTCTGAACAGTTTATGGGAATTTTTTGTGAATTGCTTCAAAGATGGCTACAAGCCTGAAGCCTACTCTTCCAAACTCTTCTTGCACTTGCCAAAATGTAGTGCAAGCCATAGTTTGCTTTTACAGGACTGAAGCACAACGGGGCCACTGACCTGGTCTTGCTTAGTCTTTTGTTTAGAGGGAGACTTTTTCTAAGGGCAAATCTAATTTTGTAGGTTTTTGAAGGATCTGGAAATTTTACATAAAAACTGATTATGGTGGCAACAAATGTTCCAGCAAGAGAACAATCATCCCTGTTCTGAACATGATGATTTCCATAAAAAAATTAAATACTACATATAAAATTTATATTAGAATAAAATGACTGTACAGATAGAGCTCTGGCCATCCCAAATGGTTTCTCAGATATGCACCAAATGTTTATAAAAATACAATAAAAATAATTTTTTTTTTATGCAGAGTCCCAAGTTAGCAGGACCATGAAAAATTGTGTTAACTACAATAACAGACTTGTTTATCAAAAATGTAATTTGTGAGGTTTTAGCGGGTTTTTTTCTACTTTGAATAAACTCACAATTTAAAAAAAAACTTTAATGTTTGTTTATATATTAAAAAATCGAAATATAAAAAAAAACTTGATTGAATATAATCGTGGACAAAAACTTGAATAGCTCAAATTTGTGAGGTAGGCTTAAAAAAAACTCTTAAATCCTTTACTTAAAAAGTGGATGTTGCATAGGACAACTCCCATTGACTTCTACATGAACTCAAAAGCTATTAGATGCTGAAGAACCTTCAAGTTTTTTTGCATTTTTTGTGCTTAATAAATACTAAACATTCAAGTTTTTGGAAATATACTTTGAATTTGTCAATTTTTGTGCAAGAAAATTCAAATTGTGCCAAACTTTGAATTTGAACATTTATAAATTTCCTCCTAAGTGTGCTGAAATATTAAATATTCTTTCCCTTTGTGTTTTTCAAGTGCCTGCTGCTAGCATGACCAGATTGATGAGATCTCGCACTGGATCCGCCGCCAGTTCTTCATCCCAAGATGGCAACAGGAGTAGGTCTCATACTAACGAGGGCTCAAGGAGCCGCTCCCAAACCGGAGACGGAAACAGGAGCCGAGCGCACACCGGTGATGGAAACCGCAGCCGTTCCCATACAGACACCAACAATGTCAACTCTGACCACAACACTCCAAAATCCATGGAAGTCTCCTGCTAAGCTAGTTTGTATCTCAACAATGAAGACCTGCTTGCTAATTGGAAACATCTTAACCTCTTCACTGTCTGGGTTACTCCACCAGCAAACGAAGGGGGAGGATACGTTTTGATATAACTGTGAACTGGAAAACCTGAGGACCAAAGAGTAAAAACGAAAACCTCTTAATGATGTAAATAACGCATACTGTTCCGGGGCAAATCAGACTTAAATCCAGTACTAATTGAAAATGGTGTTAACTAAACAATAAATGGTGGTTGATTGTGCATTTAATAACAATTCTGTAAAGCTCTAACCATGTTTGCTTTCGCTTCCAAAAATGAATGTGATATTCTATCCTTTATGACTGAAATTCTAAGAAATTGCCAGACCCTTAAAGGTTTTTCTAATTCATTTTTTTTTTGGTATACAAGTTGGAGTAAAATGTAAATATATCATACCAAAAGAATATTTATAAAGATATTGCTCATTTAATAAAATTCTGTTTTAATAGTCGATTTGTGCTAGAAAAAATTGTTTCTATGACAAAACTCCGAAGTACTGCCTAATTTTATGTCAAATTACTTTCCAGTTTTATTAAATTCATTCTGAGAGAAAAAAATATATAAAAAGTTCAGATTCATTTCTGAAATTGATTTTTTAAAAATTTTTAAATTTTTGAAAAAAAATAAATAACATTTTTGAAAGATATTTTTGAACTCATTTTATTAAACCAAAAATAATCGAATTTTGTTGTTAAAAATATATGATAACATTCTTAATAATGGGAAATGGGTGTGTTTTTATAAGAAATTGGAAAATCAAAATAATGTTACTTATCTAACAACAAAAAAATTACTGTGTATTCCAAAAAATAGGGAAAGCAGCAAATAAATGTTAATAAATCTGATTTTTATTATTATTTTAGACCATACGCACATAGCGGCTGCTAATGAAAGAAATGTATGTATAATTACAGTATATTCTGTGTTTTATAGGAGAGTTGCAATCTACCATTCTCTTATTAAATTACTCAGATGAGTCTTTAAAATAATTTTTGTTTCTTCTTATTTTGAAATTGTTTGATAGTTTCTTTCAGCATAGCTACAGTATTTGGGCGTTTTTTTTTTTTTCAAGTATTTTGGGGCGGACATATTTTAAATTTCTGTAGACCTGAGGGACACTGAAGGAGCTCACTGTATATTGGAATGGGATTATTGTATTTATTAAAGAATAATAAACATTTAACTTTTCACTGCTGCGTGTTTATGAAGGTTCTGTATTGTATAATGCCATTTATTTTATTGTTCTATAATGGGTTTTTTTTCCAACATCCCTTTTTTGGATTTTTAAATATTAAACATTTTAAAACAATTATAAAATGTTGAATGAAAAATAAGGGGCCTATTTACTAACATTCGAATGCCTATTTATTTCGGGAATCATAAACAATTTATGTTTTTTTATATTCTCTATAAATCTTGAGTTTATTGAATTTTAAAGTGTACAAAACTATGAAAAACTCTTGAACAAAACTGTAAGGGGGTTATTCACTAAAACTTTTTCTCACTCTATTTTAAAAAAAGAAATTTGACCAAAACTCCCAAACCTGAATCCCTGTTAATTTCCCAATAATTATTCTAGAAAAAATCGCTGCAACAAAAAGTGAAGACAAAATTATGTGACAGTTCGTATAGTGTAACATTTTTTATTTGGTGCTCGAATCATGAGACTTTTTCAAATTGTCTTGCAACAAACATATTTTTTCAAGCGAAAACCAGCATCAGACATCCCAAAACACCTAAAAATATTGAAGGCAAAAAACACCTTCAAAGGGACCTCTGCCATTGACTTTACATGCATTTGACAGGTTTTAGCTATTGCGTTGGCATATTTTGGAATATTTTGCTACTTTGGGGCTAATGTTTTTAGTTTTTTAATCTCGAAGGGGCATATTTAGCGCATTCGATCGAATTCGATATGAAGTTTTCCCAAAAAATCCTTCAATTTTCCCAAGTCCACCAATTGACTCCAAATAGGTTCTAGGAGGTCCCCCATAGGCTAAAACAGCAATTCGGCAGGTTTTAGATGGCAAATGGTCAAATTTGAATTTTTAAAGAGACAGTACATGATAAATTTTGAAATTCGAATTTTTTAATTTTTTGATTTGAATCGAATTTGGACTATTCCCTAGTCAAGGTACACAAAAATAACTTGCAATTCAAATTTTTTTCATTCGAAAATTTACCTCGAACTTTGATCTGCCCCTAAATTTCCCTAAAAAACTCGACCAGAGAAACTACCGTAGACCTTTAATAAATGAACCCTAGGTTCTATACAAGCCAGTGGGAGCTGTGCTTATCCTACTAGTCCGTTTTAATCAATTTTGACTTTTAGAGGTTTTTGGATATTTTTGCTAGTAATTGGCCCAAAAAATTTAATAATTAGAGATTTTTTTGGAGTTTCTGTATTTTTATTAGGGTCGCTAAGCATTTTTTTCATTCATGCCTTAATAAATTACATGGCATTTATGGTTTTAGAGAAAATTTGTTCAAAAACCTCTAAAAACACTCAAATGAGATAAATGGTCCTCACCTTATAGATTTGAATGGAATTTTGAGTAGCGCATACAGAATGAGTTATCAGACAGAAAATATTCTATATTACTGTGACATAATTTAAAGCTATATTGACACCACTAGCTAACAACTTTCTGGCCTTTTTATTGGCCAAATCACTCCTGAGGACTACATTGGCCAAACCTTTACCCCCTACATTAGCATAGACTATAGTCTAATTACAGTGAAAGTGAAGTGTTTTTTTCTGTATTCTAACTGATACGGCAATTTTTCCATTTATCTGAAACTCTGGTGAGATGCTCTACAAAGGTGGCCATAAAGCGGAAAAACCAAGCCCACAACCCTCATCACCAAGGACCTACCCTAGACCTGGCCTAAGCCCCTGACAATATTGGGGAGTTTTTGCTGCTTTTTAGGACCACAATACAAGTCTGTCTCATGTATGGAGGTATGTCAAAACCTGCCCATCAACTATACAGGAATATCACATAAGGCAACTGGGTGACCAATTTACCCATTTTTAATTTTTTTTTACGTTTTTTTTTACGACACATGATTGTGGAAGTTTTTATCAATTGTCAACATTTTTACAAAACACCTTGAATCTGAGTTGGAATGAAAAACCACATTGTTCTGGTGATGTTTTAACATTTAAAATTTACAACAAAATACCCTGAATGTTGAAAATACACCTCCTATTGATGATTTCATTTGAATTTTAGAGATATTTTTATAATGATAGGTCACAAAATTCTAGGCAAACCGGAAATCACATTTTTTTCACTGCCTTTTTCTCAAATTATGGGAAAATAATCTTGTCCCTTAATTATAATCTTGTCCCTTAATTATAGGTTGGTAGTTATCTATTCCATGAATGTGAGATTAATCCCTAAGAAAAAGTTATTTGTTATACCTGGAAAATTTCTTGTCTCAAACACATTGTTCATCCATTAAAAAACAGATAACTACTTAGTATAGCAACTCAGGAGCCTGTAGATTTATTACTCTGCTTTTTAATGGGTTTACATCTTTTTACAACTTTTCCTTAAATAAAATAAAAATTTAATGTTTTACATAAATAAAAAAACAAAAGATAACAGTAAACATATTTATGCTGGGATATTGTAGAGTTTGGCACATTGGAAGTTCTTTTGTTACTTCTGAAGAGGGACCATAAAGAAAAAATCATTTCAAAACATACTTTGAAGCCTACTGTTCATGTGTATGTCTTTGGCACATCCATCTGTAGTTCAGAAGGATTTTGGGGGGCAAGAGAGACTCAATATTGATACATGACGCTGGGTTCAAGTAACCAAAATTGGTACTTTGCAGGATAAGAGTAGCAAGTACTGATGCCATTGAGAGGGTCATGTCTGTTGCTGCTGAGATTGCCTAACACACGTGTGTGGCTAAAACTGCCATACGGCATCAAACTGCCAAAATGGACAATAAGCACAATGATTGGAGCTGCTCTGCCATTTTATCCAACCTCCCAATGAGCCCCAGCTTACAATTATATTTTTAGTGGCAAGTATAAAGTAACTGAAATGCAAACTGAGTTGTCTCAGATCCCATGTTTCCCTGAATCGGAGCACCTTGAGGAGCAGTACATCAAAAAAAACCCATAAATAAATTATATAAAATAGTGCTCCATAAATTTTTATCCCATTAGCATTAGTGCCGAACAGAGTGCTGGGAAAGGCTAAATATATTTAAATATATTTATATTGGACATATTTTCATTCTTCACCCTCTTCAAAGAAAGTTTAATGGCATTGCCAATGATTCCAATCAAGAAGAATTAGAAGAAAGACAGAAAACCCAGATCTTTTCATAAGTACTTTGCACTATGTGAAGGTAGTGAAATATTATCTGTTATTGAGACACTAGGGTCAGAGTGGCCCACCAGGTTAATGGGAGTGCTCCCTTGGGCCCAGCCACTTGACCTAAATTTCCTGGCAGCTCTATCTTTTTTTTACCTGAGGCCCCTACCGGGTGTCAATCATGAACCTATTGTCCAGTCATAACCTAGACACCATCAACACCCGATTGGAATTCTACAATTTTACAAGTAGAAAATCTGAGATGTCCATGACTTATGGAGACCCCAGAAATTTAACCTTAAAGGACCAGAAACATCAAATTTTTTTTTTAGAAAAATGCGTTAGTATACCTAGAACAGGGATCCCCAACCTTTTGAACCCTTGAGCAACATCAAGAAGTTAAAGGGGTTGGGGAGCAACACTAGCATGAAAAATGTTCTTGGGGTGCCAAATAAGGGCTGTGATTGGCCATTTTGTAGCCCCTATGTGGATTGTCAACATACATTGAGGCTCTGTTTGGCACTGCACCTGGTTTTTATTCAACCAAAACTTGCCTTCAAGCCTGGAATTCAAAAATAAGCACCTGCTTTGAGGCCATTGGGGGCAACATCCAAGGGGTTGGAGAGCAACATGTTGCTCACGAGCTACTGGTTTGGGATCACTGACCTAGAACAAGACAAATTAAACTTTAAAATCACAAAGCCTTTATTAAGAAATAACTTACCGTAACTCTGCTTCCACTCCTCTTCAGAAAAGGTGACACGGCGATGATCCATCGTGCAGCACTCGATTTCTCCTCCCTGGCTATCTCCTATAAGGAAGGCAGGGAGGAGAAATCAAGGGCCGCATGATGGATCGCCCGATCGCTTTCTGAAGCGCAAGCGGAGTTTCGGTAAGTTATTTCTTGATAAAGACTTTGCGATTTTAAAGTTTCATTTGTTTTGGTGGGTTTTCTTTTTAATGTATACTAATGAATTTGTTTTAAAACATTTTTTGATGTCACTGGTCCTTTAAACATAGGACCCCCCTTAATACTGTTCTACTCCCAATGGAGTTTTACAAGTAGGGCAAAATTAATAGTATACAGAAGAAAAGAAATGGAAAATAAAACAGTGGAAAAGAAAGTACAGGAGATAAGAGACCAAAGACACTGGATAAAGGAAACAACAGTTAGAAAATGCAAAGAGAAACAGAAAGGGTATCAGAAATGTAAAAGGGGATGTATAGGACTAGAAGGATGAATAAAATGAAGCGTAAAAATTACTGCATAGAGAGCAAAAGATAGACTATGAAGATTTTCATTCATCCAGTTCATGGTATATCTAGCATAAGTAATTCTAAAGCAACTGGACTTTTCTGTGTAATCATTGAAGACGTTTCACTACTCATCCGAGCAGCTTCTTAAGTTCAACTGACTGACATTGTAACTCTTCCTCTGAAGAGTTACAATGGGCCATTGTGATTGGATGAGTGGAAGAATTTATATGCCGAGAACTTCCCACACCAGTCAGTTGTACTGAAGAAGCTGCTCGGATGAGTAGTGAAACGTCTTTATTGATTACTCAGCAAGTCCAGTTGTTTTAGAATTACTACTAGATATAGCAGAAGATTGAATGTAACTAATGAAAAGATGTGGTTGGTGAGCTCTGTGCCCAAGGTTTCCAACCCATTCAAATACTGGAGACATTTTTCTTCATGGAATGTGCCAATCCAACCTCTGAGCATCTACATGGAACTGTAAAACATAGCACTGAGGATATGGCTGCAACAAGTGGTCTTGGACGGTTATCTCCATCACAGGGATTCACATCAGTTCACAATCTCCGCATAATCGTGATAACTCTGCAGATCTGCAAAAATGTCATTTGGTTTCCGGCAGCTGAGATTGCAGAAGCAAGCGTTGATCCACATGACATTCCACACGAAGCCACTTCCATCTGGACATTCAAACTCCACTTGGATGGTCTTCGATTTATAGGGTATACAGCACCTGTCATCTGTGCAAACGCCACAGTACTTGGGCCTGTACGTTCTTTTGCTCAAACAGCCAGATATGGTGAAGTTCTTTGGTTCCATTTCTCTGTACACGGACAGGCATTTTTTCCCTGGCTATTGAAAATAAAATCAATGAAAAATGTCATTTTAGAAGATATGTTAGAGTTTGGACAATATGTGATTTTCCATGCCCTCAACCATAGCTAGGTGTTTTATCTGGTTTCCCATTATTAGATAATAGTCATAAGGAGTTCAGATTTTTTGCTCTTTCTGAGCTTGGCTCTTACATTTATAGGAGAAAGCAATGTCCTCCTTTATAGATCCTCCAGATAAATAAGGCTGGACCAGATCTCCTCAAAGATCCCTACAGCTGTACATTATGGCTGCCATAAACAATATTGGGGATATCAAGGCACTGTGGTTTGAAGTGGTGGGTGTTATTTTCTGTTCTGTTCTTTTATGGAAACGAGTAGGTGGTGTACATGAGAAGTAGTCCTTCAGTCAAGTAATGTCTTTGCCTTTCTTTCTTTAATCCCTGCATTTGAGGCTAATGTAGATGCTTACCCTTATGTGTTTGGTTATGTCAACCTCACATGGCCTCATGTTGCACAAACGTCTCTCTTTGTGGAGCAGGCACTTGTCATTATCATTGGCTATCCGGGTGGAAATTCCTAGTCCACATGTTTTGCTGCAAGGACTCCACAAAGTCATCTGTATGACACAGTTGTTGTGCCAGGACTCACTTTCACCTCCATATGCTACAAGGTGCAGGACAAACAGAAAGAGGAAAAACAGATTTTGTTGAGATTTTCTTTTATTTTATTAAAGGTATGGGACCTGTTAGCCTAAGCTCAAGACCTGTGGTTTTCTGTATAATAGATCTTTCCATAATTTGGATCTCCATACTTTGTCTACTAAAGAATGATTTAAACATTAATTACACCTAACCGAATTTTTTCTCCTCCAATGACTATTAATTATATCTTAGTTGGGATCAAGTGCCAGGTACTGTTTTATTATTACAGCGAAAAAGAAAATCATTTTTTAAAAATTTGAATTATTTGATTGTAATGGAATCTATTGGAGATGGTTTTCCCATAAATTGAAGATTTCTGGATGATGGGTTTCAGGATAATAGATCCCATACTTGTATTCATGTTATTAACCAAAGCACTACACGACATGCCACCTCCAATGTCACTAAATGGCCTGATTAAGTCACAAACTGTCTCAATGTCCTTAATATAATGATAATGGGTTGAGTGCTGAAGACCTCTTGTATACCTGAAAAAGCCAGCATTGCCAGATTCAGCCGATTGCCCCCCTGTAACCACACTAGTAAGTATACAAGTAAACATTACAATATCAGTAAGGAAACATTATGCCAATCAGGACCACACACTTAGTAATCATTTTGCTACAGCACAAAAAAAGCCTAAAAAATATGGTGGTCATCCAGGAGCAAATGCTTGAATGATGTTCCCCAGGATTGAATAAAGATAATGTCAGTTCAGCTGGCAGTACCCTTGTGACTTGTAAAGAAATGATGACAAAACATGATGGTAAACCCACCTGGAGAAGCGATATGACGAGGAGAATTTTTTCGGACCCTCTTGAAATCATCACATATCCACTGTTCACAGCATTTGCCTGCCATTTTGATGCGTTTGGGGTTTTGACACCAGACCAGTGGTGGTCGGGAGTTTGTACAGAGTGGGACACATCCTACATCCCCATTGATACAAGTGCAGTTATACTTGCAGTTGGGCTGGAAGCTCTGGCCATTCACATATCTAATGCCATTGAGCACGCAGCCCACTCCAGTCATTTCTATAAAACAGGAGATAAAAGATAGAATGAGTTAAGAAATAAGACTTAATGTATTTTTGTTAACGCCAAGCTTCTATTTCTGCATATTGTTGACATCACTTGTCCCTATGAGGTTCTTCAAATGGGTTGTCCTATTCTCTAGGAAAGAAGTTGCCTTAGATATGTGGTGCAAGTCCCCTTTTGAGGGCCAACTTTTGGTTAGGGCTCCCCTTAGCTCAGTCACTCAGCCATAGATCAAAGAATATCTAGGATATTGAAAAGTGTCCTAAAATTGTCCCCCAAGATAGGCTTTCAGGTGTTTCTAAGAGAACAAAAAATAGGCATTATCCCCAAATCTGTCCATAACTGCCCTTCAGGCTGGGCTCACCCCCAACCAATACTCATATTCTTAATGTTCTCCAGGATATGCTTTCAGGTATATCTAAGTGAACAAATAGGAGTCTCCACAAAAGTATTTGTAACTGCCCTTTAGGCTGGGCTCAACCCCCAACCAAAGCTCTTCCTCTAATTGTCCTCCAACATAGGCTTACAGGTTTATCTAAGAGAACAAATAAACATGCTCCCCAAATGTGTTTGTAACTGCCCTTCAGGCTGGACTCACACTCCCCGCCCCCCAAACCAAAGTTCTTGCTCTAATTGTCCTCCAACATAGGCTTTTAGGTGTATCTAAGAGAAAAAATAGGCATTCTCCCCAAATCTGTCCATGCCCTTAAGGCTGGGCTCGTCCCCAGCCAAAGCTCTAAGTCCCACCAGGGTGTCTATTCACTGTAGTGTTCTAATTGGTTATCACACGGGCTAGCCACTCACCAAAAAAGGGCAACTATTAGTCTAACTGCAAAAACATAAAAACAGAGACAATCAACTCAAATTTGATTAAAGCTGGTGAACTGCTGAAGGAACCCATTATCTTTGCTGCCTGTGAAACTTGTACTGTCATGCGTAAAGGAGGCCCATCTAACATATATTCTGCACTGACATTGGGCAACACCATGACGAGATCACCAAGCCTTAGATTCTCTTTTACAAAAGCATTGCATTAAGTGCTTGAATTGGACATGGCACCTATTTTTACTGTAGTTGAGACCCAAAGGTACAGGGTGTTAAGGTGCAAAGTAACCCATACCCCTTTTTCATTAGAGTGTACCAGTCCAGAACAATACTGGAGTATGGGTTACTTAGCTTCTTAACATCATGTAGTCTCAACTACAGTAAAAATAGAAACCAGGTACAATAATTTCTGCTTGTGGAGTGGGCTGCTATTAGGTGGTGCCTTCAGGAGTCCTGTCAGGGGCCTGATCCCATGGTGGTCCTAGACTGCTGAAAAGAAGGTGAGACTTGCTGAGATATGAATGGTACTTGGGTGGATGGGAGCATGTTGTGGTCATATGGCCAGGGCCAGGTAGGGTCCCTTGACTTCTGAAAGCAGCACTGCCAAGGCACTCAGGGTTAAGGAAGGTGCTGTTCACTTCCAATAATACACTAGAAAATGTGAAAATGTATCCTTTCCTTAAAGGATAAGTAAACCTTTTAAAATAAGTGAATGTAAAATTAATGAGGGTGCTATTCTAAGAAACTTTTGTAATTTATACTCATTATTTATTTTTCTTTAATTCTAAAATATTAAGGAAACAGCGCCACCTGCTGGTCAGTATTCAACTTTTCTGACCACCAAGTGGTCAAGGAAGTTGTCAGGAGAAAGAAAGAGGCTGATGTTCTTCTACTTAGAAAAAAAAAATAGAAACCTTTCTCACATCTTTCCTAAGCAGAAGAACATCAGAGCAGCCTCTTTCTTTCTCCTGACACCTTCCTTGACTACTTGGTGGTCAGACTGGTGGGAAACTGACCAGCAGGTGGCGCTGTTGTAATATAATTCATTCATATTAACAGTACATGTATCCCATAATATCTTGGAATTAAAGAAAAATAAATAATGAATGTACATTGCATAAGTGCTTAGAATAGCCTCCTCATCCATTTTACATTCGCTTGCTTTAAAGGTTTACTTAACCTTTAAACCTTCCACCTCCTGCCAGCATTTGAAGACATGCAAGCTCAAACCAGACTAGAAACAACTATCGATGGGCTTTGGATACCCTTCTACCTTTTGTAAAGTCAGGCAGACTTTTGCTATTCATACCCTGACAATAAAAATATTCAGCTGGACATGTTGGAATACCAGTTCAGCCAGCATGTTAAAAAAAAAGGAAATATCTGCCCGCAATACGAAAAGAAAGGGTAAGATATGGAAAACTTACGTCCACAAACACCCACTTCGTACCTAGGACTGTCCCTGCTGTAGTCACAGTACAGTCCTTTGTGAATATCACACGTGTCGGCCTCCGTGCAGTTGTCGCCTCGCTGCTTGGCGCAGGTTTTACAGCAATCGCAGCCGTCTGTGAGTAGACTGACCCCCGCCGGACATACCGGAGAAACCTGTGGGCAATCGCACGGCCACTTACAGAACTGCCTCCGGGTGTAGGTTTCGGTTACGGAAGTCACAGGTGACATTGTAGTGGCGTTCTGACAAAATACCTGCAGTTTAAACAAAACCATTATTATTCGGCAAATGAAATGGAAATTTAATGTCGACATGAACTGATTTACTTATTTTCATTGGTTTCATTGAACTCAAAATGATCTAATTATTTGGCTGCAGGTGGAATTAAAGGATAAGTAAAATCAGCGAATGTAAAATGGATGAGGGGGCTATTCTAAGCACTTTTGTAATGTACATTCATTATTTATTTTTCTTTAATTCCAAGATATTAAGGGATACATGTGCTGTTAATATGAATGAATTTTGTTACAACAGCGCCACCTGCTGGTCAGTTTCCCACCAGTCTGACCACCAAGTAGTCAAGGAAGTTGTCAGGAGAAAGAAAGAGGCTGATGTTCTTCTGCTTAGGAAAGGTTTGAGAAATGTTTCTGTTTTTTCTCCTAAGCAGAAGAACATCAGCCTCTTTCTTTCTCCTGACAACTTCCTTGACTACTTGGTGGTCAGACTGGTGGGAAACTGACCAGCAGGTGGCGCTGTTGTAACAAAATTCATTCATATTAACAGTACATGTATCCCTTAATATCTTGGAATTAAAGAAAAATAAATGATGAATGTACATTGCAAAAGTTCTTAGAATAGCCCCCTCATCAATTTTCACTTATTTTAAAGGTTTACTTATCCTTTAGTATAATGCGGGCTCTACAGCACCTCTTGTGGCTCAGTGAGTGAATGCAGCCGGCAGTTGGCATCAAATCCCAGTTGGTGTCAGTTTCCAAGGCAGACAAATATATAACATAAGGGTATAAAGAGCCGGATAATTCACCCAGGTGCCCAAAATGCTACAACTCCCAGCAGGCTGCTGATCTCACATTCCCGACACAGGGTTTGTGCAACGTAACATAGGCCTGGTGATCAGTCCAATATGGAAGGGGTTAGGTCTTTTTTAAGGGAGAAAAATATTGTTTTGGTGCGGTTGAGTCGTTCCACCTCGTGTCTCACATTCCATACGTATGAAATAACAAGGGGGGTTCAGATGATACATATTCTGGTGGCAGAATTAAAATAAATCTAGAATAAAAGGAAGGCAGAGAGATAGGGAGAAGAGGAGACGCAGGGCTTATCCAGCAGTACAGTGCAGTCCAGACAGACCATCAGTGCTTTGGTTTACTGCACTAAGGCAAATGCCAAACACCAAAAAAAAAAAAAAAAAATATGAGAGTAACAGGGGCTGCCATGTCCCATGGCCAAATATCTAAACAAATGAACTCAGGCTGTTTGGATCCATTAAAGCAGCATATGGACAAGTGCCATAGAATAACACTTTCATTGCCACAAGGGGTCGTTAACCCCATGTACAGCCCAGGGTGTCCGGAGATCTGCAGGGACTTCTGGCATTCAGCCCCATGCATTAAATACAAGGAAAACCACCCTGCCCCCCCCCACCCCATAGATAATGATTGTCTCTTCTGTAGTTGTCAGGGCATGCTGGGAATTGTAGTCTAATTGCAGCCAGAATCAGAGAATACAGGCAAAGAGAATATGGCAGATGGTAAGAACAGGGCAGCCATGATGGATTTTAAATGGTGCGGAAAAGAACAAGGCCTGGGATGCCAGTACTTAGTGAATGGGGCACAGTTATGAGCTGCTTAGTTCTCTAGCATCAAATTATAACAGTATATTTGTCTTGCTCCCAAGCACACTATAAAACAAGCACTAGGTGGCGATGTTGAGCTCTCCATAGGGCTTCCCAACCCATTTATCAGCACATGGGTCTGGGCTTATTCATGTGATAATTCTATTAAAAAAACTGACATTGGGTGAGACCTGTACTCATTTAATTCCATAGGCTCCTATAAACAAGTTTCTGAATTCAGGAATCCCGGACGCCGGCTGACTCGCCATAAGAGACGCCCCATGCAAAGGAAGCCAGAAATGTCTCCATAGATTTCACATTATCCAGCAAAGCAGGAAGACATATTGGTAATATTATAGTGGTACACTATGCTGTAGTATTTGATAGGCCGCAATGATGTGCCCAATGGATCAACACAGGCCTAATAAACATGACAACAACTAGACATTTTACCTACAACAGAAGCCAGCTCCAAATCCTCTACCTTTGTGCACCAGGAATGGTTTGATATCTATCAGAGGGTGTGCGGGAGCCAAAGTTGATTTACTAATATGACCAGTGACCCCAAGTCTCAGCTGAGGCCCTAACTCATTACACATAGTTACCATCTAAAAACAATTTAAAGAGAGCCTAAATGGTCAAAATCGGAGCAGTCATAGCAATGCTAACTACAAGTTCCAGAGTGGCAAGAGAAAATTATTTCTGGCCATAAGGTTTCAGTGCAGTTGGTCAGTTTCAAAGAACCAGAGACACTTCCAGGGACAAAGATCAAATTTATGGGCCACCCTTGAAAATTAGAGAAATCTGGCTAATGAATCATGTCTGTAACACCTGCTGAAGCCCATGCTTAGACATCACAGGAGGTGTCTACCAGTGGCGGGCCAAGTCGACCTGGTGCCCACTGCAAACCTGGCGACTACAACGCCCCCACCGCTTGCGCATGCGCCGAGGACGCGATGCGCAATTGCGCATGCGCCGAGGACGTGCAAGCATGCATGCGTCTGGGACACGCAAACGCGCATGCGCCTGGGACATGCAAGATACTGCATGTATAGGTGAGCAGGCAGAAGAAGAAAAAACTGCTGTCACTGCTTCTGGAACTAGGGGAAGGCGTCGGAAGAGGTACGTGCCTGGCGCCCCTCTACCTTTGCGCCCTAGGCACGTGCCTCTTCTGCCTACCGATAGTTCCGGCCCTGGTGTCTACCTATCCACAGTTGCCACAGTTTCCATCAAACTAGCCACCACTCCAAGTGATGAAACAACAAGGTGGACATAGGCAATCCCATTTTGCAATGCAAGGCCAAAATTATGTAGACACCCTTAGTAATGATTTGAATTAGCTATTAAAAGCCACCAATCATTTCCAGCACAGGTGTTCAGTGTTTCCTATTTTGTTTGTTTCCTACTCAGTTGGCGAAGGATCTCTCCTGTTTCAGCACAAAAATGCCTCCATGCACCAGGTCCATATATAATGTGTTTGCAGAGCTGGTTGTGTTAGAACTTGACAGCACAGAGCCCTGACCTCAATTGATCACCTGGGGGACAAATAGGACCCCCACCTGTGAGCCAGACCCAATCCCCAACATCAGTGTCCAACCTCTCTAATGTTGTTATGGTTGAATGGGAGCAATTCCCATAAACAATGTTTCTAGTGGGAACCTTCCCAGAAGAGTAAAGGGTAAAAGCTGTTTCAGGAGCAAAGAAAGGACCAACTCCTTGTTTTGGAATAAGACAGAAGGCCAACACCAACCCTTGATAGAACAAAAGCAAAGCAGAAGCCTCAATAAAACACGGCGCAGCATCCTACATGAATGTTAGAGCTTTTATTCTGCCTATAATGGGAAGTAAACCAATGAAAATAAAAGCTAACTTTCAGGTCGGAAAGGCTGAAGATCAACTTGTATTGGTTCTGGACAGATCCTAGTCACAATACATGTTGGGAAGCAGTTGTCAAAACAATAACAAAAGAGCCTTAGAAATGTTCTGCATATCATTGACTCGCTCTCTGAGCACAGTAGAAGAATTTGGTGTCACAGAATTCATGTTTGTACCTCACTTTAAGCAGACTCTGGCTTTCGGAAGCCACAATTGATATAGTAAGCTCTGTTATGCTTGGGGAATGTAAAAAAGGCACAAAGGGGCAAATTTACTAAAGGGCGAAGTGACTAATGCGGCTGAAAATTTGCCAGGCTCCGCCAGGCCTGGCGTAGCTTCACTAGCGAATGAAATAGACTCTAGTGGTACTTTGCTCCCTAACACCAGGCGAATTTGCGCTCTGGCGAATGGACGTAACTACGCAAATTCACTAAGATGCGGATTTTACTGAACGTTACCTCTTGCGCCAGACTTGCCTTCGTCATCTCAGACCAGGCGAAGTGCAATAGATTAGATAGGAATTCCTCAAAAAATAGTTGAAAATTTTTCTGTCCCAAAAAAACGCTAGCGTCTTTTCCTTTTTCAGGGTGATAGGCTGAAAAATAGGGCAACATTTTTTTGGGGTAACCGGCTTCCCCCCTACATTTCCATATGGCACATAAACTATACACTGGGCTCATGTGCAGGGCAATATAATAACTCTATTTTATTTAATGTGTGTACTGTAATGTATTTGCTGCAACATATACGTTCATTAAACTTTAACTTCCCGCCGTATGCAAATTATCCAACACTAGCGCAACTTCACCAGCATTTGGCGCCCAAGATGCAATTTCAGATTTTATTGAATGGCGAATCTACGCCTGGCAAAGTGTTGCGCTGTGAGTGTAGCCGTCGCTGGCGAATTTTCAGAGGTTAGTGAATTTGCCCAATAGAGTGCAACCATTCCAGCAACCCATAGAATCAGCAGGTGGAATCTAATGGTCAACTGTTGGAGACCAAATATTTGCTTTGGTTAGTAGACCTGGAGCGAGTGTTCTTACACCACCCCTGGGAGTCTATTTCTCCAACGGAACTGATTGATAGTTAAGATCCAGTAGACTCAAAAATACTTTGGAACCACCAGATTCCCCACCCCAAAGTTCAGGTAAGAGAACAAATTTACTGAATTAAAAATAGCTAATAAGAAGACTGGCCAACTGTCCCAATTTAGATATGTTAGTCGTGATGTGACTTCTGGCTCCCATGGAGGCACAAGTCTATTGTTTCCCTACAGTTGGGTTAATAGGTGCTTTTTAAACTGCCTGTTAGAGATGTCGCGAACTGTTCGCCGGCGAACTTGTTCGCGCGAACATCGGGTGTTCGCGCTCGCCGGAAGTTCGCGAACGTCGCGCGACGTTCGCCATTTTGGGTTCGCCATTGTTGGCGCTTTTTTTTGCCCTCTCACCCCCAGACCAGCAGGTACATGGCAGCCAATCAGGAAGCTCTCCCTGGACCACTCCCCTTCCCTATAAAAACCGAAGCCCTGCAGCGTTTTTTCACTCTGCCTGTGTGTGCTGAAGAGATAGTGTAGGGAGAGAGCTGCTGCCTGTTAGTGATTTCAGGGAACAGTTGAAAGTTTGCTGGCTAGTAATCGTTTTGATACTGCTCTGTTATTGGAGGGACAGAAGTCTGCAGGGGTTTGAGGGACATTTAAGCTTAGGTAGCTTTGCTGGCTAGTAATCTACCTTCTACTGCAGTGCTCTGTATGTAGCTGCAGTGGGCAGCTGTCCTGCTTCTGATCTCATCTGCTGACTGCTGCAATAACAGTAGTCCTTGTAAGGACTGCTTTTATTTATTTTTTTGTTGTTTTACTACTACTACTACTACTACTACTATAAGAGCCCAGTGCTATTAGTCTAGCAGTGTTGGGAGTGGGACTGGTGTGCTAATCTGCTGCTCCTAGTAGTTCAGCAGCACCAACTTTAATTTTTTTTTTTAATATTCATTTTTTTTTATTTTACTTTTTTTTATTTTACTACCGCTGTAGTAGTGTATAAGTTGACCTTTTAGGCATTATTTGCCCTGTAGGCATTATTTGCACACTGTTTCTTCAACCCGCCATCTAGCTGTGTGACCTTGTTCACATTCTGTCTAAATATCCATAATATTACCGTCTCCCAGAAAAAAACACCGGAGTGACTTTTTTTCAAGCAGCATTCATATATTTTACGTAATCCGTATCCACCGCTGTAGTAGTGTATACGTTGACCTTGTAGGCATTATTTGCACACTGTTTTCTTCAACCCGCCATCTAGCTGTGTGACCTTGTTCACATTCTGTCTAAATATCCATAATATTACCGTCTCCAGAAAAAACACCGGAGTGACTTTTTTCAAGCAGCATTCATATATTTTACGTAATTCGTATCCACCGCTGTAGTAGTGTATACGTTGACCTTGTAGGCATTATTTGCACACTGTTTTCTTCAACCCGCCATCTAGCTGTGTGACCTTGTTCACATTCTGTCTAAATATCCATAATATTACCGTCTCCAGAAAAAACACCGGAGTGACTTTTTTCAAGCAGCATTCATATATTTTACGTAATCCGTATCCACCGCTGTAGTAGTGTATACGTTGACCTTGTAGGCATTATTTGCACACTGTTTTCTTCAACCCGCCATCTAGCTGTGTGACCTTGTTCACATTCTGTCTAAATATCCATAATATTACCGTCTCCAGAAAAAACACCGGAGTGACTTTTTTCAAGCAGCCATAATATATTTTACGTAATCCGTATCCACCGCTGTAGTAGTGTATACGTTGACCTTGTAGGCATTATTTGCACACTGTTTTCTTCAACCCGCCATCTAGCTGTGTGACCTGTGTTTTTCTGTCCAAGGCAGCGCCACAACCCTTCTGGATCCACCCTCAAAGAACGCCTCGACCGGCAGGTAGCGGACTACCTGGCATTAACTGCAGATATCGACACTCTGAGGAGCGATGAACCCCTGGACTACTGGGTTCGCAGGCTTGATCTGTGGCCAGAGCTGTCACAATTTGCCATGAACCTCTTGTCTTGCCCAGCCTCAAGTGTGCTCTCAGAAAGGACCTTCAGTGCAGCAGGAGGGATTGTAACTGAGAAGAGAACTCGCCTAGGTCACAAAAGTGTCGATTACCTGACCTTTATTAAAATGAATGAGGGGTGGATCTCGGAGGGTTACTGCACGCCGGAAGACTTGTTCTGACTTCTATGCAGCTGTCCTTCTCTTCAAGCCTCATGACTCCACACACAGCTGTCCTTTAGCGTCCTCCTCCTCCCTCCGCCACCGTTACAAACTAGGGTGCAAACCCTACTGGTTTAATTTTTTCTGGCCTCTGTGCTTCAGTGGCTGCAACCAAAAAAACTGGGCAAACAATGTCTACAAGGTCAACGTATGGCAAAAAATGACTATTTTCAGCATTTATATGGCATATTTTTTCTGGCAACTGTGCTTCAGTGGCTGCGTCCAAAAAAATGCATATTTTCAGCATTTATATGGCATAATTTTTCTGGCCTCTGTGCTTCAGTGGCTGCAACCAAAAAAATTTATATTTTCAGCATTTATATGGCATAATTTTTCTGGCAACTGTGCTTCAGTGGCTGCGACCAAAAAAATGCATATTTTCTGCATTTATATGGCATAATTTTTCTGGCCTCTGTGCTTCAGTGGCTGCAACCAAAAAAATTTATATTTTCAGCATTTATATGGCATAATTTTTCTGGCCTCTGTGCTTCAGTGGCTGCAACCAAAAAAATGCATATTTTCAGCATTTATATGGCATAATTTTTCTGGCAACTGTGCTTCAGTGGCTGCGACCAAAAAAATGCATATTTTCAGCATTTATATGGCATAATTTTCTGGCCTCTGTGCTTCAGTGGCTGCAACCAAAAAATGCATATTTTCAGCATTTATATGGCATAATTTTTCTGGCCTCTGTGCTTCAGTGGCTGCCAACCAAAAAAATGCATATTTTCAGCATTTATATGGCATAATTTTTCTGGCAACTGTGCTTCAGTGGCTGCGACCAAAAAAATGACTATTTTCAGCATTTAACGATGTTGACCTTGTAGGCATTGTTTGCCCAGTTTTTGCCATATACGTTGACTCAACGTATATGGCAAAAAATTACTATTTTCAGCATTTATATGGCATATTTTTTCTGGCAACTGTGCTTCAGTGGCTGCGACCAAAAAACTGGGCAAACAATGCCTACAAGGTCAACGTATGGCAAAGAATGACTATTTTCAGCATTTATATGGCATATTTTTTCTGGCAACTGTGCTTCAGTGGCTGCAACCAAAAAAAACTGGGCAAACAATGTCTACAAGGTCAACGTATGGCGAAAAATTACTATTTTCAGCATTTATATGGCATATTTTTTATGGCAACTGTGCTTCAGTGGCTGCGTCCAAAAAACTGGGCAAACAATGCCTACAAGGTCAACGTATGGCAGTTGTTTAAAGAGAACAGTAGATTACTAGCCAGCAAAGCTACCTAAGCTAAAATGTCCCTCAAATCCCTGCAGACTTCTGTCCCTCCAATACAGAGCAGTATCAAGCAGATTACTAGCCAGCAAACTTACTATCATCTGTCCCTGAAATCACTAACAGCTCTCCCCCTACACTATCTCTTCCAAGCACACACAGGCAGATTTTTCAGATACATTTTTGCCCTTGATCCCCCTCTGGCATGCCACTGTCCAGGTCGTTGCACCCTTTAAACAACTTTAAAATCATTTTTCTGGCCAGAAATGTCTTTTCTAGATGTTAAAGTTCGCCTTCCCATTGAAGTCTATGGGGTTCGCGAACCGTTCGCGAACCGCTCGCATTTTTGCGCAAGTTCGCGAACTTTTTTTCCGACGTTCGCTACATCCCTACTGCCTGTAGGAAGGAGACCACTCTTCTACTTTCATATCATTTTACTACTATTAGGTGCATTTGTCTATTGCCTCTTTGGGTAGTGGTGTAATTTATTGTGACCCACCATTCCTAACTTAACACTTGTAAATGCCCCCATAAATTAATGGTATGCCCATTTAATATTCCCTATAGAAGTGTGATTTACATGCTAGCTACCCTTTAGGCAAGTTCAAAAACCAATTCACCATTGCTTTTATAAACAGGACCCAGATATAGAAATATATAAAATATATAAAAATATATAAATATATAAAATACAATATAAGGCATACATAGAATAATGGAATAAAATGCATAAACCACATTATCACTGGGTTCTGTATATTCCTAAACTGAGAAAAGCAAAATTGTATTGGCCCTTATGGAATATTGGTGCAGACAGCTGGGAGGAATATTTCAAGTCAGTGACCTTTTTTGCCTTTGTTAAACAGCGTTGGGAGAACTGGAATTCAGAAGAAAACAGGAAAAGAAAAAAAATAACTAAAAGGTAAATGGGCAGAAGAAAGTAGCAGAACTGATTGGGAGTCTGGTGTCTGGCAAGAGTGCTTTTAAATCAGACACTGACCTCTTTGTCTTTGCCCACATCTGACAAAATCAAGGGCCATTGGCTTAATCTAAAATACAACTCCAAGCTATTTCTGGACCCGCCGATTTATTTCAGGCTTCAACCTTAGACAGTATGAGAACTACGACCCGTTTCCTATTTCTAATGCCTTTGCCACATGCGGGTATAGTAAGGCCAGAGTGTGTACATACTTTCAGCCTGATGAATCATCTCTGGTTTTCAAATATTTTTTTGGAAGGTGCCTGTTATTGTACATTAGTGTTAATTGTTCCCTGTATTCAGCTGCACCGAGCAGGTGGCTCCATGGGATCAGTAGAAAAAAGCAACTGGAGATGAATAAAGGACAAAGCAAAGAGAAGAGCCAAAGCGTTGCCAGTAGGAATGGGCAGCCACGCAGCCACTAGCAGGGTCAGACTGGGACACCAGGAGAAAACTTAGTGGGTCTGGTTCTGTTAGACCAGTGGTCCTCAACCAGTGGCTTGGTTGCTCTCCAACCCCTTGGATGTTGCTCCCAGTGGCCTCAAAGCAGGTGCTTATTTTTTAATTCCACGCTTCCAAGTTCGTTTGAATAAAAACAAGGTGTACTTCCACATAGAGTCTCCGTAGGCTGCCAGTCCACATAGGGGCTACCAAATAGCCAATTACAGCCATTTCAGTATTTGGCAACCCCAGGAACTTTTTTTCATACTTATGTTGCTCTCCAACTCTATTTTATATTTGAATGTGGTTGGGTTGGGGACCCCTGAGTTAGACCATCAGACAGTAATAGGCAGTGGGGAAAGGGGACAGTGGTGTGGCAGTGGATTAGCACACCTTGACTTAGGTCTTCTGTTGGGGCTTATGTATGTCAGACTCACACTGGCCACTCAAGGAACATGGATTGAAAGTTCATCCATACCAGGGAATCAAAATAGCTGATATCAGGGGTTATGTCATATGTTACCTTTTATATAGTATGATGAAACTGCTTCAGATCATCCCACACAAGGTTTCCACATCACTCAGAGAAGAGACATGTGAGAAGACAATAATTCAGAACCTTATCCTGTTACAGGAATCTGAATCTCCAACTACGAAAACCTCAGGTAAACTGACACATGGGCAGAGTGAGACTGTATGGGGGAGTAGTCCCAAATCCCAAAGTCAGAGACAGATCCAGTCACCAGCGCCTGCTGATTCCTTCTCAGAAGGTTCTGTACAAAGATAAAAAGGAAGGAACCCTTGACTGCCACAGGTCTCAAATGGGAGATGTCCAGCACTTGAAAAGGTTGGCAAGACCTTGGCAGATACTAACAGTATAGTGATAGGGAAGTGCTTCTCTCCTATGAGGAAGGGGAGACCCTTTAAGAGGAGCAGAGAATAATGGCAGTGGCAGTTCCATTGTCCTATAGTGTTAACACTTGTGCACAAGAGATAGAACACACGCAATGGCAATGAGTGCAAAGATATGAGATAAGTTCAATGAGTGTTTTAGGACGAACATATACTGTACATCCTTTTTTGAGCCAACTGTGAATGAATTCGTAAATGTCCCTTCTCTCTTCTTTGCACTGGCCAAATTGGGAAACATTGGAGTAAAAGCTTCAATGGGACCCTTTACACATTGATTACAGTAACACCCAAAAACTTGGCACATGTCTGACACACCAATAATATCATTCAATTCAAATTGCCAGTCCTGCCTGTCATTTCTGTAGCCCCGTGATCCCCAACAAGTGGCTCGAGAGCAACGTGTTACTCACCAACCCCTTTGGTTGTTGCTCCCAGTGGCCTCAAAGCAGGTGCTTATTTTTGAATTCCTGGTTTGGAGGCAAGTTTTGGTTGTATAAAAAACCTGCCAGTCCAAATAGGGGTCACCAAATGGCCAATCACAGCCCTTATTTTGCATCACCCAGGAACATTTTCATGTTTGCGTTGCTCCCCAATTTTACATCTGAATGTTGCTCACGGATAAAAAAAGTTTGAAGACCCCTGCTGTAGCCTAAATCATTCTCTGTGCCAGCCGTCATCCCCCCTGCCCCTGTGGCTGTTCTTACGCAAATGGAATTGTGGGAAATAAAGGGTCTAGCTGGGTGGCAAAGCCACCAGAGATATACTGTATACAGAACATACAATAATATTCCCCAGCCTTGTCATCATGGCGACATTTGCAGAAAGCCAACAGCCTATAGGAGGGGCGAGGCTGCACATTCAGTTCTGAGGAGAAGGGGGTCAGGCTCAAATATAGATTTTGTTTTTAATGACATTACATTGTGTTGCCTGAATCCTGCCAAGTACAATATAACTGAGGGTCTAGGAAGGGAATAATTGAAATTCCAACTCTCACAAATTGGAGAGAAGTAAAGCCGGGACAATGTCCAGTATGGGTTACTAGTGTGCCGTTTACTCATTACCAGGCTACTCCCTGTATTTAACCCTATTAGATCTCTGTTAACAGAGCAGCCATTATCACTACTGGAGATTCTGCACAAGGGAGGTGAATGGACGTTTCTACTGATGTCAATACCCCTTTAATTGGCTTTGTCTCCAAACATATGTCTTTCTGAGAGTGGAATAAAACACGTAAGGAAGGGCAATAAAAATGTTCTTGATCACAGAACGCTACTATTCCCAGCGCGGAACTTGGCTTCTCCCAGCCCAGGACTGATGCAGCTTTCAACACCTTTAATCACCACTTTCTTTAAGAGTGTTTGGTTCACTGAAAGTGGAAGTTGGTAAATTCACATTTCAGGGCCCTCCTGGGGAACTAACAGTACAATCAGGGGCCTGAGCAATGGCAGCACTGAACAGCAATCTCATCTGCTGATGACATCCTGGATTAATTAATTGCACCCAATTAGCCGCTATTCTTTAGAAAATATTCAGAAACTATTTCTCTGTATATCTGTATTTATACAAATGGCTGGGAGTTGTATTTATACAAATGGGATTTGGGACCGGTTATCCAGAATTCTCGGGACCTGGGGTTTTCCAAATAACTGATCTTTCTGTAATTTGGATATTCATACCTTAAGTCAGGGATCCCCAATCTTTTTTAGCCATGAGCCACATTCAAAAATAAAAAGAGTTGGGAAACAACACAGGCATGCAAAATGTTCCTGGAGTGCTAAATATATGCTGTGATTGGCTATTAGGTGGCCCCTATGTGGACTGGCAGCCTACAGGAGGCTCTATATAGCAGTACACCTTTTTTTATTTTTGAGGCCACTGGGAGCAACATCCAAGGCGTTGGAGAGCAACATGTTGCTTGCGAGCTACTGGTTGGGAATCACTTCCTTAAGTCTACTAGGAAAATCATGTAAACATTAAATAAACCCAATAGGCTGGTTTTTCCTCCAATAAGGATTAATTATATCTTAGTTGGGATCAAGTACAAGTTACTGTTTTATTATTACACAGAAAAATAAATTAATTTTAAAAAATCTGGATTATTTGGATAAAATGGAGTGTATGGGAGACTACCATTCCGTAATTCAGAGCTTTCTCGATAACAGGTTTCCGGATCCCATACCTGTACAAGCTTGTTCTGAATGTTCCCTCTTTGCATGTTTCTACTCCGGGTTATTACTGTACAGTGGATCAGAGCAAGCACCAGACCTGTGCAAGGGATCCAAAACTAAAGCAATTCAGATGGTCTCACCGGAAAAACCGGGCTGGATATAGGCTTTGCTCAGTTTCTGTACAGGCTACATACACATTAGAACACGGACATTGTATTTATTGCTCGGGTCCAGAATACTGCATTGGAATCAGTTTCAAAAGAGCATATTTTTTAATATTTAATTTTGAAATCTGATATTGTCCATTTTGCAGGTGCCCCCAGTCATGTGACAGGCTCTGATAAACTTCAGTCACTCTTTACTGCTGTACTGCAAGTTGGAGTGATACAACCCCATCCCTTTACCCCCCCAGCAGCCTAACAATAGAACAACTGATAACAGATAACAGCTCCTTGATACATATGAGAATAGCATTCAATAGTAAAAATCCCACTGCAACTTCTTCCATTACATTGAGCTGTAGAAACAATAGCCTGCCTGAAAGCAGTTCCATCCTGGAAAGTACAGGATCAGGCAAAATGACCTGAGATGGCGCCTACTCTAGGAGCATCCAATATTGATGAAGAAAGAGGAACAACCACCCTAACATATGGCCACCTACAGTGTCTTTGCTTGTCCTTTAAACTAAAATGAAGCACACTGCACATTCCGACCAATGAAATAGAAATATACCGAGCACAAACACGCCACTCTTAGCCTCAGGTTATCATATATTTTATAAAGGAATGTCAGGCATATGAAAGGGAACACTTAGCCTAACAGCACAAAGCACAATATAACATTTCATTTTATTAATATTTTTTTTTTTAATTAAATTAAAGCTAAAAATAAATATCCCCTTTCCCACAGACGCCTCTGGGTGGTACCTGCACAAAGTGTTCCGGCTGTTGTTTCTACAGACAGGACTTCGGAACAGGAAAAGAGGAGAAGAAATGAGTGTTGGGATAACGACTTTTTATACACGTAGACCTATTAGACTCACAACAGAATCCGACACGGAGAATACAACAGCCATAGGCTACAGACCTCATATAACGTTCAATATGGGATAAACCCTTTTAAGAGGGTGGGTGTCAATGGTACATCCTCTACTTCTTAGTGGGGTCCCTCAGGGCTCGGTATTGGGTCCACTTTTATTCAGTTTGTTCATTAATGACCTAAAGGAGGGCATTGTAAGTCATTTATTAGTGTTTGCTGATGACAACAAAACTCTACAGCCCAATTAACTCCATCCAGGATGCGTTAAACTGGCACCTGGGGAGGCCCATTGGGCCAAATGTCATTTTAGCGGTCTTTTAAAACAACAATTACAATCTATTTCTCTAATGTCTTGTCAATTATTAACGATCTGAATATAAAAAAGAACAAATGAGGCAAAAAATGCTGAATGATGTGCTAAAAAAAATCTGAAAACCTCTAAAACTGAATTGCTGAAAAAAAAGGTCCAAAAGGATCAGCCCAGTTCCCATTGACTTCTACAGGACTTTTGACTTCTTGTACTTGCCAAAGCACTGGTAAGTGACCCCATTTAGAATTTGCCCTTGCAGTGTTGGGTTCCAGTGCTCAAATAGGATATCACTGAATTGGAGTGAATCCAAAGAAGGACAACTAATCTGGTATGGAAAGTCTCAGGTATGGAGGAAGACTGGCCAAATTGGGGCTGATTATACCGGGGAACAGGCACTTAAGGGAGATATGATATATATGTGTGTGAGGACCATATAATAAACTTTACGGTGCTTATTCAGCAGTCGGTAACACCAGCAGACACAGGAGGATCCATTCAGATAAGAAGAAAGGAGGCTCCATCTCATGATGGGAAAAAGGCTGTTGCAGTGAGAGCCGTGAAGAATGTTGTAGAATACTTCTCCTGAACTGGTTATACTGGTGTAAAGGCTAGATAGCTTCAAGAACAGATTGGATGGCTGTTTAACACTGGAGAAAATACAAGGTGGGACATTCACTAAGATTCATAGTTGCGCCAGGCGTAACTTCGCCAGGCGTAGTTTCGCCAGCGCTTCGCAAATTCACTAAAATCCGAAGTTGTGCTCAGGGGTAGCGTAAGGTTGCGAAGTTGCGCTAGCGTTGATTCACTAAGCGAAGCGAAGTTACGCTAGTGATGGTTAATTTGCATACGGCGCCAAATTGAAGTTACAATGGAGGTATATGTAGCAGCACTACACAAGCCTGGGAAACCTTCAAAACAGCAAATAAAATTTTTATCTTGCCCTACACATGTGCCCACTGTATAGTTAAGGTGCCATGAGTTAGGAAATGTAGGGGGGAAGGAGGGGAAGGGATGATTCGTACGATCGGATCATTGCGTCTAGGGCCAGCTTAAGAGGGTAATCTGGTTAATTGCAGAGACCTTGGGGCAAATTCTCTAAGCACCGAAGCGCCTAACGCTAGTGTCAATTCGCTAGCGTTGGGCATTTTCGTTGCTTCGCAAATTCACTAACGGACGCTGGCGTAACTTCGCTAGTGTTACTTCGCACCCTTACGCCTGGTGAATTTGCGCAACGTACGTAACTACGCAAATTCACTAACGCGCGCATTGTACTGAATGCTACCTTTTACGCTAGACTTTCTTCGCCACCTCAGACCAGGCGAAGCACAATAGAGTAGATAGGGATTTCTTCAAAAAAGTAAAAAAAAATTCTCCCAAAAAGTCCCAAAAAACGCTGGCGTTTTTTTCTATATTATGGGCGATAGGCTGAAAAAGATCGAAAAATTTTTTGGGGCTCCCCTCCTTCCCCCCTACATTTCCTAACTCATGGCAACTTACCTAGACAGTGGGCACATGTGTAGGGCAAAATAAAAATTTTATTTGATGTTTTGAAGGTTTCCCAGGCATTTGTAGTGCTGATACATATTCCTCCATTTAAATTTGAATTTGCCGTATGTAAATTAACCATCGCTAGCGTAACTTCGCTTAGCGAATCAACGCTAGCGCAACTTCGCAACCTTACGCTACCCCTGAGTGCAACTTCGGATTTTAGTGAATTTGCGGAGCACTGGCGAAACTACACCTGGCGAAGTGCGGCGAAGTGCGGCAAAGTTACGCCTGGTGCAACTACGAATCTTAGTGAATGTCCCACATTATCGGCAGCCGACCGAATTTTTTTAGCCTGTTCGATCGACCAAACGACCGATCTACGCAGGACGTAAAATGTCGGGACTCTCCAGACACGGTTCGAAAATCGTACGAATCCTCGATTCGTACGATCAGATATTTACGTCTATGGCCAGTTTTAGAGTCAGAAAGGAATTTTTTCCCATCTTAGACAAATTGGAGATGTTTTCTCATGTGTTTTTCACCTTCCTCCAGATGAACTAGCAGTTAGATTTGATTTATTTAGGACTTGAACTTGATGGACATGTGTCTTTTGCCCACCTCATCTACTATGTTGCTGTTATACTTTGGGAAAGGCATCTCTGTATAGTTAGTTATTAGAGCTTCTTGGCAGGAACTGTATTGAACTCTGCACTTAATATTCTAGTGAGTTAATAATCTATTTTGTAGAGGTTCTTCCCCAGGCCAACAGCTTTTATTCATTTAGTGCATGACCAGTTCCCAATTCAGTCTTTCCATATCTCTCTCTCTGGCTGCCGATCCTCCAGCAAATCTTTCTCCGCTAAATCTATTTTCAATTCTTAGAAAGGAGAAAGTTTCCTTCCTGGCTCTGAGATGTCAATCTGATTTCTATCTAGAATAACATTCCACATGTGTTACAATTAAACTCTGTAACCTTGAATATACTGCTTTTCTAACAATTAGGAGAGAGAACTTGTTTTGGAGATACCTAGAGTATCTAGGAAACACGAGAGAAACGTGGGCAACCAGCAAAGCTCTTAGATGTGTCACTTGATGCTGGATTTGGGTGTCCTCTGGAAGTTGGTCTATATGAGTGTTACAGGATTCACAAATCCAGAGTAAAGGAAAATTCTGCAGATGCATCTTAGTGCCATCAACGTTTCTCCTAGGTTTCTACTCCAGTGGCCCTGGAGACCCAACTGTTGCAACTTGGAGACCATATCAGTACCATTTGTTGACTGGTTATGTTAGGTCTCACATACCGGAGGATTATATTTAAATTTCTAAATATTGGGAAGGATGTGCCAGTATCACTTTAATGAAGTTCAGAACACCATGACGAACTCTTTCCCTATTCATCTAAGTGGAATTCCCTGCGTAGTATTCTCAAATTAAATTGAGGACATTGTATTATCTTTAAAGATCTCCAAAGAGAGCGACTCTAGAATATCCACAGGTTTGTATTTGTTGGAGGTGTCCCTGACATTTATGATGATTTGGTGATCAAGAGAAAGATTTGGAAGTTGTCAAGAGAAAGAAAGAGGCTGCTCTGATGTTCTTTGCTAAGGTTTGAGAAATGTTTAACGTTTTCTTCCTAAGCAGAAGAACATCAGCCTCTTTCTTTCTCCTGACAACTTCCTTGACTACTTGGTGGTCAGACTGGTGGGAAACTGACCAGCAGGTGGCGCTGTTGTAACAAAATTCATTCATATTAACAGTACATGTATCCCTTAATATCTTGGAATTAAAGAAAAATAAATAATGAATGTACATTGCAAAAGTGCTTAGAATAGCCCCCTCATCCATTTTACATTCACTTATTTTAAAGGTTTACTTATCCTTTAATGCATGCTATAAATAACACTCACTTTTTCGACCTTTTGTTAATCGGCCCCTATATGTTTAGGTCTTCCCCAATTCTAATACTCTAGATCACATGATTTATCTATTATGCTATCTTGGACAAGAATTTAGCCAGGGTGAATGGTGGGTCAACAGTGCTTGGTGCTATTGCAATACTGCCTGGGTTATTACTAAATTAGCTCAATTATAAGTAAAAACAGGCTCCTATTTTTCATTATCTCAAACACAATCCAGTTCCCTCCAACATCTTGAAGCAACATCTCACTGAAGGACATTGCACTCTGTTTTACATAATAATAAGAACCATTTCCTATTTACATGACTGTCAATATTGGTTACCAGAAAGTCCAACCTCATTCCAAAGAGTTGTGCCAAGATGATAAATGGCTTTAGGCAAGTTTATAAGACAGTAGTCTGCCAAGACTGTGAGAAAGACTGGATCTCATTAGTGTGTGTGTCACGATGAACCCCAAACCAGACAGCAATTCGTCATGTACTGGGATAAGTCATGTTTAATTCATTTGCACACAACCGATCTCCAGACAGAACAGACAAATTATTATTTTTTAAAGAAGTGATTGTTAAAGGCCATGTTATTTATCCAGTGAAATATATCTGTAGGGGAGAAAAGCATTTGTCCCTACTACAGGAAGTTCCTTGATGGGTTAGCCATGCACTGTGGGGAGAAGTTCATCCCAATTTGCCCAGGAGAGATTGTGGGTATAAAAGCAAATGCACACTATAGACCTCGATCACAGAGTAGATGTTTACAGAGGTCTCATTAAAACGAAGTCCCCTGAGGTAAGTCGAGCACCTCAGTGAAATTAAAGGAGAGGTCTAGGGGGTGTGAGAAAAGACCCTCACAGATTTTAGGCTGAATTTAAAGAGGAGAAATTGTGGGTGCAGAAACTGCAGAATAAATGTGAGGTGTGAGTTTTGGCTAGGGACCTCTTTCCTCCAGTACTACAGTGATGTAACTGCCCAAGATTGAACATGATGTTCTACCCCTGGGGTGATGAGCGGAAGAAGTGAACTCCTCAGTGACATCTTATATCCTTAGAATTTATGGTAGAGGGTCATTATCCACTATACCTTTCTGAATCCCCAATTTATAAACCTATACTTAGCATTTAGCTGCTCCAGAGGAAAGCAAAAATGTCCAAATGGAAATCAGATTAATCTGTGAATCACCCCAGTACAATATGTAATACGTTAGTGCCAGCAGCCTTGGGTACTTTATTGTGCTAAAGAGACATCCAACCTTTTCCTGTAACTAAGGTTCCTGCCAATATAACTTCACCTACTGGCACACTCTCATTCCTGAGGAAAAAATAACTTTTTAAAGGTGAGACTGAACCCTTTCTACTCTTATAATATAATGGGAATTCTCAGTGTATTGTCCTAAGACCTATTGATAAAGAGGTCTCATCCTTTCTGCAGACTGACCAAGGCACCCAACAGATTCCTAGTGGCCTCTGGCACCAATGAATAAAGATGGTAGGTTATCTCCTTGCAGGCACTAGTAGTGTAGGACCACATGGACCACCAATGAATAAAGATGGTAGTTCATCTCCTTGCAGGCACTAGTAGTGTAGGACGACATGGCCCATCAATGAATAAAGATGGTAGTCAATCTCCTTTCAGGCATTAGTAGTGTAGGACGACATGGCCCATCAATGAATAAAGATGGTAGTTCATCTCCTTGCAGGCATGAGTAGTGTAGGACCACATGGACCAGCATTGAATAAAGATGGTAGTTTATCTCCTTGCAGGCACTAGTAATGTAGGATCACATGGACCAGCAGTGAATAAAGATGGTAGTTCATCTCCTTACAGGCACTAGTAATGTATGACCACATGGACCACCGAATGGTTCCTGCCATTTGTCCATTGTAGTTTATTGGATGATGTAGCTAATATCTCCTACTGCAGGAATGAATATTGGACAAGCAAAACAAACTTTTGGATTGAGTCTGCTGGGGCAAAGATTCATTGTAAACAGCAGGAGAGCAGTTTGCCAACCACAGTATTAATGATCTCAGGATTACTGAACTACCGTGAATTGTCCATCACAGAAGGATAAAAATAAAAAGTGGAACTACACATTCATGGAAATGTTTGCTACACAGGGGCTTTACTTTAGAAAAAGGCTTAATGTACTGTAATGAACCATAAATCCTAGGCTCCATGTGCATCTTGCTCTCTAAGAAAACCAAATAATGGAACATTGAGACTACAATGTACTGTACAAGCTAGATATTCCTACTGATTAGTGATGGGCGAATTTATTCGGCAGGCTCGAATTTGCGGCAAATTTCCGTGTTTTGCCCTTTGGTGTTTCTCTACGTATTATATACTGTATATATGAAGATGGCACAAGTGATGGTGCCGAAACATTGAAATTTATTTTTTTGTGTTTTTCACTTGAGAAGTCCTTGGAGTGTGGTTATTTTTGGCAATTTATGCATTATAGTGTTGACCTAGCACCCAGGCAGTTGATGTGGTTGGTTAAGAGTGCACCTTAAAAGACTGACTATATATATAGAGAAGTCTGGCTAAGGCAATGATCTCAAACCAGTGGCTCCTGAGAAACATGTTGCTCATCAACCCCTTGGATGTTGCTCCAAGTGGCCTCAAAGCAGGTGCTTATTTCTGAATTCCAGGCTTGAGGAGGCAAGTTTGGTTGCATAAAAATCCAGCTATCCTGCCAAACAGAGACGCCTTTAAGCTGCCACAAAGCTATAAATAGGCAATCATAGTCCTTATTTGGTACTCCCAGGACTTTTTCATGCTGGTGTAGCTCCTCAACTCTTTTTACATATGAATGTGGCTCACGGGTTAAAAAGGTTGCGGACCCCTAATCGAGGGTATCTGCCAAACAAAAACCTCTTTTTTTTTTCCTACAAAGCCATCTTTTCATATGAAGGCAAGTACAAGGAACCTTAGAATTTAGAGTCTTTCAACTGTTGCAGGTGGATAGATGTTCACCACACCTCAAGCCTGGAAGACCCAAAAAAAGTGTATTGCAGAGCGAGTTCAGGGAGGAAGAAAACACTAATTATTATGTATTGGTGTATAATGGCATGTTTCAAGTTCAAGAACCATTCATCAAGGATAAACAGTTCCAAATGAAGTCCGAAACCTCCTCTACATCTGGACTAGATGAAAGTCCATCATATAATTATCAGCCCAAAATGAGAAGCTTGAAAACCAGAGCTGCCTACGTTCAGCACCTGCCTACATCATACACATCCACTGGTTCCAAAGAAGAAGAAGAGCTGATCCCTGATGAGAGGGGCAGCAAGTGCAAGGAGCAGAAGTAACAGAATTAAGGGAAAGATCTGCCGTAAGGATTAGGCAGCCACAAACACATCTAGGTTTGGCAAGAAGTTGCTAAATCCATTTGCCTCATCCCTTTTTCAGTT
Organism: Xenopus laevis; assembly: GCF_017654675.1. Lineage (NCBI taxonomy): Eukaryota > Metazoa > Chordata > Amphibia > Anura > Pipidae > Xenopus > Xenopus laevis. The sequence goes on along the minus strand of NC_054382.1, from coordinate 129,684,192 downwards.
TATTTTAAAAAATGAGGACATTTCCAACACCTCCTCAAATATGAATAAGAACCTTTTTCTAAATCCAGCCCGACAACAAGTTTGTTCCTAAATCAACATGCTTAAGCCACTTAATTGTTACTGCCTGCCAACACAAGTCTCCTGAGCAACGCATTGCACTTCTCATTGATTCCACCGTGGCACAGGCTTTTTCCTTTCAAAGGATGTTCTGTCTCTTGTGCAACCCAACTGATGGGAAGTCAGCTGACCTTTTTGGAAGCAGAAATGTTTCCATGGGGACATTTGGGGTAATAAGTGATGCAATGTTTTTAGTAACACAAAAGAACCAATCAGATGCTTGATTCCAACCAGCAGACCAGGGAATGATGCATACCACCATCAGTTGTAGAAATACCAACAAGGGCCAGTTCTTTGCTCACCCTCACACTGGGCAGAAATGTTATCAAAAATATCTATACACGGTATATGCATACTGCCAATGCAAAATGGTAGAAGTGTTCCTTTGTTCCATTATATTCTCAGACAAGGTAGAAGCATCGTCGAGATTGCACCTTGGGCCTAGACAGGGAGTAGATGAGAAGAAACCCTGTGTCTCCCAACTTTCAAATTTACCAATATCACAAGGCTGCTTGTACTTGAGAAGGTACCGATAAAATTATTCTAATTGCCTTACTAGCATAGCCAGGGGGTAAAGCTCTGATTGACAGGCGCAAAGAATGTATCATGACGTGACACCTTACAGTGACTTTTTGGAAATCCTTAGCATGCGTTTCATTAGATCAAATGGGAAATTCTCTTGTTAAGGCAGTACAGAAGAATCAGGACACATTATATCATCTCCAAAGGTTCTACTGGCTTAATGCAATACAAAGCAAACCTTGCTAGTCCTATTTTCAGCTTTTTATTATATTGCCTTAGATGTTACCTGATCATAGGGGGAACTGCATTTAAAGAAAATTCCAATGGATGGATCTAGAGCTGACCTATTGTCACCCGGAGTATAAAAATGTCTTATATTACACCATAAGCCTTGAAATTCTATATGGCTTTAACAAGGTCTTCGGGCTGTAAGGAGCAGGTATATATAGAAACAAGCAGGAGGTATTGGGCACTCTGGAAATCCACAGGGAGGCCAACCAAAAGAAAGTTAAAAAATGTAAAAAACCTTTATTGGATAATCATCCCAAAAAGCCTTACGCATTTCATGTCCATCTGACACTTAATCATATATAAGATATAGGGGGTTATTTGTCCGAATGCCAAAAATGTAGCGCTTTATTACTATAAAATCTGAATATTTTGAAAAAAATAACCTCAAATTTTTCGTGATTTATTATTCCCCAGAGGATGGAAAAAGTCCAAATCCAAAAATCCAGCATCTCAGACCTGCCGAGTTTGTATATAAATCAATCTGAGAAGTCCCTAAGGTATCCTGTTTTCAAGTGAAAAATTCGTACGATTAGAGTTTTTTTCCCCACACTGGAATTTTTCGGGAAAATGTATTGATAAATATGGGAAAATAACCTGTGCAGATTTGGTCGGAGAATATTTCAGAAAATAATGAAATAAATTCGGATTTAGATAAGTAACCCCCAAGTGTCAGATGGACATGAAACGCGTGAGGCTTTTTGAGATGATTATCCAATAAAGGTTTTTTTTCATCTCTAAAAGCATTACTTGTTTCGTGGCCATCTGACACTTAATTATAGGCATGTATAATTAAGGTTTTTACATTTTTTAACTTTGTTTTGTGGATTGACAGAGTGCCCAATAACTCCAGCTTGTTTCTCTATATAGTTTACCCAGTCCCTTGAGCTGAGGCCTGGAGCCTTGGGGCATTGCTTTACAATGGTGAGTTTTTAACAAAGGTGAATGTATTTACGCTCACATTTGTGTAAGGAGCAGGTTCAAGTTACACCAAAGACAGAAGCCGGGACAGCTGATGTACATGTTACTGGGTTCCTACAATTCAGTTGGGACCCACATTAGAAGTATAAATAACAAAGCAACTTTCTGATCCTAAACAGGTGAATTGAACTTGTTGCAGAAAATGATTGAACCTCCTAAGGAACTGAACCAAATACCCAGGCTGTAATATGTGAAAACAAAAAAATGAAATTCTCTAGACCTCAGAGTCTGTTTAGACTCTCCGGTTGCTTGAGTTACAAATGTTAAAATATGACAAATTTAATAAAAGATCAAAAAAGTTTTGTAATGTTTCCCGTAATGTTTCCCATTTGTCCTTCTTAGGCCACTGTTACAGATCCATGCAGGGTCGGACTGGGGGGCCCGGGGCCCACCGGGACTACTGTCCAGGGCCCCTTCCGACCCGCCCCCCAACCCCTACTGCGACGCGCTGAGCGCGCGCACACAAAGGCGCCGCTTGGCGCACCAGCGTGAAGGCGCCTGGCGCATGCGCAGAAGGCGCTGCGCTGATCGGCGCTGCGGGAGTGCGGGAAAGAAACTTTTTAAAAGATATCTGGAGAGGTGTCTGGCCCATTAAGGGTCGGGGCCCACCGGGTATGTTCCCGGTGTCCCGCCGGGCCAGTCCGACACTGGATCCATGGCTCCCGCATTACCTATAAACAATGGCGCTCACTCTTACATGTTCAGAACTGTCCAACTTTTAAAGGGAACATGGACTTCTGCCACGGCACCTCTCAATTCCTCTGCAGTTTCTGAGTAGAGCAAACTCTACTGAGCTGGTCTTTGCTAAATGTATTTATAATATACATCGGTATTTTATAATGAATTATTTTCTGCCCAATTCAGGGGCCAGTATGAAGAGGTACTGCAGCTCCAGGAATGCTGATTAGAGATGGGATTATTCCTAACACAATATACAGAATGGGATCTAGTATCTGGAGACCAGTTATTCAGTTTGCTGATTAAAAATCGTTATGAGAAAATGTGCGCTGCTCATGGATGACAAATGACTTTGCACCAGCGAAAAAACAATTGCAACGTGTGCCATCACCCTTAGGTGCAAAACTTTCCTTATACCAGAACTCCTGGCTCTAATTTATATACTCACAGCTCATTTATACCATTTTACATAACAGAGAACTGGCATGCAGCCCAGAGTTAAACAGACCTCCTAATTAGTTTGCTGCAAACCCATTCAAATCATTAAATCCATTTAAACTACAGTACATTATCCCTTATAATACATGAGTGATACTCAGAGTTCCCTGTATAACTCAGCCTGCAGCCTTGTGTCTTTATATGGTCACAGAACAACCCCTCAGTGACTTCTAATATCCTTATCATTTACAGTAGGGGGTACATTATCCCTTATAATACACAAGTGATACTCAGAGTTCCCTGTATAACTCAGCCTGCAGCCTTGTGCCTTTATATGGTCACAGAACAACCCCTCAGTGACTTCTAATATCCTTATCATTTACAGTAGGGGGTATATTATCCCTTATAATACATGAGTGATACTCAGAGTTCCCTGTATAACTCAGCCTGCAGCCTTGTGCCTTTATATGGTCACAGAACCCCTCAGTGACTTCTAATATCCTTATCATTTACAGTAGGGGGTACATTATCCCTTATAATACATGAATGATACTCAGAGTTCCCTGTATAACTCAGCCTGCAGCCTTGTGTCTTTATATGGTCACAGAACAACCCCTCAGTGACTGATGGTGATAATGAAGATGATGTGAAGAAGCAATGAGTAGAATGAATACACCCAGGAGTAAAGGCTTAGAAATAAATGAGTATACTAGTGACTCCTTGGTTACCTGGAATGTGTCTGTGATCTCAGCTTGTTCAGTACATTATTCAGAGTTCACTTTAGATGTTGTGAGTTTCTCAGACACAAGAAGACTGGATTTATGAACATGACAGAACTTATAACAGACAAATAGAAAGGAAAATATTCTTGAAGTTAGTCACAAAACCACTGCTTTATCCTCTGACTCTACTGTACCAGCATTAAACATGATGAATAGATTGAAGCATTAACCAGTTTCTCATCTATGAAGCAAACTTCACTTTTGAGGAGTTCGGAATACTGGTGAGAACAAGTGCACCACATATTTCTTCAGAGGAACAATCTGAAACTCTAAGGGGACATTTATGATGACCCTGAACAAAAGGGCCCTAAGGGGTGCAAGATTGCTCATGCAGAGAGGTGCAGTGTTGACCTCTTCTTTCTTTACAGCCTCCACCTCTAGTCACATTAAGGCGAGGTTCCAGCAATCTATCATTGGCTATATAAATGTCTCCTGCTACCTTTAGTGCTTGTTCATTAAGCTCATTTAGCTTTGATCCAGTCTGTTGTGATTTCATGACTTCCCTGTCCTTGGTGCATGGTCTGTATATATGTTTGCCACCTTTTCTGGAACAAAATACTGTATGTTTTTTCTTTCTTCCCTAATTATAACATTAGCATGAAGCCAATTTAACCAGCCAGATTAATAAAATACCAAGTGCCATCCCTACCTATGTACTGAACTGCCTACTCTGATATCTGGCCTGTACACTGAACTCCACCTCTGCCTGGCCCGAACACTGGCCTGTATACTGAACTCCACCTCTGCCTGCCCTGACCACAAACTCCACCTCTGCCTGCCCTGACTGCTGTTCTGTATGCTGGACTCTACCTCTGCCTGCCTTGACCACTGGATTGTATACTGGACTCCACCTCTACCTGCCCTGACCACAGACCTGTATGCAGGACTCTACCTCTGTCAGCCCTGATATCTGGCCTGTTTGCTGGACTGCACCTCTGCTTGCCCTGACCACTGGTCTGTAAGCTGGACTCCACCTCAACCTGCCTTGATATCTGGCCTGTATGCTGGACTCCACCTCTGCTTGCCCTGACCACTGGTCTGTAAGCTGGACTCCACCTCTACCTGCCTTGATATCTGGCCTGTATGGTGGACTCCACCTCTGCTTGCCTTGACCACTGGCCTGCATGCTGGACTCCACTTCTGCCTGCCCTGCCCGCTTGCCTGTATGCTGGACTCTACCTCTAGCTGCCTTGATATCTGGTCTGTACACTGGACTCCACTTCTGCCTGTCTTGATTTCTGGCTTTTATGATGGACTTCACCTCTGCCTGCCCTGATATTTGACATGTATGCTGGACCCCACCTCTGCTTGCCCTTAGCACTGGCCTGTATACTGACTGCCATCTACATGAGCGGGTTCTATTCTCTCCCTTTTCTATAGAATGGTATAGAATTTAACCAACATATGGGCTCCAGCTGAATTACAATCAGCCTGTAATAAAACTGTATAGAATTCTCTAGAACATTCTAGTCAGAACATATATATTTCTGATTAGCTGGTTACTAAGGCAATTTCTTCCTGTCACGTTTTTTTTACCTACAAAACAAATAGCTGAGATTCCAGAGCCGCACTCCCTCCCATTACTGAGGCAGATAAATCTCAGCACATCACAGGCAGGTAAGACTAATCACCTTTCCCTCATCACCTACTTTGTGCTCACCTGTAGTTCCACCAGAAGAAAGGCCATTGTCTGTTAGTTTCATTCATCCCTATTTGTATCAACAATGGGAAGAAATTGATCATGATGCATTACATTAACTGTCCTTCAGACATAAAGAAACGGCGTGAACATGTATTGATTTATGAAAGAAGACACCAGAATGTTATTCAACCATTGGGGTCTCCTTCTGCTGATATAATAATGAGCCTTTTGTATTAAGAGCTGGATGTCAAATTATATTTCCTTTGTAAACTCAATTAACGTCTTCCACAGATTCAAATATTATAATCCATTATGAAAAGTTCACCCATTGGACAAGGGATAATGACCTGCAAACCCAATAGGAAACTGAGCACCATACTTCTGCTCAATGCCTGTTTTGAGGGACACAGTGGCCATTTAAGGCCAGTATTGTCTACCAACTTGTATAATTCTAAGAATTGCAGTTTACTGGACATTGATGGTGCCAAATTGACTGCCTTACTGACTCATACTTATTCGAGCTTGGTTAGGGATCATCTGTCCTCCATTTTTAATTTTGTGTGTCAAACAAAACTGTTGCCCATAGCATGGCGTTAAACAGTCACCCTCCGAATAGAAATTTTGAAACAGAAACTTTAAAGTAGTGATTAGCAATATGGATATGGTATCCATTGAACTGTCCATAACCAATACACAGTCTTTTTTTTTTTAACCTTTTCTCTAGGGAAACTGCCCCAAAATAAATATAGTGTAGTTATAAGGGGTCATTTCCTTAGACCCTGAAAAAGGCATGTTCACTTGATGTTCAGAGACCACTTCTGTTCAGAGTCTGGCTGTGCGCTACACCTCATGCGGGATAAGAATCCGGAGAGCCGTGCAAACTGTAGGGTTGGTTGTCCTGTCTTTTGCTCAATGGCACTCCCTATCCTGGGTACGACAGTTACACCACTGCCCTTATACTTATGTGCCTCTCCCCGCCTACCCCTCATGAATTGCTAATTGCACACAGTAGAGTCCTGCACCGGGTCGGGTACCCATGCAATTCCCACAAAGTTGTCGGGTTTTGGGCAGACAGTCCCTGATTCCTTGGCCATGGGGGCAGTCTGCGGGTAACCCAGCTGGGTACCCAACAAAGGTGCAGGCTTGATCCCTTCCACCCAACCTTGTGGTTCTTCCAGTTTTTAACTTTTTTGTTAAGATTCGGCACCGGAGTGATGTCACTTCCAGTCAAATGTGACATCACTTCCGGTTTCGCGTGGAAGGTTATTTGGGCTATTGCTGGTCAGGTAGAGGGAACATGTGGGTCAAATTGCGGGTTGCGGGTTTGGGTTGCAGGTTCAAGTTGGCCTAATGAGTACAGGGTAAGAGAAACCTATCTTTCATTAAAGTTTGTCTGTCGGACTCGGATATAAAAAGTAGGGTAGAATATGGAGCACCACTGGTAATATGAATACCATATGAGAGTGCTCAGGGTGCTCAAGTGAAATGTTGCATCAGATAAACCGCTATAATGAAATTTGGTAAGAGTGGGTCTATGTTGGTGTACCACATAGATGGGAGTGGATTAGTCCAATAAGGCACAGAATTGGTCTTTGACCATGAAGACGTAGGATGCACAGAGACTCTAACAAAGAACAACAGTGGTTTTAGTCCACAAACCAAATACAGGGACCATTACAGGGACTTGAGTGATAACATGAGGAATAGAGAATATATATAAGAACATCCCATTGGCACCATTGCACACCCTCTGTATAAGGCAAATGCCCATTGACGAAGGCACAGAATGGCAGAAAACTCTTTGCATACATAGTTGCAAAGAACCCGTTTTAAGCCAAAATATGATTTCCTCCCCAAAGCCTTTAGAAAACTCCTTCTAAACATATTAATTACTTGTCTGCTTGTGTGGTTGATGGGACCAGTCCTTAAAAGAATCGAATTAAGCCTTGAAAAGAAGCACTCAGCAACAATAGCTGGTTTGATGCAATTAGGCAACGTGCCCCTCATTAAAGGCAAGACACAAGCCAGATGCCTAATAAGAGAAATTCCAGCAGATGGAAATGAGACAGATTAATGGAATAATGACTTTTACAAATGTGATCTGCGCAAACCGCAGTGAAAACGATCCCATTGCTGCATTCGAAAAGGACTGAGAAGCATTTGAACCTCAACTTAATCCTTTTTTGGAGACAAAGTAAATGAAGAATTCAGAATACTCTACCTTCCTTTGATTTAGGGTCAATAGAAGAATCATTTAGTCCCTATAGCCATCTATTACTGTACTTGTCTTCTTTCAGTATTCCAGTTACAATTACATCAATTCACTCCCTGAGCTCTTTGAAATATTGGTGGATGTTCATGTTACTTTCTCTACAGCAGCACTTCTGTCTTGCTTTATGGCAGGGATTCTAAAAGCAGAGTTCCATAGACAGAACCTGCAGCACAGATAATATAAACAGACAAACGGTACTACTTCCATTACCAATGACATTTACAAATAACCGGCTGAAAGTACTCATGGCAGCATACTACTATGAACTGGGGTTGTGCAGTTTAGCGTCCCTGAAAGAAATACGCTTATCTTGGCGGCACTGCTTGTCCACATATTGTCCTGCAGAATTGTATGCAAAACAAAAGAAATACATCAATTCAATAAAGGGTTGTAGAATGCATGCTGAAAATTAGGATAAGATTCCATGTGCAGAGAATTCTTGGTAGAGTTGTAATCCTGTACTGTACAACTCGCCATAAGAATGGATTTTCCTGGAAGTGTTCCAGCAGTATCAAAGTGAACTCCTGTTTATCTGTTTTTACCCTTAAAACCGAGATCCCAGAGCCAGTTTGAATGGCACCATAATTGGCCTATAGATTAACTCAGGAGTAGTGCTGAATGGCACCATACATGACCCCAGGAGTAGTGCTGAATGGCCCATAGATGGCCCCAGGAATAGTGCTGAATTGAGCCATGAATTAATCCAGGAGTAGTGCTGAATGGCACCATAGATGACCCCAGGAGTAGTGCCGAATGGTCCATAGATGACCCCAGGAGTAGTGCTGAATAGCACCATAAATGGCCCAAGGAGTAGTGCTGAATTGCCCCCAAAGATGACCCCAGTATAAGTGCTGAATTGCCCCCATAGATGACCCCAGTAGTAGTGATTAATGGCCCCCATAGATGACTCCAGGAGTAGTGCTGAATAGCACCATAAATGGCCCCAGGAGTAGTGCCGAATTGGCCATAGCTGACCCAGGAGTAGTGCTGAATAGCACCATAAATGGCCCCAGTAGTGCTGAATTGCCCCCAAAGATGACCCCAGGAGTAGTGGTGAATGCCCCCAATAGATGACCCCAGTATTAGTGCTGAATTGCCCCCTTAGATGACTCCAGGAGTAGTGCTGAATGGCCCCCATAGATGGCCCAAGGAGAAGTGCTGAATGGCACCATAGTTGGCCCTTTAGAGGACCCCAGAATAAATGCTGAAACAAATGAAAATGCCAATTTCTGCTCAATTCATTTCCTGGAGAAAAAAAAATCTGTTTTTTGGTACAATGCGGAGATAGAATCACTTGCCCAAGGTCGCGCATTCTTTGTAGGCAGCTTTACACCTGAGCTTTCCATGCACAACAATCAAAACAATGAAGGCTTTCTCCCTTACTTCCACCTTTCACAGAATCAAATGACTTTACCGTGTCAAGAAGCAGCTCACAGTTGGCATTGGCTGCAACATGAAATGCTCTGAAATCCATTGTCTTTGCAGGGTTTCAGGGAAACATAAAACTTAAAACAGCTGTATCCCTGTGTTATGAATACACGCCCACAATGGAAGGCAGAATCCCCGGAGGTGCCCAATTGTTAGACACCCTTTCCCTAATGATTCTAGTCCCATTCTTCAGACCCGAGCTGCTGCACCTCATCTTCCAATAATAAAAGGGTACTTCTTTTTCTTAGTGCCCTGCTTGTGTTACTCTTCCAGTGCCTCATCAATCTCTGTACTTTTTATAGAACAACACAGGAATCAAAAAGAAAACGAATCTTCGGACCATGTAGGCACTTGCCCCGGGTTGTGCAGAGGATGCTGGGGCACTAAAAGGGTTTGGCAGCACCGGGTTGAAAACAGAATTCCTGGTGCATTTTTGGAAGAAGCCGACCACTGAAGTCCAGGGTGTGAATTAAAGGCTAGAATCCCTGGGGTGCCTAATAACTTGCCAGTGATTCTACTGTTCCTTGGTCTTTAAATAAAATATCAAATCTTACTATTTTTATCTCAGAATAATTTTCGTTGGAGGCAATAGAAAACAACCGCTCTCCTTATTTTGAGTCCTGTGATTCCAATACCAAAGATCAAGTTTCTAGGTTTCATCAAATCTAAATTGGATGGTAACTGGACAATCCGATTTGCCCGAAACAATGGGCTTTGTTTGCTTTTCTTTTTATTTGTCTTTTTATCCACTCGTTTAGTTACATTTTTATTTGTCTGTATTTATCTATTAATGTTATTCATGTTTGAAAATGGCATGTCATTGTATTTATTGCAGCACATCCTCTAAGTCAGCTTGATATATGCTGTCATAACGATTTTTCCTGTTTATGTGAAAATCAAATCAATATTTTAAATACAGAAAATTTGCGGCAAATTTGCGCAATTCGCCGCCAGCGAATAAATTCGTGAAACGCCCACGAAAATTCGCCCGAAAAAAAACGGACGCCGGCGTCAAAAACGGGCACCATTTTGCGAATTTCGCTTGAAATTCGCGAATTTTCCGGCGAAGCAAAACGGCGCAAATTCGCCCATCACTAATGAAAAGATTCAAGATCAGCTAAACTGTGGCTAAACGCAGGACTGTATTTATATATAGGCACCCTAAGGCTTGTACCTAAGGCAGTGACTTTTGGGGGGTGGCCTTTTTGTGCTTATATCATTGAATACATTTAAAAAATAAACAAAAAATACGATTCTCCCGTGGGACACTTACTGCATAAATCCTCTGATGGAGCTGAGGAGGTGAGGGGTATAAACCTTGGCACATATGGATAGGACAGTAGTAAACTTGTATTCACACTGTCAGTAGCAGAACTAGAAATTAGTGATGGGCGAATAAATTTCCTTTATTTCCATCAGCGAATAAATGCTGCGAAAATCTGGCCGCATCAAAGAATTTTGGACACGCATCGGAAAAGTCTCTGGCGTCAAAACAGTAATGCCCAACATTATTCGGAAGCCCATTGATTTTAAAGCGGGTGTCGGAAATTGCGTTTCGCAAATTCTCTGCTGTGTTGCAAATTTCGCAGGAAATTGTGATGGGCGAATTTGTCCCGTTTCACCGAAAAATTCGCCCATCACTACTAGAAATCTATGAATGAAAAGATTCAATATCAGCGTCCATGGGAAAAGACTTCTAGACTGCATTCTTTTTAATGCTACTGTAAAACATGGCTACACAATACTCCGAATAACCATAAAGTTACCAGTTCAAAGACAGACTAAATCGAGGCATTTAAAGAGCACATGGGTTTTACATAACCTAAGGATGCACATACGTAAAAACATTGAAATCAATATTTATTAACTAAAGTGTCAGCATGTCTGGTGGTATAAAGGGATACTGTCATCGGAAAACATGTTTTTCTCAAAACACATCAGTTAATAGTGCTGCTCCAGCAGAATTCTACACTGAAATCCATTTCTCAAAAGAGCAAACAGATTTTTTTATATTCAATTTTGAAATCTGACATGGGGCTAGACATTTTGTCAATTTCCCAGCTGCCCCATGTCATGTGACTTGTGCCTGCACTTTAGGAGAGAAATGCTTTCTGGCAGGCTGCTGTTTTTCCTTCTCAATGTAACTGAATGTGTCTCAGTGGGACATGGGTTTTTACTATTGATCTACCAGGCAGCTGTTATCTTGTGTTAGGGAGCTGCTATCTGGTTACCTTCCCATTGTTCTTTTGTTTGGCTGCTGGGGGGGGGAAGGGAGGGGGTGATATCACTCCAACTTGCAGTACAGCAGTAAAGAGTGATTGAAGTTTATCAGAGCACAAGTCACATGACTTGAGGCAGCTGGGAAACTGACAATATGTCTAGCCCCATGTCAGATTTCAAAATTGAATATAAAAAAAATCTGTTTGCTCTTTTAAGAAATGGATTTCAGTGCAGAATTCTGCTGGAGCAGCACTATTAACTGATTCATTTTTTAAATTTTTTTTTTCTCCCATGACAGTATCCTTTTAAGTTTGTAACAGGTCAAGTAGTTTAAGATAATTAAAAATAATTTCTGAAAAGGGAAACGTTAAATAGCTCTCCAATCTACTGACAGCAACAAGCCTGGTCTGAGAGGTGTTCTCTTTAAAGGGCATTTTCAGCTTTGATTTAACTTTCAGTAGGATGTAGAGAGGGATATTCTGAGACAAGTTGCAAATGGCTTTCATTTTATTTTATTTGTGGGTTTTGAGTTATTTAGCTTTTAATTCAGCCCTCCAGTTTCAGAAATCCAGTTGCTATAGTTCAAATTCCCCTAACAACCATACATTGATTTGAATAAGAGGAATATGAATAGAAGAGGCCTGAATAGAAAGATGAGTGATAAAAAGTAGCAATAACAATACATCTGTAGCCTTACAGAGCATTTGTTTTTAGATGGGGTCAGTGACCCCCATTGAAAGCCAAAAAAGGGTCAGGATAAGGGGGTAAATCATCCAAAAACGATAACAAATAAATAATGACAGCCAATTAAAAAGTTGCTCAGAAATGTCCATTCTATAACATACTGAAAGTTATCATAAAGGTGAACCACCCCTTTAACAGTTATTGCTGTTTCAATTCATTGAAAATTTTGTTAAACAAATAGTTTGGCTACCTTTGGAAACGGCTTTATACAAGTATCTTGTAAAGTCTACACGTCTGTCCTTTCCTTGCACCAATTTTCGCCACATCACCAGCACTCGCACCGTCGTTTTCTAAAGCTCAAGCTCTCAGATCTCTTAGCGAGAAGGATTTTAGGGCAGGGGTTGTGTACAACAGAATGTGCAACTCTAGGCAAAGTCAGTTAATGGCTACTAACGGAAATGCTGTTTTATATAAAAAGGGCATTTATTTGAGAGATGAACACACAGTTTTGCCTCTTTATAGATTCACTTTAGGTAAGATCTGAAGTAGGGAAGCACCAAATCCAGGATCTGCCTTTTTCAGCAGGATTCGGAGCCGAATCCGCATATGCAAATTAGGGGCGGGAAGGGAAAATTGCGTGACTTTTTGTCACAAAACGTAAAAATGTTTACCCCTTCCAACCCCTAATTTGCATATGCAAATTAGGATTCAGATTTGGTTCGGTATTCACCTGAATCTTTTGTGAAGGATTCGGGTGTTCGGCCCGAATCCAAAATAGTGGATTGGTTGAATCCCTAATCTCAAGTTTGCCGTGTAGTTTTGAGCTCAGTCCTTATGAAGTTAATTAATGAGCTGGAGAGAGTGCAGACCCTCCCATTGTTCTGTTGTTAGGCTGCTGGGGGGGGCAGGCCCGGATTTGTGGCAAAGCCACATAGGCCCGGGCCTAGGGCGGCAAAAGATAGGGGCGGCATTATGGGGACGTGTGCGTCAATTACACCAGCAGCGCCGGTGCTTTTTCGCCGGCGCGCTGGGAAGGGGAAGTGTAGGCGGGCGCTAGGACCGCGCGGCCACTTGGTCGGACCGTGCGGCCTAGGGGCGGCCAGCAAACAAATCCGGCGCTGGGGGGGAGGGGGTGATATCAGTCCAACTTGCAGTACAGCAGTAAAGAGTGACTGAAGTTTATCAGAGCACAAGTCACATGACTGGGGGCAGCTGGGAAACTGACAATATGTCTAACCCCATGTCAGATTTCAAAATTGAATATAAAAAAATCAGTTTGCTCTTTCGAGAAACGGATTTCAGTGCAGAATTCTGCTGGAGCAGCACTATTAACTTATTCATTTTGAACATTTTTTTTCCCCATGACAGTATCCCTTTAAATGATTTGATTTCAGAACTATTGGTGCTGGCTAAAAACCATAAAAAAAAAAAACAAAAACACATGTTGCGCCTACTGATTCGGAAGCCGCTAGCTACTCACCCCTGAACCTTTAGAATTGAGACCATCAATATCGCCCCTAATAGTAACGCTTGCACCAGTCTAATGTTTCTAGATTTCAGATTGCTGGGGGTATCTGTACAGAACCCCGATACATCACTGGCAACACACACAGAGATTATTGGCTTGTCTTTTTAGTGGCCCTTTAACTTCCAAAATCCAATCCTGCTCTGACAGATGGAATTGCAGTTCCTGTATAAACACATTTATCATTCAGCTTCCAAGGACTATAAAAATGTGTTCAAGGTCCGGTTTCCTGCCCTCCAGCCGATGCCACGTGTGTGTAGTCTCAGACAGCTGAGATCCTAATTAAAGGGAAGTTAATAAGAGAGGAAGAAAGCCTTATGCGTTTCGTGCCGTAGGAGCACTTAGTCATAGGCTGAACAAACACTAGAACTTGTTGTCATATTTAAATGAAAAGGGACCAATCAGAAACATGTATTTAACCGCCAATCCAAAGTGGGTGCGGTATTGGCGGTTAAATACATGTTTCTGATTGGTCCTTTTTCATTTAAATATGACTAAATGCTCCTAAGGCACGAAACGCGTAAGGCTTTCTTGTGATGTTTTTGCTGAAATAAATACTTTTTTTACTTCATCTATTTACAGAGTGTGGTCCGGTATGTGCCAGCCCTTCATTATTTATTAGCCTTATTAAAGGCTTCTGTGCCCCAGCAGAGATGGCAGTTAGACTGGACGACACACCCGATTACAACCCCCCCCCAACTGCCATCAGAATATTTCCACATTTTTTAGATTTGCCTGTCCTTAAAAATCTTTGTTATGTGTCCATAGATCAATTATTAATGTTTCTGTTCTTTGCATAATAAACTTAACCCCTTGTGACCTGGAGTCCCAGGGAGCTCCTCTGAGATGTATGAGCTACATTTACTGTGCCCCCTATTCCTGCTGTAGTGACATTGAGCTCCGCCGCTGCTACAGTTAACCTGCACATACTGGATTTAACCCTTAGTTTCTGAAGTCTCAGTGAACTATTTAAGTGTTTTAAAAAAACTAGACCTTCAATTACTGTACTTGACCCTTTCCCTGCTGCAGTGTCAGTGAGCTGCTCCAGTGAAGGGGTTAATGGGCCCTTTACCTACTGTACTTAACCCCTTTACTGCTTTAGTCTCCCAGCAGCGTGGATAAGGGATTCTTCACCCCTTGCCTTCTTCAGAACTACTCCAGTGCTGTTGATAATGGAAGTGTCATGTCTAATCCTTAACCCTTATAATGCTTGATTCTCAATGAGCTTCTCACGTGCTGCAAAGAATGGAGCACTTAACCCTATTCCTGCTGCAGTTAGATTTGTATGCGCTGCGAAGAATGGAACCTTCACATACTGTGCTTAACCCTTTCCCTGCTGGAGTCTCAATGAGCTTCTTATGCTGCAAAGAATGGAGCCTTCAAATAATGCACTTAACCCTATTCCTGCTGCAGTCTTAATGAGATTTGTACGTACTGTATGTGCTGCAAAGAATGGAACCTTCATATACTGTACTTAACCCTTTCCCTGCTGCAGTCTCAGTGAGCTTCTCATGTGCTGCAAAGAATGGAGCCTTCACATACTGTACTTAACCCTTTCCCTGCTGCAGTCTCAGTGAGCTTCTCATGTGCTGCAAAGAATGGAGCCCTCACATACTGTACTTAACCCTTTCCCTGCTGCAGTCTCAGTGAGCTTCTCATGCTGCAAAGAATGTAGCCTTCCCATACTGTACTTAACCATTTCCCTGCTGCAGTCTCAGTGAGCTTCTCATATGCTGCAAAGAATGGAGCCTTTACATACTGTACTTAACCCTTTCCCTGCAGCAGTCACAGTGAGCTTCTCGTGCTGCAAAGAATGTAGCCTTCACACATTGTGCTTAACCCTTTCCCTGCTGCAGTCTCAGTGAGCTTCTCATGTGCTGCAAAGAATGGAGACTTCACATACTGTACGTAACCCTTTCCCTGCTGCAGTCTCAGTGAGCTTCTTATGTGCTGCATAGAATAGAACCTTCACATACTGTACTTAACCCTTTCCCTGCTGCAGTCTCAGTGAGCTTCTCATGTGCTGCATAGAATGGAGCCTTCACATACTGTACTTAACCCTTTCCCTGCTGCAGTCTCAGTGAGCTTCTCATATTCTGCAAAGAAGGAAGCCTTCACATACTGTGCTTAACCCTTTCCCTGCTGCAGTCTCAGTGAGCTTCTCATGTGCTGCAAAGAATGGAGCCTTCACATACTGTACTTAACCCTTCCCCTGCTGTAGTCTCAGTGAACTACTTTACAGCTGTAAATAAAGGTGCTGGCACATGCTATACTTAGGGTTGCCACTTGGCCGGTATTTTACCGGCATAGCCGGTAAAAATGATGGTTGATCCGAATGTTATTAATAGGAAAAAAAATTAAATATATAGGAAGGCCGGTATTTTTTTCTGGAAAAGGTGGGAACTCTAGCTATACTTAACACCTCTCCTGCTGGAAACTATTCCGGTGCTGTCATCAATGTCACCTGCTCATGCTGTAATTAACTCCTTGCTTGGTGGAATGACTGGATCTGTGTCCATATAACTCACCTGGCAAATGCTGCTTGCTGCTAAAATCCAAATTGGGAGCCACCTCATCACTGGCAGGCAGACTTAGATACATTGATTGAAGCCAGACTGGGTCCCCTCGGGTGCAGATCCCTCTGGGGCAGAGTCATGAAGTTTCCCGTCACTGACACATACATAAAGGCAGATAATTCCTTTTGTCTCTTTCTTTTGCTGTTTTTTCTTTTTTTTTTTTAGACAGATCTGACGTCAGGTTTAAGGACAAACCCTGCATTTTCCTTTTGAGACACTTTCCCGGCCTCCTATTCTGCTCTCCCCACCTCCAGGTCCCTGTTCACTTTGCTCTGCCTGAACTTCCTTAAAGGGACACTAACTCCTCCGGTGCAGTCAAACTGGAGCTGCAATTCAAGGGACTTCAGTTGTCTATTATGGACAGTCTTGGGGAGAACATTCTGGGGGTTATTTATTAAAGTCCCATTTTATTCTGGTTGGACTTTTAAAGGGGAAAACACAATTCTTTCATATAAAAAAAACCTCCAATTTTTCGAGATTTATTAAACCCCGATGGTGTTAAAAGTCCGAATTCAACTCAGACCGGCCGAGGTCATGTAGAAATCAGTGGTAGATGTCCAGTTTACAATTGGAAGATATCCTGGGTTTCGTTGAATAATCCGAAGATTTTGCATCAAAACCGAAAAAGCTTTCGGGAGTCAAATCCGGAAAAGTTGCAGTTTTCGGTGACAAATCTGAAAAAATCGTACAAATTCAGACTTTTTCATGATTTTATCGAGTCTTTTCCCACATAGGAAATTTTAGTGGAAATTTATTGATAAATGGGGGGGGGGAAGTCTGTGCGGGTGGAGTGGTTTTCAGAAAATAGTGTGAAAATTTTGGATTTTGATAAAAACAACCCTTAGGGACAGATTTATCAAGGGTCGAATTTCGAATAAAAAAAAAAAAACGTCAAAAATCTAATAAAAAAAGACCAACCGAAATTAATTTAAAAAATGGAAAGGCTTTTTTTGCGGCCAAATAGGCCGCTTTCGTTTGAATTCGAATCGTATGGATCGAAGTAACAAAGTATTTGATAGAATTTGATTCAAACTATTTTCAAAACAAAACGTCGCTTTTGCAAAGTCCACGAATTGACTCAAAATAGGTTCTAGGAGGTCCCCCATAGGCTAAAATAGCAATTTGGCAGGTTTTTGATGGCGAATGGTCAAAGTCGAATTTTTAAAGAGACAGTACATGATTAATTTGAATCAAATTTGGACTATTCCCTAGTCCAAGTACACAAAAAATAGCTCAAAATTCGATTTTTTTATTCTAATTTTCATTCCGACCCTTGATAAATCTGCCCCTTAATGTAATTCTCTTCCTTTTCTCATATTCAAACTTATAAAATGCCATGAACTGCAACTCCCAGCCTTCTGTAACATACATGACCAGGTTTTGCTAAAATGATAGGTTTTCATGTATTGTGGTTTTGTTTGTTCTGCCTCAATTATCTTTACTTCTTCCTATAAAATGTACAGATGCCTCTGTATCTAATCTCCAGCGTCCTCCAAGAGCTGCAAGTGGAACTTCACCCAAAACTATTTGCACTGTGAAAGATAATAGAATTGTAAGAATTTTCAGATATATATTCATTAAAAAACAATGCACTCTGAAATAATGAACAGTTCTGTACAACAGCCCAATGTAACTGCAGTTATGGCCTCCCTTATCCTCTTTGGATCTTCAAGGTCTTGGTTCACACACATTCTAGGGCCTATTAGATAGGATATTAGATATGATTCACTCAGGCACATGGTTGATTGAGTCTTTTTTCAACCTCAGCTACTATCAGGGGCGTAACTACAGAGGAAGCCCGGGAGGTATAGGGGCCGCAGGAGGCCCTAATTAATGAACAATTTCAACATATATTGGTAATACAGGACAACCTCTGGGAATGTTGTGGGCCCTAAAATTAATTTGCTGGGGGGCCCAGTATCATTTAGTTACACCACTGGCTACTATGCAAATATACTATATTTCCCCAATTAAAAGCAATGCTTTTTGGGTTGCCCTCCCCACATTGGGAGAATTTTCTCTGTAACAAAACATGTCACATTCCTGTTGCTCCATTAAAGGAGAAGGAAAGGTTAAAACTAAGTAAGCTTTATCAGAAAAGTCTAAATAAAAACACCAGTAAACCCTCAAAGTAATGCTGCTCTGAGTCCTCTGTCAAAAGAAACAGCACATTTCTTTCCTTCTATTGTGTACTCATGGGCTTCTGTATCAGACTTCCTGTTTTCAGCTTAAACCTCCAGGGCTAGGGCTTGAGCATGCTCAGTTTGTTCCTCTCTCCCTCCCTGCTGTAATCTGAGCCCAGAGCTATGAGTGAGCAGGGAGAGACTCAGGCCGGAAGTGATGTCACACCAAGCTAATATGGCAGCTGCTATCCTAAACAAACAGAGAGAGCTTCTAGAGCTGTTTACTCAGGAATGGTAAAGCATTCTGCATAATAAATATAATGTTATAGCTTGTACTATTGTGGCTAATCTATTGGCAATAAACTGCTTTGTTAGCTTTCCTTCTTCTTTAACCTGAGCTGATCACAATGAAAGGTTCCAGTTTCGTTCTTCTTGGGGGGATTAGAGTGGAATTAGAGAGACATGTTCCCGTCCCTAGTGAGTCAGTCTCATATAGAGATTATCTGTATTTCAAGTGGGAAGAACTTGGATGGACCCACTAGTGACCTACGTGCCATGTGGCCCCTCCTACATATGGGAGGGCACAATTTTCAGTATAAATAGGCCAAGATAATTAAAATAGTGTCCCTTGCCCTCACAGAAACAATTATAAAGTGGAGAGTGACAACAGTGATAGGAATTCCTTAAAAGAAGGGCTGGCCAGGTCAAGACAGTCAAAAAGGAAAACCAAGCAGGATCCCCCCTGATTGACATGGTGATCAGCCAATCTCTGATAGCCCCATTATAGCCCCTCCCTCATGATGTAGCCTGTCCCACCTGCAAAGTTACTGACCCCTCCTGTGATGTCATGCCCCAACTCTTGTCTGGATTGTGAGTCGCACAAAGGTAGCAACCCTACCTTAAAGGAATTGTTCACCTTTAAAGGAGAACTAAAGCCTAACTAAAGAAATGTTGTACATGATGTTTTGTGCTTCTGTACCAGCCCAAGGCAACCACAGCCCTTTAGCAGTAAAGATCTGTGTCTCCAAAGATGCCCCAGTAGCTCCCCATCTTCTTTTCTGCTGATTCACTGCACATGCTCTGTGCTGCTGTCACTTACTGAGCTTAGGGACCCACTCACAATATACAGTACACATAGAATAAAAATGTCACAATATAAGGCTGATTAGTAATTAATACACATAATTACTACATGGCAGCACAGAAACCAGTGCAATTAGCATCAGAATTGAATAATCAGCAAACCTGTAGCATCAGCTTATATTACAGCCAGGGAAGCTCATTTTCTGCTGGATAATTAGTGACGAGCCCTAAGCTTAGCTTCTCAACAGCCAATCAGAGCCCACTGAGCATGTGAGTGTCACAGACACTTTCCAAGATGGTGACCCCCTGTGACAAGTTTGAAGTCCTGGATCATTGCTGCTATTGACAAGCTCAAACTTTAGCCTCGTGCAATAAGTTCAGTATATAAAATATGGCATTTTTAGCCACATTCATTTTAGGGTTTAGTTCTCCTTTAAATTTACTCTTAGTATGTTATAGAATGGGCAATACTAAGCAATTTTTCAATTGGTCTTCATTGTTTATTTTTTATAAACCCATGAAACCCGGCTGGCACTCCACCCCCGCGAGTGCACATGTGAATTATGATGGCGGGTGGGGGAGGAGAGATCGGAGGAGAGTGGGCAAGAACCAAGGGACTCAAGGGATATGACTAGGGGTATACCGGCAAGAGGTCACCTAACAGATCCTTCTAATGCCGTGTGCCTGGCAAAAAAAAGGCATCATTTGGTTCATCACATGGTTGTTCCCTCTACGGGTTAAAATGTAATACAAATACACTTTATTTAAAGGGGGAAAAAGTCAAGTTGTGACTCCCTCGTGCGATGTAAGCAATATTAGGCTTATGTCAACCATGAACAAATGAAATTGTGCTCACCACTGATTTTTAAAAATTAGTGGTGAGCACAACTTTCCCTTGTTTGTTATAGTTATACAGGAGCAGTGACCAGCTCCATGTTGTAGCTCCCACCCCTCCCAGCTATAGTCAGGTGATCCCACTGGTGTCTAATAAAAGGGCAGCCAAGTTTGGGAGTTTTACTTTGAAAGCAGCAAGTAAGTTGCAGGTAAAACTTAGTCCCTTTGTAAAATGTATAATGAAGCAATAGAATTCTTAATGAATCAGATGCAAGTTGAGTGTAGGACTAACCACACCGGGGGTGACTTTGACGTTAAATATATTGCAATATATGTTTGTTTAAAGGGTAAGGCATTTTTAGTAGCTTAATGCACAAAATATTTCAATGTCCTTAATATATTGATAATGAGTTGAGTGCAGAGGACGTCTTGTATTTGTTTATGTCAACCATGGCCTCCTAACTTCACTTTCCCATGGCTTCAATCTTCTAAAGAATTTGGCTAAAGCTTTGCCTTGAGTCACTATAGGGTTCATTTACTAATGCACTAGCAAATGCTCCATATTGGCTGTAATGGACATATGCACCAAAATTCAGTATATGGCGGCTACAGAAGGCACAGCAGGAGGACACTGCAACCCCCAAAACAGTTGGAGGGTCTGCTCCCCTATAGTGACGCCCCAGCTGATTCCTTCCATGACTACAAACCCTATAACATTGGCTAATGAAATGTTGGCATAAAGATACAGCCGGGCTGCATTAGGCATGATTCCAAACCAACTGGAATGTGAGGTTTGAATGAATTCTAAAGTCGTGTTATTTTGTTCCGTTCTCCCAAAATTGTTTAGATAAAATGTCCAAATAACATAACAAAATTAACCAACTTGTGTTTGAGGCTGGTTTTCATAACTTCCATAATGTATTTCTTAGAAGTTAATGCCAAAGAATCAGCATTCCATATATTGTATAATATTTCTGCTCATTTCCTTATATATTACTGTATGTATTTGGTGCCAAAAATGCATCAACAGGAATATCTGTGTGATCTAACCCATTCCTGGCACAATATTTAGCTGGATTCCACTCCAGAATACGCAGTCAACATGTAAATGACAAAGGAACAGCACAAAAGTTGATCCCTTATAACTTTGATTTATCCTGCGGTAGAAGCAGAGGTCTGACCTAAGTCAGTAAGGTTAAGGTGATTATTGAAGGAGAAAAAGTACCCCACTTGCTTCACACTCGCTCAGCAGTCTCTCAATTATTACAACTACCTATTAATTAATATCTGTGTTAAGGTGTGATGTTTCTGATTACCCTATAGTAATCACTGACCAATTAAGAGTAAAAAGTGCTGTGCTATAATTTAAACAGTCAAAACTACCAATTGAATTAAACCTTAATTAAATTACACTAAAGTGCAAGCGCAGTACAGTTCATTCTGTTAATTATAGTAAAGCTTAAATTTTTTTTATAGTGATATGATCCTTAATAAAATCAATTCTACTTAACACAGGTTAGTATCCTTACAATAAGGTGTATTGTCATATACCTTACAGATATACCCACAATCAATCAAATTGAAGAATTAATTGCAATATATGTAAAGTGCTTAAGGGCTTATTAATTACTTGTAGCTGGCAGTTACCATGAATTCATACCAGCTTCACACCACAAAGACAAAGAAGAGTACCCAGGACTAAGCTCACAGGGACCAAAGCTCACAGGAGCCCGTGGTTTTGTGGTTTTTTAGGCTTAAACAGCTCTTCTTAGATTAGGATTTAAATTAAAATTTGAGACCACAGTCCCGGGTACTCTGCCTTCTTTGTCTTTGTGGTGTCCCAGGGATAGAAAACAATTTAGGTAGTAGATTTGGGACAACTCCACCTTCTTCATTTTCCATTTTCTCGCTTATCCTTTGAACCTGAGCATTGTGTGTTTTTTTAAAATTTATCCTATTAATTGTGGTCCTCTTTAAATCAACTACCTTATTTATTATTAATTGTTTAGCACTGTCAAGCACTTTAAATTTAATGAATTAATTTTTAAGCTGGTATGAATTCATGGTAACTGCTGTGGGGACACTGTTGTGGGAGATGGCAACGGTGGGTGGGGACACTGTTGGGGGAGACGTCAATGGTGGGTGGGGAGAGATGGCAAGCGATGAGCATGGATAGGAATAGGTACCCTCTCCCCACCCACATTTGGAAGTCTGCGTAAGGACAGTCAGGGGGCGATAATCACCCCTGATAATAATAATATTTTTATGAGATCTGGCTTATAACTAGAGTCGGCCAAGCACCAACCATCTAGAACATTATTCATCCTAGGGGGAACACATTCTCGGAAAAAGGGCTCGGATTCAGTTTGATGAGAAAAAAATGAACTATGAGATAACCTTTCTCATGAAAGTAATTTCGGCCTGGTGCATGATATAAAACCCAGCCTGTGATGTAAGCATACACATACTGTATACACTAGCACATGCAATGAACACATTTGTGGAGGCCACATAGCAGTGGAATAAAGAGATGGACTTTAGGGAGCTGAATATGCTGCTGTTGAATTAGATGTTATCATTTCACAATGAGTCCTGATTTATTGGTTGGGTGTATTCCAGGTTATGTGCCCCCCCACACACACATATACACAGTAACAGAGTCCAGCAGAAAGATCAATCAGAATTCCAAAATACAGGATCTGCCTCGGTTCCTAGGGAATCCTTAAAACCATTATGACCCTTTCTCTGCCATACACTGCTAGTTACACCACACAAGATATAGGATTATAAATGCCTGACATGTATTTTATTTGTATGAAAACTCAGCTGGTTTGGAAAGTCAATGTCACCTAAGCGCACCAATATTAAATCTGGATAGTTTCATGGAGATCCCTGACTTATATAGTTTAAAAACCCACGACACATACCCCTGAACTTTAGGAATAATAACGGGCATTTTTTTCAATCAAACTAAAAAGATTTGCTAGTTGTTGTATTCTATAAAATTTCTGAAATCACCACCTAACTTGCTCTTTTCACATCGGAATGGGTATGAAACTAAAACATTCTAAATATGAACAGTTTGAAAAATGAAAAAGTTTATCCAAAGAATTTTTTGAAAGAAAAAAGTTTACCAAAGATTGTGGCATAAACAGACCCAAATATAATATAATATTTAATAAATGATGCCATGGTTGTTACTTCTACAACTGTAAAATCAACACATGCATTAGTCTGTTAAATGCCCCAAAAAATAAGTTGACCCCATAAAACTATATATTATATTTTGATATAATTAATCCTTATTTAAAACAAAATTGGGTTTATTTAATGTTTACATGGTTTTCTAGTAGACTTAAGGTATGAAGATCCAAATTACGGAAATATTCCTTATCCGGAAAACCCCGGGTCTTGAGCACTCTGGATAACAGGATACTTTATCAGGAAACCCATTATCCAGAAGGCTCCAAATTACAGAAAGGCTTTTTCCCATAGACTCCATTATAATAAAATAACCAAATTTTCAAGCTACCCAAATAAAATTAATTGTTAAATTTAGCAGTAAACTGTTATGTGGCTTTTTAGCATAGGTGACATGTTCCTCCAGATATTACTGTTTAGTATTATAAAATATTGAACTATTTTTACATTTCTTAAACGTCCTTGTATTTCATTTTGCAGATGTCAAGATGAGATATATATTTCGGAGAAAGCACTTGCACCTGTAGCCCTGATCCCATAATGAGTCAGTCAGTATTTGAGTGAGAATATATTAGGTTTAGACAGAGATTTATTGCTGCGTCTGATGCCTTCAAAAAAAAATCCCAGGGTAAACGTCAGATTCCACATGCACCGAGGCTGGAAGCAAAATGATTATCCCTTTAGATCTAAGCCCTGCAAGTATCATGCTAAAGGATAGCGACTATTTCTGAAGCATAAACCTGATATTGTATTGCTGGATGTGTTGTCTCAACCGTTGTGTATCAAGGAAGTACATTTCTGTTCAACAAAGTCCTCAACTTCTACGCCCCTTATGGTCACTGCCCCCCACTGGCCGGCAAGTATTATTTTAAAAGGTGGCAACCCTAGCTGGGTTAGAGGTGGCTGAAAGTATTTTCTCATGCACAGGATGGAAATTACAGTGAAAAGAATCCCCTCCAGTGGAAGCCACTCATGGATAAGTAATAGCCTTTCCCTTTCCTGTTGTGGTTCCTACAATAAGGCAGGTGTTATCTGGACATTACTAACCTCACACTAGTTCTCCTTGGTGGACAACAGGACTGATCTTGCTCACTAGCCGTGACTATCTTATAGGTCTGGACAGGGACTCAAAATAGGCCCGGGCAATTCAAATACACAGAGGCCCAACCAGTGCCCCACCAGCCCACTCCACTTTGACTGTCTATGGCAGAGAGCTGAGAGGCTGCACCAGCTAGCTTGGCGCTAGCAAGTTGGTAAGTGAGGCCCTATTGCCACCAGTTAGGAGTGCTGCATGTACTAGTTGGCCATTTATTTTATATAAACTGTTATTCAGTTTAACTAATACTGTGTGTGTTATTACTGTATTCCTAGTAGGGCCACCCGTAGGTGCATTCCCAGATCCCACTAGGTGGAGGCATTGCGCTAGTAAGTACCAGGTACCCAGTCTCTCCCCATACCACTGGAGTGGCTCAGGTTTGGCCAGTGTCATCAGGTAAGTACTACACGTGGAGTGTAACACCAACAAAGGGGTGTCGAAAGGGTTACAAACACAAAGTACGTATAATATCTGGCGGCATTTTCTTGAGGAAAAACTCCGTAATTCTCATGTCCTAGAGTTATCAAAGTTCTGTTTTATTTGGTACATCGCATCTGACGTCATCACGCTTGATGCGAAAATTCAAATATTTAAAGGGGCCACTGCCAATTGTTCCTTGCCCAACGTAGGTCTATTATCATAGTTCCTGGGTGCGTTTGTATAAGTCTGATCGTTGTCCTTGACCCTTGTTTGTCCTTGACCATTGCTGTATTGCTGACTGAATTGTCCCTAGCATTATTGACCACTCTTTTGGATCTCGATTCTGTACTGTGTTACCGATTGGTTTGACCCCAGCCTGTTTATCTTGACTACATTTCTGGTTCTTGATTTCATACTGTCTGTTTGGCATTGACCTTGGCCTGTGACCCCAACTAAACTTCTGGTCACTGACTTCCCAGTGCTCTGCCTCTCTGGTACCGATCAGACCTGTTCTATGACTACACTTGCTGTTCCCTGTCCTTCCAGTGAACATTTGGTTCCCTTGTCTGCCCAGAACTCTTCGCTTGGTCCTGGTGACATCCAAGTAGCAGAAGGCTCCTCCTGAAGGAGGCATGAGCCATGACCGGGACCTTGCTGTTTGTTCTGGGTTTTGGGATACCATACGTTACACTATGCTCAAGTCCATGTGAGATATGTATTACAGCTCTGGATTTGGAGTATAGTCCTAAAAAAGTGGCTAAAAGGCACATCCAAGTCTTTCTTCAGAAAGTCCGAACTCCCTCTCTGAAATGTTATGCTATTATCTATTAATATTAGATATTATTATCTGATTACTTGATTAGAGGCAGTGCTTCTTTTTCTATTCCAGGTCAGGGACTTATTAACCACACAGACACCTAATGGCCCCTGCCTAGGGCGGAACCATTGGGGAGAGGTGGCATTTGGGTGCCTATATAGAAAAAAATACTTTTCAAAAAGCTACCCCCCCCATCACAATCGCTGATTGAAAGGAGGCAGGCTAAGGGCTGGTGCCTACTGGTTGTCTCAGTGCTGTTTCCTATAGGTTATCAAATTTCACAGTTTCGGGCCATACATGGTTTCTCAGCAAGCCTATCAGTCATTTGCCAAGACTCCACTTATGTAACCTTTCATCTCAGCTCCCTTTACGCTTCATATCTAATAATGTTGTAGTTCACTCAGAGGTGCCAGATTTTTTTCCATAGCCACTCACTATACTTAAATATTTTCACAGTTTCTCTCCATTTCACACTCACTCTTGAATGCAATGCCCTCATGTATGTTCCTGGGACTTATTAGGAGATTTATACAATATGTTTCCAAATTTGTAAATCCAGAAATAACACTACTAACTAGCAAACACTATAAATACTCTAATTACTGTTAGTTTTCCTACAAGAGGAGTTTTGGCTGCTAGGAATATTCTGGCTCTGCCTTTAGGACATAAAACACAGCATTATGAAGTAAATAAGCAAGTAGGGAACATTTTAGAAATGAAGAGAGTTGAAATTATCTTTAACCAGCAGGAAAACAAACCGTGTCCATTTTAACCATTTTAAAATATTTTTAGTGGTTTAGGGGGCTCTTTATAGGAGGGATGCACTGAATACACTGTTTTGGGATTTGGCCAAATCCTGAATCCTTTGGAAAATTTTGGCCGTATACTGAACCAATTCCGATCCCTAATTTGCATATTCAGATTAGGGCGGGGAAGGGCAAGTTAGAAATGTATTTAGCTCCTAATTTTTGTGACAAAAGTCACATGATTTCAAGGATTTGGAATCCTGCTGAAAAAGGCTGAATTCTGGATTCCTAAGCAAATCCTGCGGTGCATCCCTACTTTATATACCATGGAAGTCAAAAGGCCAGAGAGAGTTTGTTAGGTAAATGAAGATTGGGTTCATACATTTAAACAATGCAATGTTCAAAGAGCAAAATTCACACACAAATTGCCCTGATCTCTTACCCTCAATACAGCATTTTTCCTGGAGCATCAGCTTAATATTGGGCAACTTGGTATCTACCAAGTAGCATCAACCTTGCTCCTTTTATTACTTGATTCGTTCTTTCTGGTGACCCTTCCACATGTGTGATGTTGATGGCCTTAGTGTCTGATTCACATGGTACAAGTAAGTTGTGGCTATGGACCCAACCTGTTAACATAACCCTGGAACTACTGGTCCCTTAGTTTCATGCAGGCAAGTGTGTGCAATTCAACAGAGAAGGTTGGGCAGGTGCATTGGTTTTCAAACAAAGAAAAGGTTTAACTAGGTCAGTACTAACCTGAAGTGCCAGTGGCTGACTAGGAAACTATAAAACAGGAGTTGCAAAACATTTTTTTCTTTTTCTCTCCTTAAACCTTCAGCTTCCCCCTTTTTCTCAAAGTTCAATCATCTGCCTTATTCTGTCCTATTATCTACTTAATCTTATTTTCTCCCCATTCCTTATAATCTTTTTGTTGTTCAGTCCTTTCTGCTGTCCTTTCCGCTTCTATCTTCTCCCTCATGTTCACCCATCTCCTTCCTCCCTACAGCTCATTTTTTAAAATTCCCTTAAAAACCCCAACCCTTTCAGTCCTCGCTTCCTGCTTTGTCCTCTTTAAACTTTTTTTTTATACTTTTCCCCTACTTTTTATACATCCTTAATCCCCACCACTGATCTATTTTGTCACTTGTACACTAGTGGTCAGCTGTCACTAGAGGTGAGCACATCTTTTCGGCAGCCGTGGATTTGCAGCGACGAAAAAAGTTGCCCGACAAAAAAAAACACAGCGACAAAAGAAAACGCCCATTGACTTTAATGGAT
This sequence comes from Xenopus laevis, assembly GCF_017654675.1. Classification (NCBI taxonomy): domain Eukaryota; kingdom Metazoa; phylum Chordata; class Amphibia; order Anura; family Pipidae; genus Xenopus; species Xenopus laevis. The sequence continues at coordinate 129,656,438 of NC_054382.1, read as the reverse complement.
TTGGGGAAAAAAGTTGTCTTAAGAAAAAAACGGCCATTGACTTCAATGCATTTGGAGCGAAAAAATTTGTCGCATGGAAAATAATTTTTGACGCCCACTGACTTTAATGCACTTCACCAATTCTTCGACCGTTTGGCAAATTTTTCGGCAAATTGAATAAGGACAAATTCGCTCATCACTATCTGTCACACTAGAACCCAGGTTGTACTAGTGGCATCTTTGTTTTTTGATTGTAAAGGGTTTGAGTGCAGCTGCTGAGCACATGGTGTGAGTGTGGGGTTGGTAAGTGTTGCTGCTTTACATGACAGTAGAGATGTGTGGGCCGGGTGGGTTCAGGCCGACCTCGCACTCTTCTTCGCGGGTGGTGGGTTGAGCTCTTCTCCTGCTCTCCCCACACGCCACCATCAAATGCCGGCTTCTGACTTCTGGGTTTGTCTTTTATAGACGATGCACCTGCTTGCCCTGCCCCTTTTGTGACATTATCGGCAGGGCGCGATGGCGCCGGTCTATAAAAGCAACCCGGAAGTCGGATGCTGTCGGCGTGGGCTAAAGTAGGGAAGGTTAGGGTCAGGTGCTGGTCTGGGATATCCCGACCTGCACATCACTAACATACAGGTCCCAGATATGCAAACCCTACATAGAGTTAAGAAAGTTCCTTGCTCTGTTTTTAAATGTAGATGGGTTTAGAGATACAGGTATGGAATCTACTTTCTTTAATGCTTGGAACCATCCATTGAGCACCTTCACCCAAGATATAATAAACACCCGAGGAATGTAGGCACTGCTGACTGTATTCAAGGGAAAGGCACAGACCGTTGCACTCTATGTTGCCTTATTTTATACCTTTGCCCCCCAACCCAACATTAATATTTGACCCCATAGTTCCTTTTAGACTGAAAAATCTTAATGACTTTGGACAAGTAAAATGAAAGCACTGTTATCAGAATAAAGAAAAATATCTGGAATGCAATGTTTGTGCAAGTATTAAAAATGTGCCATTTTATTTTGGATCGCTCTCAAACATATTTCACAGAGAGTGAAACTTGCAGAGCAGTTTCAATCATGACAAACCGTGATCCTTTATTTAGACACTGTTTCCAAGAATAAACTATTTGGTTATTTATTTGTCTCTCGCAGTAACCGCTATCAGGAACCACAACACTACACCCAAGACTTGGGTTGCCAAGGCTTGAATGGTGATGTGCGGCTCTGCTCTTGTTATGTCTGCGTTGATTCTGAAATGAATATGTTGTTCTGACTTGACCTCACATTATTCTTAAATTTCATCTCTCAGTCTGGGGCTTCTATCAGACACTGTTTCCAAGCCATGTGTAACACAGACAGAGCAAGGGAATGATATAGCAGGAGAGGTGCTGATGCAGGTCGTTGAATTAGGGGAACTATGGAGACATTCCATTCTCGAGTTCTTTCAGCACCGCACAGTGAAATGAATGTCTGATGTAATGTGCCATGAGAATCTACAGTAATTGGTACAGGAGATGGAAAGAAAAAGCTCAAACCAACAAAAATATAAATGAACATGTCAGAAGCAGACGAGACACATAGGGCAATATTTGTGTTTATGTTCCAGTAGTTGGTTATATCCACATATGTAAGTGTTTTGTTTTCAGGGTACAACTGATTCTGTGTTTTGTGAGTCTCTGGCACCAAACAGAACTGCTTCCAGATTGGGACTGAAGGTACATGTAAAGTTTTCCAAGGGATTCCATGTATTTATATCCAGAATGCTACTGTAGGGTTGTTGTTAAAGGGATCCTGTCATCGGAAAACATGTTTTTTTTCAAAACACATCAGTTAATAGTGCTACTCCAGCAGAATTCTGCACTGAAATCCATTTCTCAAAAGAGCAAACAGATTTTTTTATATTCAATTTTGAAATCTGACATGGGGCTAGACATTTTGTCAATTTCCCAGCTGCCCCTGGTCATGTGACTTGTGCCTGCACTTTAGGAGAGAAATGCTTTCTGGCAGGCTGCTGTTTTTCCTTCTCAATGTAACTGAATGTGTCTCAGTGGGACATGGGTTTTTACTATTGAGTGTTGTTCTTAGATCTACCAGGCAGCTGTTATCTTGTGTTAGGGGGCTGCTATCTGGTTACCTTCCCATTGTTCTTTTGTTTGGCTGCTGGGGGGAAGGGGAGGGGGTGATATCACTCCAACTTGCAGTACAGCAGTAAAGAGTGATTGAAGTTTATCAGAGCACAAGTCACATGAGTTGGGGCAGCTGGGAAATTGACAATATGTCTAGCCCCATGTCAAAATTGAATATATAAAATATATAAAAATCAGTTTGCTCTTTTGAGAAATGGATTTCAGTGCAGAATTCTGCTGGAGCAGCACTATTAACTGATTCATTTTGAAAATTTTTTTTTTTCCCATGACAGTATCCCTTTAAAATGTGTGCTTGTCAAAGGTTTCCCTTTGTGAGAGTGTGCTCTGGTAAGAGAGGAAAGCAGGATGTAGTTGCCCCAAATTACATCGCAAATATGCTATTCATTACAATATCAAGCGCTGGAAGTCTCCTGTTACTGAAAAAACATGCCCCCCTGATGGATACATGTCATGGACCTTTTTTGTTTGTATCTCTTTCCATTTTGGCCTATTATTTACTTCTACTACTACTACTACTACTACTACTACTACTACTAAAAAGTGCAAAGCATACATTTCAGGAAATCCCTGGATTATAAGCAGGGTGTCAGTGGGCCCTTTTGCTTCTAACCATTAGGCCAATTTCATGGTCATTCTCTATGTCCCTATAATAATGGAAACATATAGTAGATAAAGTAAAGTAAAGTAGATACACAAGACAAGGAGAATAAAGTGGTTGAGTGAGGAGAGGAGTAATAATAGTTTGGAAAGAGGGGCCCTCAGTCTAAGGTTTTCTGGTGGGTCCCTGACATCCCAGTCCGACACTGAATACAGGGACCTAATTATGGGTCATAGTAAAATATATAAATAACAAGAATAACTCTAAGGGGCATATTTATCAAGGGTCGAATTTTGAATTGAAAAAACTTTGAAATTTAAAAAGACCAACCGAAATTAAGTCAGTTTTTTTTTTTTTTTTGGTCGAATAGGTCCATTTTCGATCGAATAGGTCCATATTCGGCCAAATTCAAACTGTACGAATTGAAGGAATAGTGCATTCGCTCAAATACGATTCAAAGTTTTTCCCAAAAAAAACTTTGATTTTTCAAAGTCCACCAATTGACTCCAAATTCTAGGAGGTTCCCCATAGGCTAAAACAGCAATTCGCCAGGTTCTAGATGGCAAATGGTCGAAGTCGAATTTTTAAAGAGACAGTACATATTATAGTTCTTATTTCGATATTAGAATTTTCAAATTGTTTTCAAATCCGAATCGAATTTGGACTATTCCCTAGTCGAAGTACACAAAAAATAGCTAGAAATTCAATATTTTTTCATTCGAAAATTCACCTTGACTTTTGATAAATCTGCCTCTAACTATGCCGAGTGCTGGGGCTTAATCACTATAGCCAACAGCCAACAATATGGAAGTCAGAATAAAGATAATCAGTACTGAGCCCAAAGAGAGAGATAAGCAGTAACATTAGAACGGAAAGAGCAAAGTTTATAGTCTGAAACCACAAAAAATATCACATGAAGAACAGCTGAAAAGTCACTTTGAATGTGTTTATTCCTTAATGTTGCATTAAATCTACGAAAGAAAACAACTCCCCACAGGTCTGGAACCCTTCCAAGTTATGTCTTTTAAAAGCAAAATATAAATCATTAAAGGGCATGTAAAGTCTAAAATAGAATAAAGCTAGAAATGCGGTATTTTGTAAACTAAACATAAATATGCTTTCAAAGTTGGCCACAGGGGGTCACCATCTTGTAACTTTGTTAAACATCTTTGCAAGACTAAGACTGTGCACATGCTCAGTGTGGTCTGGGCTGCTTAGGGATCGTCATAAACAAAGCTGCTTGAGATCTGCATGGCTGGGTAGTAAGGCGGGGGCTCCCCCTGCTGTACATAAGTATGATTGTTTCATACAATCATACTTATGTGAGAAGAGCAGTAAGGGGTGCAAGTATAATCCTTGACCAATGGAATCAGAATCAGTATAAATTAACAGGCTGAAATCCAATTCGAGATGTGCCTCAACTTGGATGACAGGCCTTGTCCATAGTGGAAGGGGAGACAGTATGATTGGCCTCTGAAGACAGATGTATATTTAAATAGGTATAAATGAAGAATGCCTGAAAGCCCCTGTGGCCTTTCTTCACTTTGAAGTCCTATAACTTATTAACTGAATAAAAGAGAACTCTATGGAATAACAATTTAACTTGCTTCTGTGTTTAGGTGCCAAAAGTGGAAAGTTCCAACACAAATTACTGTAGTTCAAATTTATCTAAAAGTACACAAAACACACAGTGATCCAAAAACACAATAATGTGATACATTATCCCAAATCACTGGCAAAGTTTCAGGTTTCTGTGCTTTTTTTATCAAGCCCAACGTGTAATGTGCAATGGAAGGAATAAGAAAGATAGTGGGTAAGTTAAAACAATTAGGGGCACATGTACTTAGCTCGTAAGTATTTTTTTGGCTACCTCGACCACCAACTACGATTCAAACTAAAAATCGTTCGACTATTCGACCATTCGATAGTCGAAGTACTGCCTCTTTAAAAAAAACTTTGACCACCTACTTCGCCACCTAAAACCTACCGAGCACCAATGTTAGCCTATGGGGAAGGTCCCCATAGGCTTTCCTAGCTTTTTTTTGATCGAAGGAAAATCATTCGATTGATGGAAATGCGGTAAATCCTTCGACTTTGATATTCGAAGTCTAAGGATTTTACTTCACGGTCGAATATCGAGGGTTAATTAACTAATAGTAAATGTGCCCCTTAGTGTATTGGCCAATATTCTTATGAAAATAAAACCGAAGTATAAAAAACAAGATGAGTATACAGGTATGGGACCTGTAATCCACAATGCTCGGTACCTGGGGTTTTCTGGATAATGGATCTTTCAATAATTTGGATCTTTATACTTTAAGGGGCAGATTTATCAAATGTCGATGTGAATTTTCAAATGAAACAAATTTGAATTTTGAGCTATTTTTTGTGTACTTTGGACTAGGGATTAGTCCAAATTCGATTTGAATTTGAACTTAAAAAATTTGAATATTGAAATGTATCATGTACTGTCTCTTTAAAAATTTCGACTTCAACCATTTGCCACCTAAAACCTGCCGAATTGCTGTTTTAGCCTATGGGGGACCTCCTAGATCCAATTTGGAGTCAATTGGTGGACTTTGAAAAATCAAAGTTATTTTTGTGAAAAACTTCGAATCAATTTCAATCGATTGCGCTATTCCTTAGATTCGTACGATTCGAATTCGGCCGAATACAGACCTATTCGATCGAAAACGGACCTATTCGACCAAAAAAAACTTTGACTTAATTTCGGTTGATCTTTTGGAATTTGAATTTCACATTTGTTTCAATTCGAAATTCGACCCTTGATAAATATGCCCCTTAGTCTACTATAAAATCATGTAAACATTAAATTATATCTTAGTTGGGATCTATTACAAGCTACTGTTTTATTATAACAGAGAAAATTGAAATCATTTCTTAAAAATTTGCATAATTTTGGATAAAATGGAGTCTGGGGAAGAAGGGCACTATATAATTTGGAGTTTTCTGAATAACAGGTTTCCGGATAACTGATCCCATGCCTGTATATGTATCATCTAGGCAAGTGATAATTGTAGGTGCGAAGGAGGAAAATAAGGTCTATATTATAAAAACATGAAGCTCAATGTTATGGGTATTTAGATCCAGACAAATAATTAAACCAAAACCGATTACTTCAATAAAAAAAGTCAGACTAAACAAGAATCCACTACTGGACCTTATTTATTTACAAAAAAAAGTACAATTCAATCGGTTTGGGACAAATAAGAAAAAATTTAGTGAAAATCCAAATCATATGATTTTTTTCAGAGTATTTACTGAATCACTTGATTTTTTCAGGGTTTTTCCCGAAAAGCCAACATTTTTCAGATTTTTGCCAGAAAAAGTTGGATTTTTGGGCTCATTCAAGCGCAGACCACATAAACTTCCAAATAGGATAGGAACCTCTCCCGTTAACATATATATAACCTCGGCAGGTCTGAGATACCGGATTTTCGGATTCTGACTTTTTCCATCCTCAGGGTTTAGTAAATGCATGCCCGAACACTTGACTTACAACCATACAATTGATAAACATTGTCCTATATTCCTGGCAAAGAGCAAAGAGGAGGCTGAGTATCTGGAACTCTCATTTGTCCCGTGGACATTTGCCCCTCTTCCTCCATGGAATGAAGTTTGTTCTGTTTAGATCAGCTCGTTGCTCCAATTGAAACATTCACAGCTGTTCAGTTGTAAATGCAAATAAATAATTATATATCAGGTTTGCTCTAAACTGCCCCTTTTATGACCCTTTCAACTTGTTTCATTTGGGATACTCTATTTGGATTTCATCAATGTCAGTTGGGCAAGGAGAAACATTGTATTATAGGGGATATTCGCTTTCAGACTGATGACCCCAAATGAACATCTTGTACAAGGAATCTGAACCTATAGGTTGGAACCCTAAAATTGGTTCCAATGCTATTTAGAGTGAAAGCTCATGATTACCTTTCATAAAATGTTTATTCATGTCTTAATAAATACCCTGTACATTATATTCTTATAAAGGGTGTCATAATTTGTGTCACATGAATCACTGAAACGTGTGTATTATAAAGAAAACTGTGTCCCCTTTTGTAAAATCTAAGGATTTTTGAATTCCGTGACTTGTATAAGGTCTTTATATGGTCATTGAACTCTGCAGTGATTTATCTTTGATGCTAAGCCAGTAATTAATAATCCTTAAAGGAAAACTAAACTCCCCAAACAATGTAGGTCTCTATAAAAAGATATTGCATAAAACAGCTCATATGTAAAACCCTGCTTCATGTAAATAAACCATTTTCATAATAATATACTTTTCTAGTAGTATGTGCCATTGGGTAATCATAAATAGAAAATTGCCATTTTAAAAAATAAGGGCCGTCCCCTGGGATCGTAGGCTTCACTGTACTCACAAACATACCAACAAACCATACATGTTAGGTCACATGAGCCAATTAACAGACAGAGTTGTGTCTTTTGCTTCCACACTTCTTCCTGTTACAGTTAGAGCTGCAGTATTTCTGGTCAGGTGATCTCTTCCTGTTACAGTTAGAGCTGCAGTATTTCTGGTCAGGTGATCTCTTCCTGTTACAGTTAGAGCTGTAGTATTTCTGGTCAGGTGATCTATTCATGTTACAGTTAGAGCTGCAGTATTTCTGGTCAGGCGATCTCTTCCTGTTACAGTTAGAGCTGCAGTATTTCTGGTCAGGTGATCTCTTCCTGTTACAGTTAGAGCTGCAGTATTTCTGGTCAGGTGATCTCTGAGGCAGCACAGAGACCATCACGAAATGGTGGCTCAAGGCAAGAGATGTAAAAGGGAAATATTTACTTAAATATATATTCCAGTTTGGTAAGATTCTTTAATATGCCACTTAATATGATATGAACTATCTGTTGCTTAAGTGTTCATTTTGGGGATATAGTTTTCCATTAAAGGGCAGGACTACACGGCCGATTCCGCCGTGCAAAATTGCAGGCTTCACGTCGGATGCGACGGAAACAAGGTAAGTAATGGCAATGTCGGATTGTGTCGCATTGTTGATGCGACACAACACGACTGTCGGATGCAGACCCAGTGTGCAGCATCTACATCCGACAGTTGTGTCTCGTCGCATCAACAATGCGACGCGATGTTACAATTGAATTACTTACCTTATTTCCGTTGCATCCAACATGACGCCTGCGATTTTGTGCAGCGCATCAGATCGCCCTGGAATCGGCCGTGTAGTCCTGCCCTTAAAATTTAGAGTCAACCTACAGTATAAGTCCAAACATAAAATGCAACCACCACAAAAATGGATCCAACAAATGAAGCAGTAAATGTCATTCTGCATTACTATATTCTGCTCTTTGCATTCCACATGTGCAGTTCATCCAGAAATTCTCCTATGGAATGCAAAACAATTCATCTTCCTTTCAAAAACAGATGTGCCCAAAAAAAAGAAATTGGCAAGATTTCAAATTCAGAAGAAGGACATTTAGAATGTATCAACTTACAAAAAAAATAACAACACCTTAAAGAAAACAAAGAACAACATTCCAACCTTACAATCATTTCTCAAAGAAGTAAAAGAAACTTGAAAAATCAAGGAAATCCCCCACAATGAACTGTGGCAAGACCAACCCCCCGTTCATACTTTTTTCGCAGAGGAGACTACAAGCCCACACACTATGTTGTATGTTAAGCACTGTGGAAAGATATCTTAAAGAATGAAAATATCCAAATAAAAAAATGTTTGGACCAACAAATTACTTAACACAAACAAAAGAAAGTCTGTCAACAGTTGAATAAATAAATACATTATATTATTCATGAACAATATCCAAAGGCAACTCAACAAGTCTTCTTAAATTAGATTTCTTCAAGAACGGCCATACATTTTACATTCCAAACTCAAGAGTTGGACCAATGAAGGTTAAACATTTAATCATAAAATCTTAAATTCCTAGAATACAATGAACGCCAAACAAAAGCAACAATTAAAGAAACATTCCATCAACCAAAGCGAGGATATAACAGACCTTGAAACCCCACAGAGGGCGCCAATAGCTGCATACAAAGACAATTGATCTGAAACAATGAATTGTAAATAAATGATGATGATTAATGATGATGATGAATTGCCCAAGCTTACCTTTCTGTCTAGCTTCTCACCAGACTACCCAAGATGGGTCAAAATCCATGATGTTAAATGATTCCAAAGGAACAGATTCCAAAGGAAGTCCACAAGTAACATACAATTAGTAGACAGCAATGATCCAAAACAGATAAAGCACAAACATGGACATAAAAGCCCAAGCAGCATCAACAACTTCATCAATAATAAGTAGGAAAAACATTAATATTCCCCAACAAACACAGAGTAACCATCATTCTATCTTTAGCATGAAAACTGCTACAGTAAATACCATTCTACCTTACTGGGTTTTGAACCAGTAACCTATTACATTCCAGGCACTGCTTCTCCTGCTTGAGCCACAGAAGGCAGTTTGGTGGCAGCTTGGTTCAATCTTCACAAGTACACGCTCTCCATCCAGCTGAGGGCAATTGCTCATTTGAGGGCTATTTAAGCCTGATTCCCCAATACCCCAGTGCTGGATTATTGGCCCTACTGTTGACTCCAAGCCTGATCTTGTTCCTGTTTCTGATCCTGTTCCAGTTTCTGCTCCGGTTCCTGAATCTTATCTTGTTAATCTTGTCTTGCTCCTTCCTCGCTTCTGTCCTGTTCCTGTATTTTCCTTGTTCATCTGATATTGATCTCCAGACACATTAGAAAATATTTTGTTCCAGATTGTGTTTTCATGTCAGGGACAGTTCTGAGAGCCTAACTGGAGAAGGCAGTGAGAAGGAGGCTGACAACTGAATATGGAGTCTCTGATGCAATTTAAAACATGCAGAAGCTCCAGAAGCTATATCCAGAAGCTCCACACCAAGCCCAGACTGATTCTGACTACTCAATCATTTAGGTATGGGGTCTGTTATCCAGAAACCATTTATAGAGAAAGCTCTAAAATACTGTATGTGAAGGCCATCTCCCATAGACTCAATTTTTATAAAATGATTTATTTTTCACTATAACTATAAAATAGTAGCTTGTACTTGATCCTAACTAAGATATAATTAATCTTTATTAGAGGCCAAACAATCCAATGGGTTTAATACACGTTTAAATTATTTATCTTTTTAAAAACTTAAGGTATGGATATCCACATTATGGAAAGATCCATTTTCCAGAAAGCGACAGGGTCCCGAGCATTCTGGATAACAGGTCCCATATCTGCATCGTAACACACATATAGCACAACTCATCACAAAACTGACCAGAAAAGCCAAAAAAAAGCTAAAATATTAAACATAAATCAGAGTCAGATTAAATAACACAAGAATAACCTACGATAACTGTACTACTACAATAACACTAATAACAATGACAGCTTGGCTTAAAGGCAACCAGGGTTGGAAAATATATATAGAATCAAAAAAGCCCCAGTGCAAAGCGGGTTTTAAAGAGCCTTTCAAGTGCTGGGTTTATCTCATCAGTCATTATTTCCAGACTGGGCAGCCACAGAAGCTGCATGGTGGGGTCTAGTGGAGACCATAATAAAGGGCATAGGAAGATGGTAGTGGGTGGAGTAATCAGTAAATGCAGGCAGTCATTCATATTAGTTAATTGAGTTAATTGAGCATGCTGAACTTGAGAGGTTGACCATTGACATCAGTGATCCCCAACAAGTGACTCAGGAACAACATGTTGGTCTCCAACTCCTTGGATGTTGCTCCCAGTGGCCTCAAAGCAGGAGTTTATTTTTGAATTCCAGACTTGGAGGGAAGTTTTGGTTGTATAAAAACCAGGTGCACTGCCAAACAGAGCCTTGAGTTAGATTGAAAATCCACATAGGGGCTACTAAATGGCCAAACACAGTACTTATTTGGCACCCCAAGAACATTTTTCATGCTAGTGTTGCTCTCTAACTCCTTTTACTTCTGAATGTTGCTCACGGGTTCAAATGGTTGGGGATTCCTGGTTTACATACTGAGCAGAGAAAGGAGCCATGGTTTATCAAAAGGATCCTCGATGCATTTCCAAATGGGGGATTCAATGATCATCTGCATGTAGGTCAGGGATTTGTTGTGGAATCATTTAATTCCCCTAATAGCACAGCAAAAACAAACAAAAACAGATAGGCCTTTCAAACCTAATGCTTCAACACTTGAGGACAACAATGATTTAGAGAGATACCCCATGAAGCAGTTAATAAAAAGTTACATTGAGATTGCTTTTGTGCTTGTATCTTTTATTCCCACATTGGTCTGAGATCATGCAGAAAGTTTTCTGGAGTGGTGGTCCGGTTGCCTTTACCCATTAACAACCCAACGATTATGTCAAACACGGCATTTTGAACGTTTGTTCAGAGGTAAGGGGCAGATATTGAAAGGGCGATGCCATGAGAATTCCCTGAACTAGAGGAAAGATGCTAGTGGATGTTGCTGGTTACTCTGAAGAGCAGATCTACGGAGGGAAATTCAGATGAATGGTGCAATGTTGTCCCATGCAAGTTTAATTGCATGCTTTCAAGTGTTATGTATTTAGTATTATTTAAACAAAACTGTCAATTTGTGGCCAAAACATCCAAATGCGTTTTATTTATTAGTAGTTGAGCCAGTGTTGAGATGTGTTTAAGTCAAGTGCAAAATACATTATGCCAATATTTAGGGTTTTTAAAAATTCTTCTTCCGACATTCACAAACCCAGATGATATATATAGAGGACTCTACAAAGGATTGCGATTACCAAGGGTCTTTCATTTTCCAGTGGTCACTTTACCCAGCCTGGCCACAGTGATTGAGGAGGATACGATTCTGCGAATTGCACGCTGCTAAATTTGCCATGTGGTTTAGGTGTAACTTGAGCTGTGTGTGACACTGGTTTCATTCTTTCTTGTCCACTATCATATAAAGCAGTGGTTCTCAAACTGGGGAGGCCCTGGAACAGTGCATTGGGGGCACCAGACTAAGGGCTGGTTAGGGTGACATTTGGGAGAAAAAAAACATGTATATATGTAACATGTTTTTGGACTGTACAGGCCAACGGAGTTAATCAGCTAGTATTCTAGAGCATGGGTTACACTGGACTCTAACACTTAAGGCAGGGCCTTCGCAAAAGGGAAGTATTGAAGGTGCGGTGTAGAGAAACTACAACTCCCACAGGATACTGTGCTTTGACCAATAAAGAAATGGGTGCCAGGAGGTTCTTGCCGTCAAACAGAACAAATAGTTTATTTTTCAAAGACAAATGATCCACAGGGTACTTACATCAATAAAGAGGCATTTTCAGAATATGAAGGCACACAGTTCAGACAGTATATCAGAGGCAGATGCATTCCCTGAGGATGTAGTCAAGGCAGTGCAGCACGTTTAGGCAGAAATACCTCACACGTGGTCTGGATCTCACCTAGTGGAGGGGTCAGGGAGGAGAAGCTAAAGCCTGACACTCTATCCACTGTGGTCCCTTCACTGTAGGCAAATCTTACAGCCTGGGAAGCCACTCCCTGCTACACCTCCTTGATGGAGCACAAAGCTGCTCTTTCTCTCTTCCCTCACTGTCTTACTCTCCTAGATCGTATATAACAATTATATTCCTGCCACTCACTAGCCTGCTCCCAACTTCTGCACTAGAGATTCAGGTCCCTCTAGGGCACATGGCTTTACTGGGCCTTGTTGTACCCAGGCTCCCTGGAAACATCCAGCTGGATCAGCAACCAGAAGCCAAAGAGGAAGATCCACCTTTTCTCTCTCACTATACCAAAGTGTAACAGGAAGTGGTCACAACACCTCTTGGCCAATAACTGGGATATATAAATTACAACTAGCTACATGGGCATCTGCTCAGCAACTAGGGAGATCAGGAAGTGTGGGGATTTAAAGCCATAGGGGCACATTAACCTATGGGTCCCTACATATATACTGTATATACAGTTGTGTTCAGAAAAATAGCTGATAGATGATGTCTGACATCATTTACCCAACAAATCACTGTTTCTGGTAGAAATTATATTTCTAAATGAACCCAACAGAACCAAGTCATGACATGCTGCTGCTTCTGTGTCATTGAATTATTCATCGATCCATATAATAGCAGTGTTCAAAATAACAACAGCTTGTTCCATAGGAATGGATTGAAGAATAGCCAAAATGGCAAAGACTCAGCCAATGATCAGCTCCAGGAAGATGAAAGAAGCTTTAAAGTTACCTGTGATACTGTTACAATGAGAAGCCCCTATGTGAAGCCAAGCTATCGGCAGAAGCTCTCACAAAGTCCCATTGATAGAAAAATACCTTCTGGAATGCTTATAATTTGCCAAAGAAGCACAAAAAACATTCGAACTTCGGCATCCTAAAGCTTGCAAGTTCGTGTAGAAGGCAAATGCCAAGATATTCTTCAATTTGAGTTTATGGCATTAAATTGAAATTTGTAACTTGGAAATTATGTGATTTCACTGTGCTGAAGTTGTTCTTTTTCCACATTTTTAGGTGATCAAGTTTTTAAATCCAAGCTTTTTTTTTATAAATATGCAGAGATTCATGATTTATGAGTTTTTAGGTTTGAATTAAAAAAAAAAACCCAGACATTTCAGTCTGTGATAATCTGGCCTCTATGTGTAGCAAATAAAAAATGATTAGGTAAAGAATCATCCTAAGCAAGTTGGTATGCCCCTCAGTATCCCTACATAACCGTGCTTAGTACAGGGGCTTAATGTTTATATAGTTGTATAATACAGTATTTGTCTGTATAGGCTATAGGCAAACATTTGTTTCTGATGAATGCCAGGTCTGAAACTAGGGGCAGGTAGAAGTGGAACAGGAGTAGGGTGCAAGTGCAAATGGACAGGCTATTAGTAAACTTGGGTTGTGGCTCTTGCTAAATTGGTCTTCAGTACATGGAGTAGCTATATGGATGGAAGGTATGGGCAAACTTGGGGTTGTTTCCATGTTATTTGGGTGCATTCCTGTTTCCAGTTCCATTGCAAGTTATATTCTGCAGAAATAAGCAGTTTGCTTATAAAAAAGGCAAATATCCCATATGTAGACTTGTTTAGTTATTCTGTGTGATTTATAGGAGAGCAGTGCCATTAACCTCATAGAGAAAATCTCCTTCTGAAGGAATGTTCTCTGCTGACATGGGCCACACACAGCAATGGGAATGAGAGATATAAACAGGCTTATTATGAATGATGATTGCAAGATAGTTCATGTGCCTGCACTCTGTCACTAGTGTTCAAAAATAGGTTGGGACTATGTAAAAAAGAAAAGGAGGAAGGAAGAAAGGGAAGGAAGGAGGAAAGGGAAGGAAGGAAGGAAGGAAGGAAGGAAGGAAGGAAGGAAGGAAGGAAGGGCTAAGAATAGTAAAGGGAGGAAAGATATTTTTTAGAGTGGACCATCCTACAGAGGTAGTTATATTAAAAAAAGGGTGAAGGAAGGAAGGAAAGGAAGTAGGGAACAGCGTTGCAAAATATGTTGGCGCTATATAATAAATCTTAATAATAATAAAGGAAGGAAAGAAAGAAAGAAAGGAAGGCTAAGAAAACTAAAAGGAGGAAAGATATTTTTTAGAGTGGACCATTGAGGTAAAAGTAAAGAGGTGAAGGAACAATATTCCCTGAAGTGCACCCAAAAATTTGCAAAACTCATTGTTACTGACATCTCATATCTTTCCCATAAACAGAACAGGACGATATGCCATAGCAATGATCATTTCATTTTTTTCCATTTGTCTACCATCATTTCAAGACAAGGAAATAGCAAAACTAAAAAAACAGGGAACACTTGTCACCTTTTGAACTGGAACGTCCTTCCGCCTTGTATTGGCTAGCATACACTAGTATATCTATTATGTTTGTGTTAGTGGTCTCTTAAACTAAGAACAAGCTTATTTGATTGAATACACTTTTAACCATTTGAATAATTATGTGGTCTGATTGGACTTGGGTTTTCCAGAGAAAGGAATTATAAGGGCAAAATAATTCAATCTACCATGTAAAATTTCATTCCTAACCCAACAAGTGTATGTTTTTTAGTTGTAATATTGGTGTGTAGGCGCAATCTCTAGTCATTTTGCCTGGTCATGTGCTTTCAGAAAGAGCCAGCACTTTAGGATGGAACTGCTTTCTGGCAGGATGTTGTTTCTCCTACTCAATGTAACTGAAGGAGTTGCAGTGGGACAATATTGGTGTTTCAGCCATAGTTTCAAGAATATCTAGGGCAGCAAAGTTGGGTTTAGGTGTATCTAAGGAAACAAATGGACATTCTCCCAAATTGTCACCATTACTGGCCTTTAGTCTGAGAACCTCCTTCCACTGCTACAAGTTCCACCAGGGAGGTCAACCCTACAGTTTTAGAGTCACTGTCTTAGAATATAGTTCATGAGAACCCTTTTCCTCCTGCTTGCCTCTATTAGCTATTAAATGTCTTGAATTCCAGTGTATCCCTTGCTGAAAAAACAACAAAACTACCCACTGAGATGCATAAAATCCGGCACGTGGAAGCAGTAGCCTGTTTCTAAATTCCTTGAATATAAATGTGGTTCTCTCCTTGTCTAAAATGAATGACTATTAGGCATATTTACAGAAAAACACATATTTTCGGCCCTTTAAAGCAATGTTGCCAAGGCTTCATAGCCTCTGACATGTGTTATGTATCACAGCATGGGCTGCTACTATTTATACATGATAAGTAGGGTGGCAGACATACACACAGTTGGATCTGTTCCCAGTTAGAAAAGTCTGGGAGGGGATGAGCTATAAAACCACACAAAAATATTCTCTCTTGATTCAAACAGTCTTTTCATTTGAAGTTTGTTACTCTATTGTAATGCTGGAATGAAACCTACTATCTCTTGGTCTTCTGAAAACCTGCAACCTGCAGCTAAAAAAACAAAAATGTTCTGGCTCCAACACACAGATGGCTGCAATTAGCATGAGGCACCAGTTAACTAAGGGCCAGGGTTACTTAAGGTCTTCATATGACATATATACATAATAACATAGTAACATAGTAAGTTAATAGAAAAAAGACACACGTCCATCAAGTTCAACCTTTTAAGTCTATATATAACCTGCCAGCTGATCCAGAGGAAGGTAAAAAAAAACCATTGAAGCCTCTCCAATTTGCCTCAGAGGGGGAAAAACATTTCCTTCCTGACTCCAAGATGCAATGGGACCAGTCCCTGGATCAACTTGTACTATGAGCTATCTCCCATATCCCTGTATTCCCTCACTTACTAAACACCATCCAACCCCTTCTTATACCTATCTAATGTATCAGCCTGTACCACTGATTCAGGGAGACAATTCCACATCTTCACATCTCTCATTGTAACAAACCCTTTTCCGAAAATTTAGTTTGAACCACCTTTCTTTGTTATATGATCCCCTTACATATTTATACATATTTTTCATATCACGCCTTAAGCGCCTCTTCTCCAGTGTGAACAAACCCAACTTGACCAGTCAAAGCTAAGCTTTTCCATACTTTTTACCAGCTTAGTTGCATTTCTCTGTACCCTCTCAAATACAATAATGTCCTGTTTGAGTGATGGAGACCAAAACTGTACGGCATATTCTAGATGGGGCCTTACCAGTGCTCTATACAGTGGGACCCCCTCCTCCTGTGAATCTCTGCCCCATTTAATACAACTCAAGACCTTATTTGCCCTTGATGCTGCTGACTGGCATTGCTTGCTACAGACAAGTTTATCATCTACAAGGACTCCAAGGTCCTTGAACTATTATAAACAACATTGCCCTGGAAATTATTCAATAACACCCAAAAAACGAAATGATTAATCTCACAACTTAATATTTACTTATCAAGTACATGTAGGTCAGCCCAAAATGGATAATTCCCCTATTGCTCATGGAGTCCAGGTTTTGTTACCTATGATCTGTGGTAGGAAGGTGTCCACAGTTGGCACCGGGAACTTGTGACCAATGAATGTCCAGTAGTTATACGATGATATAATAGGAGGAACACATGGCTCATCTTCTGTGGTCTTCACCTAGTATAAGGGATGGGCATGATGACAACCTGGATCATAAGGTCCCAGTTAGACAGGCAAGCTTAGCAAGGGCAGTATTTGGTTGCACCAAGGAGTAGCCACAGGGAGTAGGCCTCTAATGCAACTTCTACCAAAGTATAGGCACCAAAGACTAGAAAGTAAGTCAGGCTAGATTTATCCCTGAGATGCTTCTACATTAAGGGAACATTACATGGATCATTGAGACTATTCCTTCGTAATTTCTAGCTCACAAGGGTATTGGTGCTTAAGCATCTATAAACTGCTTGACCTGCTCTACCACTCATTTTGTCTCTTTTTTACTGTAATCAGGAAGTGTCTTTACCCTATGTTCAAAAAAAATCATATTTTTGGTTAAATATCACTGGTGCCCAGTCAGAATACTTGTATGCTGAAAATCACACTACCTTTTATAGTTAAATTCCACAAACAAGAGAGCACTGAACTAAAATGTATATATATTTAATGGCCCAGGTGCTGCAATATAGTAATGTAGGCCAAGCAAAATACATTCTGCAAAGGTTATGGGTGATTTCCTGCCAGTCACACTGTATGCTAGCACTACCTTCTTTGAATTAAAGCAGAATTTAGAGATTACAAAGATAGGGTGACCTGAAACTGCAGAACAACGCAGCAGATGATGAAATGAGACACTGAATTAAAATAAAGGTTTGTTTGCTTTGAGCAGTTGATTTGGGGTTTCCTCCCCAGCTGGAGATTCAGGAACACGCACAGAACTGTATATAATGTACAATTATAAGCATCCAGACATTTTATTCGGTTACAATAAGCAGATCAAATTGAAATAAAAAATAACTAGCCAGATATTATAAACTACTGCCATTTATCTCCTGGGATGGAAAGTTATAATCTACCTGTGTTGTAGATATAATATCATCATTGCTAACTAGTCTTAGGATCAAGAGCTAGCAGGCCACAATCTTTATTGGTTATTTGTTTACAGCAAGTATCCAATTGGCTGACACTGATTACTAGAATTTACACCAAGCCAGGGCTACGGCCTAGGGGATTTAAGATCTGAAGGGTGAATACTTAGGGGCACATTTACAAAGCTCGAGTGAAGGATTCGAATTAAAAAAACTTCGAATTTCGAAGTGTTTTTTGGGCTACTTCGACCTTCGACTACGACTTCGACTACGAATCGAACGATTCGAACTAAAAATCGTTCGACTATTCGATAGTCGAAGTACTGTCTCTTTAAAAAAAACTTCGACCCCCTAGTTCGGCAGCTAAAAGCTACCGAACTCAATGTTAGCCTATGGGGAAGGTCCCCATAGGCTTGCCTGTGTTTTTTTGATCGAAGGATATTCCTTCGATCGTTGGATTAAAATCCTTCGATCGTTCGATCGTAGGATTAGCGCTAAATCGTTCGACTTCGATATTCGAAGTCGAACGATTTTAGTTCCTAGTTGAATATCGAGGGTTAATTAACCCTCGATATTCGACCCTTAGTAAATCTGCCCCTAAGTCCTACGACTTTTGACTCAAGTCAAAACTAAGATGGTGGAGCTAACTAACAATAAGGAAATGTTGCTGAATTGCTGTAAACAAAATTATTTTTGCATGTCTACTGCATGTTCATTGTATGACCCAAAAGACTTTGTTTAAAAAGCTGATTAACTTAGTACATTTGCCAATATTAGTTTGGAAATTCGTTTTGAACAGTTTAATAGTGGTTAGAAATCAAAGCAATGATCTGATTGGTTATTATGGGTAGTTCAGTTTAGCCCCTATGTTAATAATCTGCCCCTGCCTTTAATTTATGTTTTTATTAAGCAGGTTTATGGAGCATAAACATTTTGCAATGTGTCATTATCACAGATATTTTGAGTTATTTTTGCAATAAAATGTATGAATAAAAAAAAACAAAAAAAAAACTAAGATGGACAGTAAGTGAAATTACACAATCATTAATGATGGCAAAAATGTTGTATATTCGTACTCATTTCACTCACCAAGACCCAGGCATAAGCCAACGTAACAACATAAAGTTGACTGTCTTGACTGTGCTGTGTACCAACCTCTCTCACCTACAACAAATTTCATGATCTGCCCACCATTTCCTCAAATAACTTCAACCACCAAGTTCATTTCAGAAATTTGCTATTTTTCTAGTTAAGAAAGGTCTACAATTACATAAAAAAAAAGAAATTGAGTTAAAAGTCAAACCATGTAGGAAGCAGATATGTGACTGGTGACCATTATTTTGAAAATCACAGCTGTAAGAAAACAGCATTATTATTTTATGATTATTTTTATATAAAGAAACACCAGGGTAAGTCTTTCTTCTATTGGATCCTGCTTTGGAGATGTTGGGGTAGATTGGCCATCAGTTTGCTCCCTAGAGTTTTCTCTGTTAGTAAAAATTGACGCACAAGAAACAATACAACTACAAACTCTGGAGATGATAAAGTAATTTGTTAAATAGCCAGAAACAATTTTAGCTGCAGTATTAGGTATTTCCATGGCTTCATTTATTGTATGTATTGTAATTGATACACTGCACACCCGAAGTCTACTCACTCTGCAGTATTGGTTCTGGTTCTCCGTTGACATGGCTCGGTCCAACAGCAACAGTAACTTTTGTTCACCGATCCGCACACACTCAAATTTGTGCAGTGGGGAAAGTGCCCCTTCTTTTCATTTGTTTATATCACCACCAACATCAGTGTTTCAGGGGGTACAACCTCCCTTCATCCTGAAGTTGGTGGTGATATAAACAAATGAAA
This sequence comes from Xenopus laevis, assembly GCF_017654675.1. Lineage (NCBI taxonomy): Eukaryota > Metazoa > Chordata > Amphibia > Anura > Pipidae > Xenopus > Xenopus laevis. Next base: position 129,636,898 of record NC_054382.1, on the reverse strand, counting down.
AGAAGGGGCACTTTCCCCACTGCTCACATTACTTTGTGTGTGGATCCGTGAATAAAAGTTGCTTTATGACATTTTTGAGTAAAAGTCCATATGTGTCCGTGCAGTAAAATCTACCACAAAATAAATGCCCCTCCTTCCCTCCCATATTAAGCCCAATTTATATGTTTGGTATCTCTGTCCTATTGTTCACATATAATGACACTTTATAAATATTTAAATAATAATACTAATGTATTTTGACAATTTATTTATTGTAATGTAGAGGAAAGTGATATCCTCTACCTCTATAGAGAATTGTCCAACAGATAGACTACAAAGAGTGGTGGTAAATGGAACATTTTCTAATTGGACCAGTGTTGTTAGTGGAGTACCGCAGGGCTCTGTACTAGGTCCCTTGCTTTTCAACTTGTTTATTAATGACCTGGAGGTGGCCATTGAAAGTACTGTTTCTATTTTTGCAGATGAGACTAAATTGTGCAGAACTACAGGTTCCATGCAGGATGCTGCCACTTTGCACAGTGATTTGTCTAAACTGGAAAACTGGGCAGCAAACTGGAAAATGAGGTTCAATGTTGATAAATGCAGGTTATGCACTTTGGCAAAAATAATATAAATACAAGTTATACACTAAATGGCAGTGTGTTGGGAGTTTCCTTAAATGAGAAGGATCTTGGGGTCTTTGTAGATAACAAGTTGTCTAATTCTGGGCAGTGTCATTCTGTGGCTACTAAAGCAAATAAAGTTCTTGTATAAAAAAGGGCATTAACTCAAGGGATGAAAACATAATTATGTCTCTTTATAGGTCCCTGGTGAGGCCTCATCTGGAGTATGGGGGGCAGTTTTGGACTCCAGTCCTTAAGAGGGATATAAATGAGCTGGAGAGAGTGCAGAGACTAAGTGCAACTAAACTGGTTAGAGGGAGGGAAGAGTTAAATTATGAGGGGAGACTGTCAAGGTTGGGGTTGTTTTCTCTGGAAAAAAGGCGCTTGCGAGGGGACATGATTACACTTTACAAGTACATTAGAGGACATTATAGATAAATAGCAGGGGACCTTTTTACCCATAAAGAGAATCACGTACCAGAGGCCTCCCCTTCAGACTAGAAGAAAAGAAGTTTAATTTAAAGGAACAGAGTAGGGGGTTCATCACAGTCAGGACAGTGAGGTTGGGGAATGCACTGCCGGGTGATGATTCAGTTAATGACTATAAGAGGGACTTGGATGATTTCTTGGACAGACATAATATCAAAGGCTATTGTGATACTAAACTCTATAGTTAGTATAGATATGGGTATATAGAATTTAATTAAAAGTAGGGAGGGGTGTGTATGGGGCTGGGTTTTCATTTGGAGGGGTTGAATTTGATGGACTTTGTCTTTTTACAACCCAATTTAACTATGTAACTATGTAACTATCGTGGTATAGGGTCTCCAAAAGTAAAGCAGTTACTCACCACATAGGGGAAGTGGCCCAGGTGCACCGCCCTGAGCCCTCAGCACGGGGAGAGGACAAACCAAAAACCAATTAAGAGCAGGCACTCAATGAAGGCAAATTTCCACCAGGACAATAGTTCAAAATGAAGAAAGCGTTTCGTGTTGTAAACACTTAATCATAGGCTGTAGAGGAAAAGTCTTATTTTAAAACTACGACAAATATGCAGGACAGATTTTTAAGTAGAGATTTATCAGCAGGTGTTACCATATGATATCCATCCCAATCAATATTTGGTACTGATCGCATTGATCTGAAATGTATTTGCAAGGCTGGAAAACGCCATTGGCCACAGATACAGTCTATGGTTGGCAGGTCTTCATTGGCCTCCACAATAACCTTTTAACAAAATTCTTTTGAAATTTGTGCGAATCTTAAAAGTTATCGTCAGTAATTGACTAAAGATATTTTTATCACAACCCTAATCAAGGTGGATCTAGAATGAGGACAGAATTACCTTTCCTCAACCACTTCTTTTCTTCTGGGAACAGCATGAATAACAATAGTAAATCCATAACTGAAGCTTTATAAAGTAGCACAACATATAACCAACTATCCTAACCAATGTTCCTAATTGTTAATCGATATTATGGTCACTTTAAACCTATTGAGAGGCAAAGGTAACCAATGTGGTGGGTTTCAAAGTAAATGCTTAGCGCTATACATGGTGGGTCCGGCTGCACTTGCCCAGACCTTCAGTGGAAGTCGTGTGCATGGAAACATTAAAGTAGGCTGGCACATACCAGAACAAAAATTGTTAATAAACCAGGAACCAGGTATTTAACGGAATTTCATGGAGCAAAATTCAAATATTTAAAGGTGCCACAGACTGAACATCTTTGCCCATTGTAGGTTCTGTTTGCTGATAGTTCCTGGGTGCGATTTGGATCTGACCAAAATTTAGATTCTGATTTGGTACTGCATTGCTCTCATAGGGGCAAATTCACTAAAATGCGAAGTTGCGCCAGGCGCAACTTCGCCGGGCTCCGCAAATTCACTAAAATCCGAAGTTGCGCACAGGGGTAGCGTAAGGTTGCGAAGTTGCGCTAGCGTTGATTCGCTATATAAAGCGAAGTTACGCTAGCGAAGGCTAATTTGCATACGGCGCGAAATTCAAATTTCAATGGAGGAACCCGTATCTGCACTACAAATGCCTAGAAAACCTTCAAATCAGCAAATAAAAATTTTATTTTGCCCTACACATGTGCCCACTGTCTAGGTAAGTTGCCATGAGTCAGGAAATGTAGGGGGGAAGGAGGGGAGCCCCTATAAATTTTTCGATCTTTTTCAGCCTATCAGCCATCATGTAGAAAACACGCCTGCGTTTTTTTGGGACTTAGAAAAAAAATTGACTTTTTTTTAAACAATCCCTATCTACTCTATTGCGCTTCGCCAGGTCTGAGGTGGCGAAGGAAGTCTAGCGTAAAAGGTAGCGTTCAGTACACTGCGCAAGTTAGTGAATTTGCGTAATTTCGTCGCTAGCGAAGATTCGCCTGGCGTAAGGTTGCGATGTAACACTAGCGAAACTACGCCAGCGTTCGTTAGTGAATTTGCGCAGTAGCGAAAATGCCAAACGCTAGCGAATTAACGCTAGCGTTCGGCGCTTCGCGCCTTAGTGAATTTGCCCCATGGTATTAACCCTAGCCTGTCCCCTGACTACATGCTGCTTGATCCCTGTTCATCTGTTTTACACTCTGGTTCCCTTGCCTGCCCAGAATTTGAGCCTTGGTTCTCTTACTTTAAGACCTGGTGTTATGTGAGTAGTAGAGGGCTATTCCAGAAGCAAAAGGCGACTGTTGAAGGCAGAAGCGTAAGCCATGACCGGAATCTTGGCTCTTATTCTGGGCTTTGGGAAACCAAGGGTGACACATTAGTGATAGTATTAAGCCTAGCTAAAGATACATAAAAAATTAGTGTCAGATTCTCCTTTTATGGCCAACGTACCTGTAGACTTTCAAAGTTGGGATGTAGTTGACCCAGAAGAAACATTTAGAATTCTTCAATCCTTGGTTATTAGTCAGAGATAAAGGAAATTCCTTGTAATTGGTGCCGTTGCTGTGTGCTATATACATAGGCCAGGCAGGCAACTCTTCTTGAAAATTTGTATGGAAAGTTAAGATTTTTGAAAAAGTCCAAACAACAAAAATATATCAAGACAAACAGAACAAAAAAGAAACCATTTACGGTTGGGTATGAATTCGACGATCACCAAAAAAACATACAGTACATGACTATAATGCAGATAAATGGTTGGACCAGGACATAATCACATCATCAAATGACATGAATTAGCCAAATATCTGTATTTCCCAGGAACAGTTCTTTTTTGATATTGTATCTTAAAGAAGGAAATGACCAGATTACATAGATACCCAGTTTTTACAAAGTTGGAAACATATTGCATAATCTTTAAAGAGAATCTGATCCAATCATCTGGGTTGTTTTTGGCAAATTTCAATAAGCACAACATTTGCTTCCATTGTAGCTACAACCATGCTTCTGGCTGCACTTGTAAATGACCCCTATAGTGTAGAATAAGACCTTTATCAAGAGCTTATTAATTGAATGCAATCCGTCTTGTTTTGCTCTGATGCTCAAATACTGGTTTTGGTTCCATTATCTTCTGTATTGGATTCAAGTTACTGTCTGAATCTAAAAATTATGGATTTGCTAGACTAGGGGTCCCCAACCTTTTTTTTCATGAGCCACGTGTAAATATAAAGGAAATTGGGGAGCAACACAAGCATGAAAATTCCGAGGGGGTGCCCAATAAGGCTGTAATTGGTTATTTGGTAGCCCCTATGTGGACTGGCAGCCTACAGGAGAATCTGTTTGGCAGTATACATGGTCATTATACAACCAAAACTTGCCTTCAAGTCATAAATGTAAAAATGAGCATTGAGAGCAACATCAAAGGCCTTGGTGAGCAACATGTTGAGCATGTGATTTTGGCAACACCAGTCCTCTAAATGTTTAGAAAAAGATGTAACAGCTTCCTTGTATTTGGACCTATACCTTCACATGTGTGTCTGTGTTTTTGCTCCTAAATAATATTCCTACTGCAAATACTAACTTACAGCTGGATGAGAATTTCATATGTTCTACAGGACTCTAGACTATTCATAAAATGGACCAGTCTCTGGTGGGTAGTGGGAACCATATAACTGAATCCTTCTATTGGCTGCCTAGTGTAAGACAAAGACAGTAAGCAAAAAACACAGCCTTGAAAATGTGAAGGTCCATAAAACATAGTCCAATTACCAAGTACATCTATTAAAGGAGAAGGAAAGCTACGGAGGCATTTTATTGCCAATAGATTAGCTGCAACAGTGCAAGCTAGAATGCTATATTTATTCTGTAGAATGTTTTACCATACCTGAGTAAAATGCTCTAGAAACTCTCTGTTTGTTTAAGTTAGGAGCTGCAGTATTAATGTGGTGTTACATCACTTCCTGCCTGAGTCTCTCCCTGCTCTGGGCTCAGATTACAGTAGAGAAGGGAGGGGGGAGGGGAAGAGGAGCAAACTGAGCATGCTCTTGCCCAGGGCAAAAAGGTTTAAGCTGAAGGCAGGAAGTCTGATACAGAAGCCCATGTGTACACAATAGAAGGAAAGAAATGCAGTGTTTCTTTTGACAGGGGACTCAGAGGAACATTACTTTGGGGGTTTACTGGTATATTTAGATTGGCCTTTCTGATAAGGCTTACTTAGTTTTAACCTTTCCTTCTCCTTTAAAGTTGAAACTCGGTTGACTGGGTTATTAAGAGAGTGAAGCAATTCCTTTGCATAGTTACGCCTGCAAAGGATAATACAAGGGAAGGATATCTGATTAGCAGATGTGCAAAAATGACTGTCGGCCAAAGACCGTGTCAGCTTCGGGAACGTGGCAGGCGTCCTCTTATATTAAACTGGAGAGACTGTTTGGTGCCATGGCAACACTATTAATTCTGTTAATGCTTTTAAGAGTGGCTTTGATGATTTCTTAGACAGACATAATATCAAAGGCTATTGTAATACTAAGTAGTGATGGGCGAATTTATTCGCCAGGCACGAATTCGCGGCAAATTTGCGCGATTCGCGCCGCGCGAATAAATTCGCGAAACGCCCGCGAAAATTCGCGGTAAAAATTCGCCGGCGTCAAAAAAACATTTTTTCGAAAAACGGGCGCCGGCGTCGGAAAAACGGGCGCCGGCGTCAAAAGCTAGACGCCGGCGCCGTTTCGTGAATTTTTCGCCGTTTCGCGAATTTCGCGCAAAATTCGCGAATTTTTCGGCGAAGCGAAACGGCGCAAATTCGCCCATCACTAATACTAAGCTCTATAGTTAGTATAGATATGGGTATATAGAATTTATGTGAGAGTACGGAGGGGTGTGTGTATGGGGCTGGGTTTTCATTTGGAGGGGTTAAAGTTGATGGACTTTCAAACCGATTTAACTATAAGGGGCACATTTACTTAGCTCGAGTGAAGAATTAGAATGAAAAATACTTTGAATTTCGAGTTTTTTTTTGGCTACTTCGACCTTCAACTACGAATCGAACGATTCGAACTAAAAATTGTTCGGCTATTCAATAGTCAAAGTACTGTCTCTTTAAAAAAAATTTCGACCACCTACTTTGCCACCTAAAACCTACCGAGCACCAATGTTAGCCTATGGGGAAGGTTCCCATAGGCTTTCCTATCAATTTCTCATCGAAGGAAAATCGTTCGATCGATGGATTAAAATCCTTTGAATCGTTCGAAGGATTTAATCGTTCGATCGAATGATTTTTCCTTCGATCGAGCGAATTGAGGTAAATCCTTCGACTTCGATGTCAAAGTATTCAACTTCGATGGTCGAATATCGAGGGTTAATTAACCCTCGATATTCGGCCCATAGTAAATGTGCCCCTATGTGTTAGTTATCTTCTCTTGTCTGGCCTTGAAGCCTTGGTGAAATGTGGGTGACAATAAAACAATGGCAAGAAACCCATATATTAAATATGAACTTTTTATCTGAAGTTTTTCGAGGCACCCATTTCTCCTATCCTACGTTGTATACACTGTAAGTGTATGGGAGAAACATCTGAGAAAAAACGTACAATTTGGGTTTTTCACGATTTTATCAAGTTGTCCCCCAGATCCAATTGAATTGTGCTTTTTTCAGTAATAAATAAGGTTAAATTGTGGATTCTAGTTTGGTCAGACTTTTTAATTTTAAAAAAAATCAGAAAAATTCAGATTTTGATAAATATTTCTCAGAATTATACCCGTGTACAGTATACAGTACATGTTTTCCTTTGTACACTATATAACTCTAACCAAGGGGATTTACACGAAGCTGCTCCTTTATTTGCTGCTAAAAGAGTCTCTACTTTTCTTTCCATTGGACTTTGGATGGCTGAATGGAAGAAAATCCCACCAACGTATGTTAGCTTCACTCAATGTAAAACAACATTGTTAGAACTGACCTACTACATAGGAGACTGAGTAATGATGTTGGGTGATTAAGTCTAGTTTGCATTCATCTAACAGACAGGGTTGGATTGGCCGGCAGGACACCAGGAGTCCTTCATGGGTCCCACCAGCCTCCTAACAGCTTAGGTCCTGGTGGTTGCCTCTTTGTCTCACCACCAGTGGGTATCCAATGCCCCAGTCCAACATTGGAGTGTTCACATGAGTTAAGGTCAAGGCTCTGTGCAAACTTATTCAACTTCTTCCACTCACAGCTCAGCAAACCTATTCTGTATGGACCATACTTTGCACATTGCAGTATTTTCCTGGTAAAACAGGAAAAAGTGCCATCCCCAAACTGCCGCCACACAAAACATTGAATTATTAAGAATATATTGTATAACATAGTTGTATCTGAGTTAGCAATGATGTTAGAGTTTTTAAAGAACCGGTTCCAAAAATTAAAAGGGTGGCCAAATACAGTACTTGGCCATGCACAGTATTTGCCTTATGGAAACATTAAATCAATATGAAGGTGCAAATGACTATAAACTGACATTGTTGCTCAGTGTTAGTGGTTTGTTACACAATAAAATATATATTTTACTTTTTACCAGTTACTTCCAGTGCTGGTGGCCCAGAATAAATACCCTTTCTGCCATAACCTTAAACTGAACTTGGCCTCACATAATGTCCTGTTTAGAAATGTTTTGCTTGGGAATAATCCATTGAAATCCTGTTGGCCCAACACAATTCTAATCCACTCCAATGTATAAGTGGCTGATTGGATCTAACACACATGTGGTGATGCTGCTTTTCCAAGTGCCTGTCAGTGACCAGAATGAGATAACCTGGTCAAACTGGATGACTGAAATCCTGAGAACTGTTACATGAAAGAAAATACTGTAGGTCAGTGAGTGCTCGGCTAAGACAGTAGATCAATGGTCTTGCATAAGAGTTTCATAAGCAGATGAGGGCTAAGCATGTTGTTCAGCCCAGACACAAACAGACCTCCATTTACAAAATTGAACTGTCTAACCTACTGCTGTTATGATTTCCCATATTATCAATGGTTGACTGTCACTACCATTTGTTGGACATCACTTTCGTACGATTGCTGCCCTTCAATTCATGGCCAGAACATCATTTGTTCTTTTGTATCACTTTATTTAATCTGAATGGTTAATGGCAGGTCAGAAGATTGCAACGGACGATCGTTGGGATAATTCTGCACGTCTATGGCCAGCTTTAGGATTAATGCCAGAAGAAAACAAACAAGTGCCAGAAAAAGCACAAATAAGGGCTAAATTCATGTGTACCCAGCAAATCTTTTTCTATGAGCAACCCAAACACATTCCAACGCTATTTTTGGCATATTTGAAAGGAATGATTGTGGTTATAAATGAGACTTTTTATCTAGGACACAGTGGGCAACTCGCACTTTTCCCTGCCGTGAGTGTCAACTTAACTTTCATTAAAGGGATACTGTCATTCTGCACTGAAATCCATTTCTCAAAAGAGCAAACAGATTTTTTTATATTCAATTTTGAAATCTGACCTGGGGCTAGACATTTTGTCAATTTCCCAGCTGCCCCAAGTCATGTGACTTGTGCTCTGATAAACTTCAATCACTCTTTACTGCTGTACTGCAAGTTGGAGTGATATCACCCCCTCCCTTTCCCCCCCAGCAACCAAACAAAAGAACAATGGGATGGTAACCAGATAACAGCTCCCTAACACAAGATAACAGCTGCCTGGTAGATCTAAGAACAACACTCAATAGTAAAATCCAGGTCCCACTGAGACACATTCAGTTACATTGAGAAGGAAAAACAGCAGCCTGCCAGAAAGCATTTCTCTCCTTTGCAGGCACAAGTCACATGACTCGTTCATCGCTACTGAGCACAGTGAGCGAAACTGATGCAAGGCAGACTGCAAAAATATCCAGTGCAACTGGTTCCGATTTGCAATGAAGTGCATGTGGAGATGTGCCCATTTTTATGAATCAGATGTCATTTAGCCGGATGCAGGGCAGTTGAGTCAGAAACAACACAACTGTGTCTCATTCAAAAACTGTATTACGCCATTAATGTTGCTAGAATTCTACAAAAAATCATGCACTGTAAAATCGGATACATGTTTAAAAAAGTTAAAAAAAAACCCTCACATTAATTCGAAAATTAAGTACAAAAAAAGATGTTATACAATTACGTCCCCACTTATAGGAATATTTTATTCATCAATTTCCATGAATTTCTACACCATTATAGGAGAAGGAAAGGCTAAAAGTAAGTAAGCTTTATCAGAAAGGTCTATATAAATACACCAGTAAATCCTCAAAGTAATGCTGCTCTGAGTCCTCTGTCAAAATAAACAGCACATTTCTTTCCTTCTATTGTGTACTCATGGGCTTCTGTATCAGACTTCCTGTTTTCAGCTTAATCCTCCAGGGCTAGGGCTTGAGCATGCTCAGTTTGCTCCTTTCCCCCTCCCTCCTCCCCTCCCTGCTGTCATCTGAGCCCAGAGCTATAAGTGAGCAGAGAGAGACTCAGGCAGGAAGTGATGTCACACCAAGCTAATATGGCAGCTGCTATCCTAAACAAACAGTCTAGAGCTGTTTACTCAGGTATGGTAAAGCATTCTGCAGAATAAATTTAGTGTTATAGCTTGCACTACTGTGGCTAATCTATTTGCAATAAACTGCCTTGGAAGCTTTCCTTCTCCGTCTCACCAGCATTATGAGCATGCTGCTCCTACCATGCCCATTAGTAGGTTTTCAGAACATTTTTATTATATAGTAACCGTATATACTGTAAATAACCATTTGGGGCTGCCATCTTGTTTTGCATTAAGTGAGGTATTCTGGATACATATCAGTAGAATATTATCATACGTTGGTCAGAAACAAACTAGTGCCCAAATTACTCTCTTTCATCGTTGGGGGGGGGGGGTATAGCAGCAATTGAAATTACAATTATGCCTAAACCCTCCATGTGTTGGTCCCCCTTAAAGTGTAAGTAAACTGTTAAAATAAGTGAATGTAAAATTGATGAGGGGGGCTATTCTAAGCACTTTTGCAATGTACATTCATTATTTATTTTTCTTTAATTCCAAGATATTAAGGGATACATGTAATGTTAATATGAATGAATTTTGTTACAACAGCGCCACCTGCTGGTCAGTTTCCCACCAGTCTGACCACCAAGTAGTCAAGGAAGTTGTCAGGAGAAAGAAAGAGGCTGCTCTGATGTTCTTCTGCTTAGGAAAGTTCTGAGAAAGGTTTCTATTTTGTTCCTTCACTTATTTTAAAGGTTTACTTATTCCTTAAACTAGAAGGGGGTCAAGGGCCCCATCCATCTGAACCTACCATGATGCAGCCCATTTATGTTGGATAACAGCTTCATAATGGAGAGTGCCTCTTTTACATCTGATACATACAGGAGTGTTGATATGGAACCTGGGTCCCCAATCTATGCTTCTGAGCACTCTCATTGAATCAACTAAATCCACTATGGCGGTATGGCGGAGACTGAAAGGTAAACTAAACCTACAGTAAGTTCCTCCCTTTCACTGCTGACTTCTTAGGAATTGCCCCCATATTATACCCTTTTGGGATAATGTATCGAAGGTGATCTTAAAAGTTACCTGTAGAGATGTACCCTGGTCATTTCCTGTCAGGTATTGCTGGAATTCAAGCCGGGGACTTTTGGGTTTCTGGCTCGATACCTTAACCATTTGGCCAGGTGAGCAGCCTGTAGGGTTGCTCGCTATTTGTTACCTGGCCTCTGCAGTCCCAGCTCAGCTGCAGCCTGATTGGCCTCTGCAGCCCCAACCCAGCTGCTGCCTAGTTGTAATCAACAAATCAGGGCTGACTCTTCCCTATTTAAGGGCAGCACTTGGAACACTCCTTGCCAGAGCATTGCATTGTTTTTCCCTAGTACTGCGGCAGCGCCCCTAACTAGGTAGTTCTAGCTCTTGCCCCTTTTTCCCTTATTACTCCTTGCCTTTGTCTGCCTGTCCTAGTCTTGTCTTGCTTTACACTTTCTTGTACCTTCCCAGCCTTGACCTTGATCTAACCCTGCCTTGCTTGTTACTGTTTTCTGCTTCCTGTCCCATCCAGTCTGCTCCTGTTCTGAGTCGTTGCCCTCTTCTTCCTACCTAGTCTAGTCCAGTCCAGTCCTGATCTTCGCCCTCTCAGTCCTGTTCTGCTCTGCACCTGATCCAGACTGACTCTTCGCCCACATCAACCTGTTCCTGCCATCCCTTTAAGTGTTCCCTAGGCACATTCAGCTCCTGCCTCAAGGACTCGCCCTTTCCCTATCAGTCTCCACAGCGCCCCCTACCTAATCCTTGACAGAATGCTCTGGCCACAAGAGTCTGCAAGGGCCACCTGTGCCTTTTGACCTGATTCCCAAAAAGACTCACTACTCTATTTTGACTCGCAGATACTGTGATGGCTCCCCAAGTAAAATTCCTATCTTTCTAGAGGAAGTCCTGCTCCTTTCAGAGAAAGAACACTTTTTGAGTGCTCCTCCAGTCGAGCAAGTTTCGGAGATCATTTTCTTCCTGCTAGAAGGTAAAGCTCGTTCCTGGGCCGAGAACTTACTGTGCAGTAAATCACCTTTAATCTACAATACTGCTCAGTTTCTGTTGGCATTCTGTTGGGCCTGCTACCCCTCAGCTGTCCGCCTCAGTTCTCAGGCCTGCTACCCCTCAGCAACTGCTTCCCCAGCAGCCTCGGCTGCCTACAGCTCCAGAGGGGGTTTCCCAGCAGCCTCGGCTGCCTACAGCTCCAGAGGGGGTTTCCCAGCAGCCTCGGCTGCCTACAGCTCCAGAGGGGGTTTCCCAGCAGCCTCGGCTGCCTACAGCTCCAGAGGGGGTTTCCCAGCAGCCTTGGCTGCCTAAAGCTCCAGAGGGGCTTCCCCAGCAGCATCCGCTGCCCAAAGCTCCAGAGGGGTCTTTCCAGCAGCATCCGCTGCCCAAAGTTCCAGTGGGGCCTTCCCTGCAGCCACCATTGCCTTCAGCTCCAGAGCCAGTTCCCCAGCAGCCTCCACTGCCCACAGATTCAGCTAGGCTTCCCCGGCGACTGGCTCCCCACTGTCTGCCTCCTGTACTTGTGCCGGCTCCCCAGCAGCTGCCTCCTGTGCCGGCTTCCCAGCAGCTGCCTCCTGTACCCATGCTGTGTCCTGTGCCCCCAGAAGAGGGTCTTCTGCCATGTCCTGTGCCCCCAGGAGGGGGGCTTCTGCCGTGTCCTGTGCCCCCTGGAGGCGGGCTTCTGCCGTGTCCTGTGCCTCCAGGAGGGGGGCTTCTGCCGTGACCTGTGCCCCCAGGAGGGGGGCTTCTACCGTGTCTTAACACAGTGACTGTAACAACTCAAAAAATAATGTCCAAAACCCAGGCACTCATGTGGAGGGCACCCGCGAGGGTGGAGTTGCCTGTACCTTTGCCAGAACCCAAGGCACTCAATAAGGGGGCACCCGTTAGGGTGGAGTTGCCTATACTGCTGCCAAGTCCCAGGGCACCCGCATGGATGGCTCTGCCAATCACCTGGGCACCCGCCAGGGTGGCTCTACCGAGTATCAGAGCACCCGCCAGGGTGGCTCTACCGAGTATCAGAGCACCCGCCAGGGTGGCTCTACCGAGTATCAGGGTACCCGCCAGGGTGGCTCTTCCGAGTCCCAGGGCACCTGCCAGGGTGGCTCTTCCGAGCACCAGGGCACCCGCCAGGGTGGCTCTTCCGAGTACAAGGGCACCCGCCAGGGTGGATCTGCTAAGTTCCAGGGCGGCTATGACTATAGCATTACCTCCTAGTTGGGCACCCATGTGGGTAGTTCTGCCCATAGCATTGTCAGCTCCCCAGGTGCATGAAAATATAGGTCACTGTGGCGCCTGGAAGTTGCCTTGTGAGGGGGATGGATACTGTCAGGTATTGCTGGGATTCGAGCCAGGGACCTTTGGGTTTCTGGCTCGATACCTTAATCATTTGGCCAGGTGAGCAGCCTGTAGGGTTGCTCTCTATGTGTAACCTGGCCTCTGCAGTCCCAGCCCAGCTGCTGCCTAGTTGTAATCAGCCAATTAGAGCTGACTCTTCCCTATTTAAGGGCAGCACTTGGAACACTCCTTGCCAGAGCAGCTCCCATAACTAGGTAGTTCTAGCTCTTGTCCCTTTTTCTCTTATTCCTCCTTGCCTTTGTCTGCCTGTCCTTGTCTAGTCTTGCTTTACCCTATATTGTACCTTCCCAGCCTTGACCTTGACCTAACCCTGCCTTGCTTGTTCCTGATTTCTGCTTCCTGTCCCATCCAGTCTGTTCCTGTTCTGATTCATCGCCCTCTTCTTCCTGCCTAGTCCAGTCCAGTCCAGTCCTGATTTTCGCCCTCTCCGTCCTGTTCTGCTCTGCACCTAATCCAGACTGACTCTTCACCCTCATCAACCTGTTCCTGCCTTCCCTTTAAGTTCCCTAGGCACATACAGCTCCTGCCTCAAGGACTCGCCTTTTCCCTATCAGTCTCCACAGCGCCCCCTACCTAATCCTTGACAGCTCCCAAGTCAGCTCCCACTAGGAGTAATGTCAAGGCAAGGGTAGTTAGAAGAGCAACCAGAAGGGTTTGTACTATTGGCCAGGGTAGGGATTCTAGAGTTTGTGTGCTTTCTATACTTATTACAATTTCCCTTTGATACATTGGTTAGGGATAGAGTTACCAGTAGTGGCTAATCTTTACATTGGTTAGAATTTAGAAACCACTTAGGACCCTCTAGCTAACCAGCACCCCACCTCCCTTCACAGCAGCAGTTGCCTCCTGGTTCTGCTTCATTGCTAACATTTTGCAAAGGTTATCGGCAGCTTAATGATAGAGTTCCCATCCTTTGGGGTTTTTTTGTTTCCAACAATAAAACTTTACTGTGCTACATCCCTTTTATACACTGTAATAAAGCACATCCTCTCCAGCGACCATCACAGGGTCAAGTGTAGCCTGAATTCTATTGACCTCCTGCCAAGGAAACTTGGAGCTATCTGTGATGTGGCTCAAGAGACTCTCAAGTTCAGTGTTAGGATATGTGCATTAAGAACGTAGAATCTTCTTGGAAATGAATGAACCAAGCGGGGAGAAATTTGGAGAATGGAAGGGTGACCTGCACTCTAACACTGTTTGCAGATTAGACGAGGCAGCCCTTCCAGTACAACGTGGGCCCATAGACTTTAAGGATTAGGACAATTTGGCATTTATACTTAGGAGTGAGGGTTGCTTGATTGCAAAGACACAAGTGTCTTCTCCGCATCTGCCAATATCGGGATATCAGGATAGGGACCTTAGATTGTAAGCTCTACTGGGGCAAGGATTGAAGGGGAAGATATTTAATGTCTGTAAAACTCTACATAAGCATGCAGTTACTATATAAAATAAAGGCAAATAATATATTCTGAGCACACAATAGGCTTTACCCTCAAACCGGACTGTATTAAGGAAATGCTACATCAGCTCCCACCCATATAAATACAATACAAATGTAATAAAAAGGAATGTTCTTTGAATACATACTGTACATTCTCTTCACTCTCTGGTTCATGCTATTAATGGAAGAAAGCCCTTGTTATAAATATAGAAATGCAAAATGAAGGTTGGTGTCCCTTGGGACTGCCGCTATTAAACTGCCTGGGATGTTCTATTTGGCAAAGTAAAACTCAAAAGGGGGAGGGGAAACAATGATTTTTAGAATTAGTGTCTCTAGGATTGTGCCTAAAAGTATGAATTTCATTCCATCTCGGCATTTCAGTATTTTTGTTTTTAAAGAAAAACGAGAGTAATTTTAACCCCTTGGGCATTACATTTGCATAGACATCTCATAGCACTCACATGTGGCATCCGGACTATCTATAGTAACAGCCCAACCCCATCTAAACAAACCGAGGAGACAATTCAGGGGTAGGAAAAGTGTATCTTCGCCCTCAGGTTATTTTCGCTCTCCCCCTTGGGATCAAAACTGTACTGGAGTGAACTACAATTTCCAGACAGTGAAGGCTCTTGTTTGCTCAATGTTTAGTTACCGCTTCCTGGCAAAAGAGGTAACAGTAGCGGTATTTAATGTTTACATTATTTTCTAGTAGACTTAAGGTATGAAGATCCAAATCACGGAAAGATCCATTATCCAGAAAACCCCAGGTCCCCAGCATTCTGGATAACAGGTCCCATACCTGTAACAGTCTTGTGAAGTTCTGGATGAAGAACATTGTTAGTTCTACAGCAACAATATAAATGATGGAATGAATTTGGTAACTCATACACTTGAATTTGTTATGATTGATTCTAGCTACAACCCATTCAGAACAGACAAAAAAAAAGTAATTATGATATTTGCTCCGACGCCAGTAAAATACACTTGAAAAAACTGAATCATTTCCCCCCTGCACCCCTTGTGCAAGTCGTGGCTTACATAAACTGTGCTGAATTATGCAACACCACTTACAGTATATAATTAATCATATATACATACATATATATCATCAGTAAGGGTGTCCAGATAAGAAAATGTTAATTCAAGATAAAATCCGTTTAAAATTAGCACTTCAGTTTTCTGCAGAATTAGCCACTTCCTCCAGCTGCAAACTCTGATAGGAGATATGCTCAGGAAGGTTGGGTTTTTCTTGAGTTCTTCATATTGGCTGAAAGAGCAAACACAGAGGGTTGACTTCCATGTGTCTATCATCCAGTGCCGTTTCTATCGGAAGCCGCCTGCAGTGCAGTTCCCATTCGAGTGCTGTTTCTATCGGAGCCACATGCAGTCCAGTTCCCATTCGAGCCGCATGCAGTCCAGTTCCCATTCAAGCCGCATGCAATGCAGTTCCTATCTGAGCCGAATGCAGCGCAGTTCCTATCTGAGCCGCATGCAGCGCAGTTGCTATCCGAGCAGCATGCAGTGCAGTTCCCATCTAAGCCGCAAGCAGTGCATTTCCCATCTGAGCCGCAAGCAGTGCATTTCCCATCTGAGCCGCAAGCAGTGCATTTCCCATCTGAGCCTCAAGCAGTGCATTTCCCATCTGAGCCTCAAGCAGTGCATTTCCCATCTGAGCCGCAAGCAATGCATTTCCCATCTGAGTGGCAAACAGTGCAATTCCTATCTGAGCCGCATGCAGTGCCATTCCCATCTGAGCCGCATGCATTCCCATTCCCATCTGAGCCGCATGCAGTGACATTCCCATCTGAGCCGCATGCAGTGACATTCCCATCTGAGCCGTGCCGTTCCCATCTGAGCCGCATGCATTGCCATTCCCATCTGAGCCACATGCATTGCCATTCCCATCTAAGCTGCATGCAGTGACATTCCCATCTGAGCCGTGCCGTTCCCATCTGAGCCGCATGCATTGCCATTCCCATCTGAGCCACATACAGTGACATTCCCATCTGAGCCGTTCCGTTCCCATCTGAGCCGCATGCATTGCCATTCCTATCTGAGCCACATACAGTGACATTCCCATCTGAGCCGTGCAGTTCCCGTCTGAGCCACATGCAGTGCCGTTCCCATCTGAGCCGCATGCAGTGCCATTCCCATCTGAGCCGCATGCAGTGACATTCCCATCTGAGCCGCATGCAGTGACATTCCCATCTGAGCTGTGCCGTTCCCATCTGAGCCGCATGCATTGCCATTCCCATCGGAGCCACATGCATTGCCATTCCCATCTGAGCCGCATGCATTGCCATTCCCATCTAAGCTGCATGCAGTGACATTCCCATCTGAGCTGCATGCAGTGACATTCCCATCTGCATTGCCATTCCCATCTGAGCCGCATACAGTGACATTCCCATCTGAGCCGTGCAGTTCCCGTCTGAGCCACATGCAGTGCCGTTCCCATCTGAGCCGCATGCAGTGACATTCCCATCTGAGCCGTGCCGTTCCCATCTGAGCCGCATGCATTGCCATTCCCATCTGAGCCGCATGCAGTGACATTCCCATCTGAGCCACATACAGTGACATTCCCATCTGAGCCGTGCAGTTCCCGTCTGAGCCACATGCAGTGCCGTTCCCATCTGAGCCGCATGCAGTGCCATTCCCATCTGAGCCGCATGCAGTGACATTCCTATCTGAGCCGCATGCAGTGACATTCCCATCTGAGCTGTGCCGTTCCCATCTGAGCCGCATGCATTGCCATTCCCATCTGAGCCACATGCATTGCCATTCCCATCTGAGCCGCATGCATTGCCATTCCCATCTAAGCTGCATGCAGTGACATTCCCATCTGAGCTGCATGCAGTGACATTCCCATCTGCATTGCCATTCCCATCTGAGCCGCATACAGTGACATTCCCATCTGAGCCGTGCAGTTCCCGTCTGAGCCACATGCAGTGCCGTTCCCATCTGAGCCGCATGCAGTGACATTCCCATCTGAGCCGTGCCGCTCCCATCTGAGCCGCATGCATTGCCATTCCCATCTGAGCCGCATGCAGTGACATTCCCACCTGAGCCGTGCCGTTCCCATCTGAGCCACATACAGTGACATTCCCATCTGAGCCGTGCAGTTCCCGTCTGAGCCACATGCAGTGCCGTTCCCATCTGAGCCGCATGCAGTGCCATTCCCATCTGAGCCGCATGCAGTGACATTCCCATCTGAGCCGCATGCAGTGACATTCCCATCTGAGCTGTGCCGTTCCCATCTGAGCCGCATGCATTGCCATTCCCATCTGAGCCACATGCATTGCCATTCCCATCTGAGCCGCATGCATTGCCATTCCCATCTAAGCTGCATGCAGTGACATTCCCATCTGAGCTGCATGCAGTGACATTCCCATCTGCATTGCCATTCCCATCTGAGCCGCATACAGTGACATTCCCATCTGAGCCGTGCAGTTCCCGTCTGAGCCACATGCAGTGCCGTTCCCATCTGAGCCGCATGCAGTGACATTCCCATCTGAGCCGTGCAGTTCCCGTCTGAGCCACATGCAGTGCAGTTCCCGTCTGAGCCAAACTCACAGAGAGAGGAAAGCCTCAAAAGACAAAGTCATTATCAGGAAACCAAATGATGCACCACAAGCCTTCTGTATAGGTAGGCAGGGCCGCCATCAGGGGGGGACAGGGGGGACAAGCGTACCGGGCCCGGGCATGAAGGGGGGCCCGGCAGCGCTGCATTTTTTTGAAGATCCGGGCCCCCCTTACGAGCGCCCGAGCCGTACGTCTTGCCTCTTCAGTGCCGAATGCGGAAGTGCCGAAAAGCCGAAGCCGATGCGACGAAAAGACCCGAAGTCACGGAAAAAGCCGAAGTCCCGAAGTCACGAAGCGCCGAAAAGACCCGAAGTCACGAAAACAGCCGAAGCCCTGAAGCAGCGCAAAGATCCGAAGTCACGAAAACAGCCGAAGCCGAAGTCCTGAAGCGGTGAAAAGACCCGAAGTCACGAAAGGAGGCGAAGTTGAAGTACTGAAGCCATGAGTTCAATTCTACTGAACACCAGTTTGTGTTTTTTTTTTTTTTAATCCCCTGGCCACCAATGTATTATTTTAATATTCTATAGGCCCCTGCCACCAATCTTTTTTTTAAAACTTTTGTTTTTGGGGCCCCAATTTTTTTTTTAACTCGTAAGGGGCCCCTTGCCACCATTGTTTTTTTTTGGGTTTTTTTTTTTAAAAAAAAATTAATTTTCTTTTTGGTGGCCCCAAATTTTTTTAACTTGTAACGGGGCCCCTGCCACCAGTTTTTTTTTTTTTTCAAAAAAAAATTATTTTTTTTTAAATTTTTTTTGGGGCCCCAATTTGTTTTTAACTTGTAAGGGGGCCCCTGCCCATCATTTTTTTTTTTTTCAAAAAATTTTTCTTTCTCCAAATTTTTTTTTTGGGGCCCCAATTTGTTTTTAACTTATAAGGGGGCCCCTGCCGCCAATGTTTTTTTTTTTTTTTTTAAAAAATTAATTTTTTTTCAAATTTTTTTTTGGGGCCCCAATTTGTTTTTAACTTAGAAGGGGGCCCCTGCCGCCAATGGTTTTTTTTTTTTTAGTTTTTTTTACATTTTTTTTGTTGGGGCCCCAAGTTTTTTTTAACAGGGGGCCCCTGCCACCAATGTTTTTAAAAAAAAAAAAAATTTTAATTTTTTTTTTTTGGGGCCCCAATTTTTTTCATAAGGGGGCCCTGACCATCAATAGCTTTTTACAACTTGTGTGGGGGGGGGGGTTACTTTTTTAGCGCTGATGTCTGTGTGGTCTTTTAACTGCGATGTGGGCGGGATATGGGGCGGAGCTTGGTCGTCAGTGTGGGCGGGGCCCAGGGGGCCCCAAAAATTTTGTTGTACGGGGCCCCGTGATTTCTAATGGCGGCCCTGTAGGTAGGGGGTAGAAAAGGTAAGAAGACAGGCCCTGTGGTTCAGTATATGGAATTACTGATTAAATATCACATATATCAGATTAAAGATGGAACTTTCTGGAAATTACTACAGCATTTCGTTGGTCTATATACACACCATGTCATTAGACATCTTATCTTAGAACAACTCATTCTGTAGAATTTAAATGCAGGTGTGTTTAAGCCACAGTAAAAAAAACACTATAGTTTATAATGTAGTGATGAGCGAAAAGTTTTGCTGCAATAATGACACCCGCAGACTCCAATAGGTGCAAAAAAATGTGTCACCCATAGTGGGTTATTTATTAAAGTATGATTTTTTTCTGGTCAGACTTTTAAAGGGGAAAACAATTTTTTGTAGAAAAACGAAGCTCAATTTTTTTCTTGATTTATTAAACCCCCGATGTGTCTACATGAACTCAGACCTGCCAAAGTCAATGTAGAATGGCAGATGTCCCATTTACAATTGAAAGGTATTCAGATCTGCTCTAATTGCACTGGTTTCTGTGCTGCCATGTAATAATTATCTGTATTAATTACTAATCAGCCTTATATTGTGACATTTCTATTCTATGTGTACTGTATATTGTGAGTGGGTCCCTAAGCTCAGTAAGTGACAGCAGCACAGAGCATGTGCAGTGAATCAGCAGAAAAGAAGATGGGGAGCTACTGGGGCATCTTTGGAGACACAAATCTTTACTGCTAAAGGGCTGTGGTTGCCTTGGGCTAGTACAGAAGCACAAAACATCATGTACAACATTTCTACCTACTTCTTTAGTTATGCTTTAGTTCTCCTTTAAGTAAAACCATGAGTGGGAGTGTCTTGAAAAAGGACTGAGGGGTTTCTAACTACATTCAATAGAAAAGGGAAGTCATCAGAGCAGCCTCTTTCTTTCTCCTGACAACTTCCTTGACTACTTGGTGGTCAGACTGGTGAGAAACTGACCAGCAGGTGGTGCTGTTGTAACAAAATTCATTCATATTAACAGCACATGTATCACTTAATATCTTGGAATTATAGAAAAATAAATAATGAAGGTACATTGCAAAAGTTCTTAGAATAGCCCCCTTGTCAATTTTAAAACGGTTTACTATCTTAAACAAACCCAATATACTGGTGTTGCTGCCAATAAGGATTAATTATATCTTAGTTGGGATCAAGTACAAGCTACTGTTTTATTATTATACAGAAAAATGTAATCATTTTAAAAAAAATGTATCCTCTCCTCCAGTTTTAACAATCTCAACTTGACCAGCCATTATTCATACTGTAATTAAGGTCATACCTTCCCCTTGTAAACCTGATCCTTTCCAGTCCCTCAACAGCCTTTTGTGCAGTAGAAGTAAAAATTGTTCTCTATACACCAAACGGGACCTCATGCAACCACAAGCCTGTACTTGTTGGATCAGATCTAGTCTAGCATTACCATGTTTCTCGAGTGGAACTATATTCAGGGCCATCACCCAGAGCTCCTCACCCATTAAAAATATCACTATGGAAATTACAATTAAAGTAACAGGTCTCAGAAAAAGTTTTCTCAGTTTTTAAACTTTGGTGAGAGTCAGTGACATGGAATAGGTCTCATAAAAACACTTTTTACAGAGATTCACACTTTTTACCAAAAGGCCAATTGTAAGTGTTCTGGCTCCTGCACAATTTCCAACTTGTCGAGCAGAATGCTTTGACTTGTCTATTGAACTAAATGGTAAAACCTTGGACCTGGCTGGTTTTCTAAAAAAATGTTTTTACCCGGAACGGTGGTAGCCTACACATTGCAAGAGGCCTCATCATTCCTCTCTTCAATCTGTTGCATAAACATCTTTGTAGGATTTAGAATAAACTCATTAAAGGATTAGCTAGGTCACAATCAACAGGTTCTTTGCCGGGTCATTTGTTATTTCTGTCCCATGCTTCTAAAACATTTTCTTTTGAAATTAGTCCTGGTTTTATTACAGGACATTCTTTTTAACTAAGCTCCAAGGTGAAAGTCCCATATGGCCATTTTCTAGGTTCTCTGTTGTCAAGAAGTTGTAAGGAATACTCACTGGCAAGATGACGGTTCCGATTCTCTTTGGCAAGATGGCGGCCTCCAGGACTCCCTCGTGGCACGTTGTGACACCAGTGACAGCATCAGGATGCCAGCGATTCAAGGTGCGCAACAACATGACGCCAGCGAGTCCATTTGCTGCCAAAACTGGCCCATTTAAGACGCCAGAACTTACAGACCTTGCCCAAATATAGGTTCATCTTTGTGAGTTCCTGGGTGTGATCTTTTGCTAAATTCTTTGATTCTTATTACTGACCTTGGCCTGTTAATTGGATTACAAACCTTGCTGCCTGGATTAACCCCTTGGCTGGACTTTGTTTACCCTTTTGATAGCACGACCTGTATTGAACTTTAAGCTTCCTCCTTGGTCCGCAAAATTCCAACAGAGCCTTCGGACCCTGACAGAAGTGTCTTAAGAAAAAGTTCTGGGACAAAATAAACAACGATAAACACAAAAATCTACAGGATTGTTTAGGCAGCAGTCTTGTGTCTGGAATACTTTAGGGACTATAGATCTAGACAGCAGCTTAATGGCCCATGTCATGTCCCTTTTATACATGATCAGCTAGTCAAAGCAGACACTGGGTCCCAAAAGAGAAATAGCCAAAGATTTTTACAACATCCAAAATATGGTACTTTCCCTTGTCTACATTGTACTCAATGTAATTCAGTCACTAAGGGTAATTGCTTCTATCACCCCCATACAGGCAAACAATATATAATGAATGACTATTTTACCTGTGACTCATCGTTTGTCATTTATTTACTAAAGTGCCCTTATGGCTTAATTTATATTGGTGAGACCACTCATCAATATAATCCGTGACCAAATCTCGAAGCACAAATCAACAATTAAAGTTTCAAGTGATAGAAACAGTGAATGTACCAAGGAGAGGTGGGAACAGGTTACTTCAGTTAAAATACCGTGAGATGTACTGGATACACAAATTGGATACAATGTGGCCACGAGGGTTGAATAGAGAATATACCGGTAATAAAACCTACCTGCCCTGGTGGTCTATCCTGCGCCATCTTGCTTTCCTTAGGGTCCGCGCGGCGCGCCTGCTTGTTGTTTACGTGTTTGCGCCAGCGCTTTTTGGCACGAATGTGCATGTTTTTGACGCAAATTCTTTCCCCTATAAAAGGCCCATTCTGACTGCAGACAGATGCCCCTGATAGAACTTGGTTTCTAGTGGTTTCCTGAGCCTTGTGCATCTGATCTGTATCTAGTCTGTCTGATTACCCGTGTTTGACCCAGCCTGTTCTTGACTACTCTGAACTCTGTATCCTGACCCTTGCCTGCCTACGACAACTCTTCCTGCTTAACCCCTTGATTGACAACCCAGTTTTACCCTTGCCTGCCTGACGATTCTGATATCTGCCTGCCTCGACCCAGCCTGTCTGACCATCCTTCTGCCTAATCCTTTTGTACCGTGACCTTCGGCCTTTGCTAACAGCCGTGCCCCTTTGCCAGCCAGAACATCTCGCCTTGTTCCCCTCGTTAAGTCCAGGGGGCACCCAAGTAAGCTGAGGGCTCCTCCCGAAGCCCAACGGTGGTCACACTACTGGTGAAGCCGAGACCAGGGTGCTTGGCATTTGTTCTGATATTGGGTGCCGGTCGTGACAATACCCCTGGGATGTTTATCTTTAGGTAAGTTATGTTCTTGCATACAAAATGTTGGAAGTTGATACAATCGTTCATCCTTTGTTTCAACGTAATTGTTTTAATGTATACCATTTTAATGTATATTATTTTTAACACACTTTGTCTTTTCTTTAAGGTTCTTAACTGGTCTATGAAGTAAACTGAGTGCTGACTACAAGATCCGCATATGTTTGGTGTGCAGAATTAGTCTGAATGCGTCTCAGGTAATACTAGACCAATTTTTTTGTATCACTTCAAAGCTTTTTTATTCTTCAATATGCACATGCACCTAGGTATGAAGATTCACAAGATGCGACTACAATGTGGACTATAAAATGGACTTTTTAAAGACTTGTTTTATGCAATTTTATCCTATTTAAACATTTTTTCACGAATTTAAAGTGATGTCACTGTGAAGGGGAGGGGCCTTCGGCTCCAACCCTCTCCCATACGCAATATAACACTGTGATCACACATGGCACATTAGGATTGATAAAGGGCTCAGTGGAGCCTGAAACGTTGCCCTAAATTTGTATGCATTTGGGCTAAATAAACCACAGACTCATTCTTCACCATATCAGTGCGCTACTGGTTTTACTTTACTCTACATGGAATATCTGACCTGAAGGGCAGACCAAGGTCATCCAATTTGAGCACCTGACAGCCGGCACTGGGTGCGAATAATAAGGGTTTGAGAACTCCGTATAAGATATGTCCCTTTTCCCCAACTGATACTGATATCTGATGGACACTTTTCTAGAGGGGAAGGATAAAATGTACATTTGTTGAGCATCTTTTTGTTTTATGGCACGTCAAATTTTTTTGAAAACGAGCCATGTGGCACATTTTTGACACCATTTTGCGAATATCTTCACCGGCGGCAAAATCCAGAAGTTTGCAGCGAATCTCTACATGACGTGATTTTTCGCTCATCACTAATTTTTGCCAAAGAGGAGCACAGGGTTAGAGCATTATTTTTTTTTTTTTTTTTTTTTAAAAATGCTCATATGTGAAATCAGTTGTTGTTGTTAAAATGCAAAGATTATTTTGATGAGAATTAGAGGCTTTGGGGCAAATTCACTAACCCCCGAAAATTCGCCAGCGACAGCTTCGATCACAGCTCATAGATTCGCCAGGACAACGATAATTCACTAAAATCCGAAGTTGCGTCCAGGGTGCCAAATGCTGGCGAAGTTGCTCTAGCATTACTGCGCCAAGCGAAGCGAAGTTGCGCTAGTGTTGGCTAATTTGCATACGGCGGGAAGTTAAGGTTCAATGGACGTATATGTTGCAGCAAATACATTACACTACACAAGCCCGGGAAATCTTAATAAAATAAAGTTGTTATATTGCCCCAGAGCCGGGCCAACCCGGGCAGACGCCCTAGGCAACCACGGCGCCGGCTGAGTGTGCTCTCAATTGCGCATGCAGAAAACTGCGCTCGAGCACGCATGTGCTAAATGGTATGCGCGCGTGAGCAGAAGCACATTTGCGCAAAAAATACCAGCCGCAGTCAGGGAGAGACGGGACTGGACATGGAGTAGGCGACAGAGCAGTTACGTGCCTGCCCCCCCCCAGCTTTGCGCCCTAGTCACATGCCTGCTCTCCCTAGTTCTGGCCCTGTATTGCCCTAGACATGAGCCCAGTGTATAATTTATGTGCCATATGTTAGGAAATGTAGGGGGGAAGCTAGTTACCCCAAAAAAATGTTACACTCTTTTGCAGCCTATCACCCTGAAAAAGGAAAAGACGCTAGAGTTTTTTGGGACTTAGGAGTTTGAGGAAGTCCTATCTACTCTATTGCACTTGGCCTGGTCTGAGGTGGCGAAGGCAAGTCTGGCGCAAGAGGTAACGTTCAGTAAAATCCGCATCTTAGTGAACTTGCGTAGTTACGTCCATTCGCCAGAGCGCAACTTCGCCAGGCGCTAGGGAGCCAAGTACCGCTACAGTCTATCTCCTTCGCTAGCAAAATTTCACCAGCGACCGTTAATATATCGGCGAAGTACCGTTATTTTTTCGCCAATTATCATTATACATTTAGCAGGAAACAGTAGAGGTAGGACAACTGATCGGATTACAAACACGAAAAGGTAATTAGCCCTAAATCCATTTTATCTTTTCCTAATATAACAATTGTGTGGTTTGAAGTTAGTCATTGCCTCGTGTGGCTTTGAGATGGTCACGTATGTCCTCTGGAGAGATTTTGAAAGAAAATGTTATTCAACTATTGCAAAAGTCAGTAGTTCCCAGAGGTTTATGAGAGGGAGCTTGATGGGGCAGGGCTTTGTAGGGCTGATAATATACATCTGTCATAAATTGGCTTGGATATGTTGAATACGGGATGGATTTCAGGATTCCACTAAAAAAACATTGCATAGCTAGGGAGGGGGTCAAGACTAATTTAAAGGGATACTGTCATGGGAAAATTTTCAAAATGCATCAGTTAATAGTAGTGATGGGCGAATTTGCGCCGTTTCGCTGAAAAATTCACGAATTTCCTGTGAAATGGTGAAAAATTTGCGAAACGGTGCCGGCGTCTCGTTTTTGACGCCGGCAACAATCTTTTTGGCCGCCGGCGAATTTTCGCGGCCGTTTCGCAAATTTATCTGCCAGAGATGAATTGAGGTGAAATTCGTGGTTGCCGAATAAATTTGCCCATCACTAGTTAATATTGCTGCTCCAGCAGACTTCAGTACTGAAATCTGTTTTGTTTTTCAAAAGACAAAACTTATTTTTCTATAATAAATTTTGAAATCTGACATGGGGCTAGACATATTGACAGTTTCCAAGGTTCCCCCAGTCATGTGACTTGTGATCTGATAAACTTGGAGTCATATTACCCACTCCCAGGGTCGGACTGGAGCCTTGGGGGCCCACCGGGGGGCTGCAAAATGAAGGGCCCTCCTGGCAGTGCCCAGGGGCACCCTCTAAAGTCCTGCCTCTATGCAAATAACGCTGCATGCCTCTGCGTGAGGTGACTTGGTGCCTTTCAACTGTCTGCATGAGGTCTCTTCTTGTTTCCACTCTCAGGTTAGCAGGCCCAGACTGGCAATCTGTGGGTTCTGGCAAATGCCAGAGGGGCTGCTGTAAGATGCCATAGAAAGTGACTATTTAGTGGGCTGGTGGGGGCTGTTTGGGCCTCTGTTTACTAGGCCAGGGCCTATTTTGAATCCCAGTCCAGTCCTGCAGGTTAGTGAGAGGCATAGGGGAGGCTGTTGTCCTGTGGTTTCATCAATCAAGACTGCATCTCCGGTGAGTCTGACACTGGAACTGTTTAATATTGAAACATAATCTATTTCCTAATCATTTTCAGTAAGGGGAAGTAAATGCCATGTTACATTAGTATAATTACACAAATGCCCTGCAATGAACCCACATGTACAGAATGTTCATTTGACAACCACAAATGTGCGCAATACGATTGGCTTCCATGGAGAGTAATGGGCATGTGAGGAAAGAGCTTTTGACCCGCTGACATAGTTGGCGTCATTAGTCTGCGTACATAAATACACAATGAAGGGATCTTCAGCTAGTTTGTGCTGGAATACTACACACCAGTCATTTCAGAGGAGAATATTTAATCACACAGACCTTGGCCAAGTGGTTTCATTACAAGTAACCCATGGGAGTTGACTGGTTCATGATTTGGATGATTCTTTGATGCAGGTGAAGAGTCTTTGATGGAGGTGATATCAGGTTGATTAAAATCTTTTGGTTCTCTGGATCAAATTGATGGGGATAGAGGGTACCAGGGGCGAGAAATGCAACAACGAGCTGATGCAGTTCTCATCCAAGGAGATTTTCAAACCAGCTTGATTGACATCTGGCCAGTTATTGGTTAGGTAAGCCCCATACATGGGCCTCTAGTTCGCCAATGCAGTCTGCTGACAGCTTTTAAGCAGTGAAGTTCCAACCTATGAAAATATGCCACCCTGTTATCCATGAACCCCTTGCCTTTAAACTCCCCATAGCATGCATTAAAGGAGAACTAAATCCTAAAAATTAATGTGGCTAAAACTGCCATTTTTTATATAGTGAACTTATTGCACGAGGCTAAAGTTTGAGCTTGTCAATAGCAGCAATGATCCAGGACTTCAAACTTGTCACAGGGGGTCACCATCTTGGAAAGTGTCTGTGACACTCACATGCTCAGTGGGCTCTGATTGGCTGTTGAGAAGCTAAGCTTAGGGCTCGTCACTAATTATCCAGCAGAAAATGAGCTTCCCTGGCTGTAATATAAGCTGATGCTACCGGTTTGCTGATTATTCAATTCTGATGCTAATTGCACTGGTTTCTGTGCTGCCATGTAGTAATTATGTGTATTAATTACTAATCAGCCTTATATTGTGACATTTCTATTCTATGTGTACTGTATATTGTGAGTGGGTCCCTAAGCTCAGTAAGTGACAGCAGCACAGAGCATGTGCAGTGAATCAGCAGAAAAGAAGATGGGGAGCTACTGGGGCATCTTTGGAGACACAGATCTTTACTGCTAAAGGGCTGTGGTTGCCTTGGGCTGGTACAGAAGCACAAAACATCATGTACAACATTTCTAGCTACTTCTTTAGTTAGGCTTTACTTTTCCTTTAAACAAGTGCAGAGATGAACCATTAAAAATTCCTTTGAGCACCTTATAGCACGTAGCACGTTGCTATGTGAATCCTTAGTTCCATTGAACTCCTGATAGCATGAGGTTCCTGTTCAAGTGATGAACCCCCAGCTCCTTTAAACTCTTGACATTATGAGGGATCAAACTGTCAAATCACTTGCATTGATGACGTTTCCTTGAACTTTTAACATCATGAGCAACACCTATCAAACTACTTGTAGTGATGAAACCCTAGTTCCCTATAACTCCTGATGTCAAGAGTGAAATATATCAAAGCACTTGCTGCTCCGTACACGCAGGTCCTTTTGACTTCCGACAGATCTAAAAACACGTATCTGACCATTTGCAGCGAGGAACCCAACTCTTTTTGTACGAATGCAAAGTTGGCTTCATAAATGGAGATGTCATGGAGATATTCCCCATCTCACATACTGATACGATGGCTCAAACGTCAGCGGTTAGTGGCCATCACAAAGGTTTGTCATTTCATGGATTTGATATGAATTTTCCACAGGCTGTTTTAAAAAAGGACAAACTGAAATAACCACGAGAGATTGTCAAACAATCTTGAAAATATGATGATTCCCTCTCACATATATGGGTTTAACATTTTATTGAATTAAAGTAGCACCAAAAAATTAAAGTCTTTTAATTATAGTTTATATAAACAAGCTGCTGTGTAGCCATGGGGGCAGCCAGTCAAGCACAGGATACACAGTAGATAACAGATAAGTACTACTATAGTTTATATAAACAAGCTGATGTGTAGCCATGGGGGCAGCCATTCAAGCACAGGATACACAGTAGATAACAGATAAGTACTACTATAGTTTATATAAACAAGCTGCTGTGTAGCCATGGGGGCAGCCATTCAAGCACAGGATACACAGTAGATAACAGATAAGCACTACTATAGTTTATATAAACAAGCTGCTGTGTAGCCATGGGGGCAGCCATTCAAGCACAGGATACACAGTAGATAACAGATAAGTACTACTATAGTTTATATAAACAAGCTGCTGTGTAGCCATGGGGGCAGCCATTCAAGCACAGGATACACAGTAGATAACAGATAAGCACTACTATAGTTTATATAAACAAGCTGCTGTGTAGCCATGGGGGCAGCCATTCAAGCACAGGATACACAGTAGATAACAGATAAGTACTACTATAGTTTATATAAACAAGCTGCTGTGTAGCCATGGGGGCAGCCATTCAAGCACAGGATACACAGTAGATAACAGATAAGTACTACTATAGTTTACATAAACAAGCTGCTGTGTAGCCATGGGGGCAGCCATTCAAGCACAGGATACACAGTAGATAACAGATACGTACTACTATAGTTTATATAAACAAGCTGTTGTGTAGCCATGGGGGCAGCCATTCAAGCACAGGATACACAGTAGATAACAGATAAGTACTACTATAGTTTACATAAACAAGCTGCTGTGTAGCCATGGGGGCAGCCATTCAAGCACAAGATACACAGTAGATAACAGATAAGTACTACTATAGTTTACATAAACAAGCTGCTGTGTAGCCATGGGGGCAGCCATTCAAGCACAGGATACACAGTAGATAACAGATAAGTACTACTATAGTTTATATAAACAAGCTGTTGTGTAGCCATGGGGGCAGCCATTCAAGCACAGGATACACAGTAGATAACAGATAAGTACTACTATAGCTTATATAAACAAGCTGCTGTGTAGCCATGGGGGCAGCCATTCAAGCACAGGATACACAGTAAATAAGTACTACTATAGTTTATATAAACAAGCTCCTGTGTAGCCATGGGGGCAGCCATTCAAGCACAGGATACACAGTAGACAACAGATAAGTACTACTATAGTTTATATAAACAAGCTGCTGTGTATGTTAGCTACAGTGTATCATGTGCTGCAATGGCTGCCCCCATGGCTACACAGCAGCTTGTTTATATAAACTATAGTAGTTCTTACTGAGCTGAAAAGCAGGAAGTAGTGTTCTGGCTATTATGTTACACCTCCAGTCACTCCAGCCTTTATACATTACAGTTTTGGCTAACTAACTATATTAGAAACATTATTAATTTTGCACAGCCTGTCTATTTACCCAGTTTTTATTTTTATACTGAGCTGTTCCTTTAACAACAGTGAGGTTGTTATACGTTAGAAACAGGGAAGTATATGTAGAGGCCCATATCTGAAAAAGGAAGGGATAGGTGAGAACTGTGTGGTTGTTCTGAGACCCGGAGTAAACCCTGTGTAATTAGGGGAAGCGAGAATGAGACAGATTTCCTCACTGGTGTCAGCAGTGAGCATTCCTCTGTAAGTATAGAGACATTATGGAGACACAGCACAAAGGAGAGGAGACCACCAAGAACATGACCCTATTCACTCTCTAACTAACTAACTAACTAACTAACTAACTAACTAACACTAGTGACGTTTCGCCAGAAATCACATCCGCAGGGACATCACCAATAGGCGCAGACGATAATTTAGTCGTTATCGTTCATTTGCACTCTATCACTCGGGCGAATGGTCGTTGCTCCTCAAATTCACTAAAGTGCGGATTTTACTGAACGTTACCACTTTCGCCAGAGTTGACTTTGCCACCTCAGACCAGACGAAGTGCTAAAAAGCAGCCAGATCTTCCTCAATCTTTTCCTTTGTTTAAGTGGGACTGCCTGCAAAAGTCCTAACTTGAAGGAGAAGGAAAGTCATCTTGGAGTTGGGGGTGCCAAATGTTAGGCACCCCCAAGTGATTGTATTGACTTACCTGAAACCCCGGGCTGGTGCTCCTATCAGCAGAAAACTGCACCGGCCTGGGGTTATACCAGTGACACCACGGAGCGATCCTCTTCCACTTTCTTTGCGCGGCTGCACATGCCTTGCCTTACCTTGGCCTTACCTTACCTAAAACGATTTAACTAAAAAGTTGGCTATTTCGTTCTACTAAACATGCGTCTGCCCCAGGAAATTTGAAAATCTGAAAATATTTCTGAAAAAAGAAAAATCTGAAAATATTTCTAATTCCAAAAAACACTGGCGACTTTGCAGTTTTTCATGGTGATAGGCTGAAAAAGATCTTAATTTTTTTTTAGGGTAACCAGCTTCCCCCTACATTTCTTAACATATGGCAGATAAACTATACACTGGGCTCATGTGTAGGGCAATATAACAACTTTATTTTATTTTATTAAGGTTTCCCTGGGCTTGTGTAATGTAATGTATTTGCTGCAACATATACGTCCATTCAACTTTAACTTAACCGGCGTATGCAAATTAGCCAACGCTAGTGCAACTTCCCTTTGCTTGCCGAATTAACGCTAGCGAAACTTCGCCATCGCCACCCTGGATGCAACTTTGCATTATAGTGAATTAGCACAAGTGTGGCGATGTGAGCGAAGCCATCACTGGCAAATTTCAGTAGGAACAGCCCCTAAGTTTGCTCATAGTCTGTACAGAGAGATCCCATAAAACTATGGCAGCATAGGTATTCCCTGTACTAAGCACAATTCAGCAGGAACAGTCCCCTAAGTTTGCTCATAGTCTGTACAGAGAGATCCCATAAAACTATGGCAGTATAGGTATTCCCTGTACTAAGCACAATTCAGCAGGAACAGTCCCCTAAGTTTGCTCATAGTCTGTACAGAGAGATCCCATAAAACTATGGCAGCATAGGTATTCCCTGTACTAAGCACAATTCAGCAGGAACAGTCCCTAAGTTTGCTCATAGTCTGTACAGAGAGATCCCATAAAACTATGGCAGCATAGGTATTCCCTGTACTAAGCACAATTCAGCAGGAACAGTCCCCTAAGTTTGCTCATAGTCTGTACAGAGAGATCCCATAAAACTATGACACATAGGTATTCCCTGTACTAAGCACAATTCAGCAGGAACAGTCCCTAAGTTTGCTCATAGTCTGTACAGAGAGATCCCATAAAACTATGGCAGCATAGGTATTCCCTGTACTAAGCACAATTCAGCAGGAACAGTCCCCTAAGTTTGCTCATAGTCTGTACAGAGAGATCCCATAAAACTATGGCAGCATAGATATTCCCTGTACTAAGCACAATTCAGCAGGAACAGCCCTGTACTAGTGATGGGTGAATCTTATGCATTGAAGTATATGGGTGACCATTTTTTTGTTGCCCAATAAACTTTTTTTTTTTTTAAATATTAGCCGCAAAACCTGGAGAAACCTGCAATAAAAGTTCACTCATCACTACCCCCTACGTTTGCACATAGGGTACCTTAAAACTGCATAAGTATTCCAATGTTCTGAGCAAAATTAAAGGGATACTGTCATGGGGAAAAAAAAATTTTTCAAAATGAATCAGTTAATAGTGCTGCTCCAGCAGAATTCTGCACTGAAATCCGTTTCTCAAACGAGCAAACAGATTTTTTTATATTCAATTTTGAAATCTGACATGGGGCTAGACATTTTGTCAATTTCCCAGCTGCCACAAGTCACATGACTCTGATAAACTTCAATCACTCTTTACTGCAAGTTGGAGTGATATCACCCCCTCCCTTTCCCCCCAGCAGCCAAACAAAAGAACAATGGGAAGGTAACCAGATAACAGCTCACTAACACAAGATAACAGCTGCCTGGTAGATCTAAGAACAACACTCAATAGTAAAATCCCATGTCCCACTGAGACACATTCAGTTACATTGAGAAGGAAAAACAGCAGCCTGCCAGAAAGCATTTCTCTCCTAAAGTGCAGGCACAAGTCACATGACCAGGGGCAGCTGGGAAATTGACAAAATGTCTAGCCCCATGTCAGATTTCAAAATTGAATATAAAAAAATCTGTTTGCTCTTTTGAGAAATGGATTTCAGTGCAGAATTCTGCTGGAGCAGCACTATTAACTGATGCGTTTTGAAAAAAACATGTTTTCCGATGACAGGATCCCTTTAAGCAAAAACATTTCAGGATGTAGAAATGTTCTTGACCAGGTGACTTCACTCACTCACCACATTGCACCAAACTTGTCATCTGACCATACTGTATTTACCAAGTTTTCACTGACCACAACAGACTTTCCTGTTTTAAAAGCAAGAATATATTTTTAATGCTGTTTATTATTGGCCTCATAAGAACAAGCTCCCTTTGTTGAAATGAGATTTTAAAACAGGAGTTGATATTGAGCATTTGGCTGTTTCCAACATGTTCATTGTGATAATTTTAAGTCAGAGGAAGTGAAATCCACTACCAGAAGCAACAGCTCAGCAGAGAAAACAAAAATGATGGTTTTCACACCAGTCCTGCTCTTTCATTTCAGAATAAATAATAGTAACAAGTCTTGGGCCCATTATCTTCTAGAAAAAAAACGACAACATAAAAATAAAATCTACTGACCAAGCTATTTCAAGATCTTGAGAAACATGAAGTTCATTCAAAGAACAACATAATATATTTCCAATGCATTTCTACCTGAAATACCAAGGGGCAGATTTACTAACCGATTCGCACCCATCGCTACACTTTGAAAGGCGAAAATTCGCTCAGACAACGCTAATTCATTAAAATGTGGAGTTTTGCTGTGGGCGCCGAACGCTGGCGACTTTTTGCTAGCGTTACTTCGGCAATGTGAGCAATTCAATGTAGAGTCTTGCAGTAGGTCGGGAACCTGCGTGTACCCGCGGGTAACCCACAAAAACCTGCGGTACCCTGCGGGTAAAGGTTCCGGGAGCGGGTATAGACGCGGGTCAGCGGTTCTGCGGGTTTGCAGATCATGGGTCGGGCTGCGGGTCTTCTGAATGCAGATTTTTACTGTTTTTCTGTCCACGCCTACATCTGATGATGTCACTTCCGGTTTACAATGACAGCACTTCCTGATTCTTGATGGTCAGCGGATCGCGGGTCCAGGTTGCGGATAAGGTACTTGCGGGTCGGGGGTCCAAGCGGGTAAGAATGCGGATTGCGGGTCTGGGTTGCGGAGTGCAGGTTGCGGGTATGTGTCGGGTATGGGTTCCAAAAAAATGGACCCGCGCTGGACTCTTTCTGCCTTTAGCAAATTCACAAGAGATCTTGCGATCAGGTTAATTTGCATACGGCGGGAAATTTAAAGTTGAATGGATGTTTTTATGTTAAATGTTGCAGCAAATACATTACATTTCCACTGTTAATTACACAAGTCCTGGGAACCTTAATAAATAAAATAGAGTTGTTATAATGCTCTACACATGAGCCCACTGTATAGTTAATTTTCCAAATGTTATATAATGTATGGGGACCCCGGTTACCCCCAAAAAAATGTTAGGACTCTGAAAACTCTGAAAAAAGGAAAAGACACCAGTGTTTTTTGGACTTGAAGCTTTTTCCACTCAGTCTGAGCTGGCGAAGGCAAGTCTGGCGAAAGAGGAAACGTTCAGTAAAATCTGCATATTAGTGACTTTGCAGAGTAATGTCTACTCTGGTGATAGAGTGCGAATGAGCGATATTGCTTTCGCTAGCGAATTGGCGTCTGCACCCATTAGTAAATTTGTGAAGTCCCTGCGGGCGGTAATGCTGGCGAATTGAGGCTTCGCCCCTTTAGTGAATCTGCCCTCATGTCTCTTTAA
Organism: Xenopus laevis; assembly: GCF_017654675.1. Taxonomy (NCBI): domain Eukaryota; kingdom Metazoa; phylum Chordata; class Amphibia; order Anura; family Pipidae; genus Xenopus; species Xenopus laevis. The sequence goes on along the minus strand of NC_054382.1, from coordinate 129,602,797 downwards.
AGGGTTTGTTCACTTTTCAATTAACATTTATAGGGGCAGATGTATGATAGGTCAAAGAAAAATTTGAATTTCGAGCTAATTGTACTTCGACTAGGGAATTGTCCAAAATCACGTACTGTCTCTTTAAAAATTCGACTTTGACCATTCGCCATCTAAAACCTGCTGAATTGCTGTTTTAGCCAATGGGAGACCTCCTAGAACCCATTTGGAGTCAATTGGTGGACTGCCGGAAAAAACTTTGAATCGTACTATTCGGATGCGCTATTACTTCGATTCGTACGATTTGAATTCGATCAAAAACTGACCTATTCGATCAAAAATGAACCAATTCGGCCAAAATAAAACCAAACTTCGATTTAACTTTGGCTGGTCTTTTTTGAATTCGAATTTCGAAGTTTTTCAAATTAGAAATTCGACCCTTGATAAATCTGCCACTTAAGTGCTTAGAATAGCCCCCTCATCAATTTTACATTCACTTATTTTAAAGGTTTACTTCTCCTTTCTGTTGCTCTCCAGCTTTTCATTTGAATGTGGCTCATGGGTAAAAACAGGTCGGGGACTCCTGAGCTACAGGGGGAGGAATAAGCTGCTCTATAATATGTGCTTTGATAAAATGTATATATTAAATTATATATTGAATTATTAGAGATTTGGGGTGGATAACAGCACTTTAGTTCCTTCTTAGATAAGTGAAATGCTATTTTTACAGTTATTTTGGCGTTGATAGACGCCTTCTATAAACAGGAACCTGTTTCCTTCACAAGAGCTGTGCAAGTTCTCCTTGTCAAAGTCACACAGTGAGGCAAAAACGGCAGTTGCAGCATGAGCCGCACACTTCCTCTGTGTGTATATAACTAAACACGGACGTTCTCTTCTGTCACTTTCTGTCTGGGGGCAGATAACACTCCATCATAAAGCCTGGGCCCCTCCGAGCACCTTACAGCAATGGCATAAACCAACACATTCTCAGGTAAGGGCTTCCAGTTGTATTTATTGTACGAGGACATCATAACTCTTGAGTTCATTTCCTTCTGAGGGCTGTGTACCATGGAGAGTGACCAGAGCAATTGTATTTGCAAGTCTGGATTGCTGTTTTGGAGAATCTGCAAGACTCTATGGTAGAACTCCTTCACATTGACTTCTAATTATATTTTTAGCAAGGATATTCAAAGCCTTCTAAGGGGCTGATTCACTAAATTCGAGTGAAGGATTCGAAGTAAAAAAACTTCGAATTTCGAAGTATTTTTTGGGCTACTTCGACCATCGAATGGGCTACTTCGACCATCGAATGGGCTACTTCGACCTTCGAATCGAAGGATTTAAACTAAAAATCGTTCGACTATTCGATAGTCGAAGTACTGTCTCTTTAAAAAAAACTTCGACCCCCTACTTCGGCAGCTAAAAGCTACCTAAGTCAATGTTAGCCTATGGGGAAGGTCCCCATAGGCTTGCCTAACTTTTTTTGATCGAAGGATATTCCTTCGATCGTTGGATTAAAATCCTTCGAATCGTTTGATTCGAAGGATTTAATCGTTTGACCAAAGGAATAATCCTTCGATCGTACGATCGCAGTATTTGCGCTAAATCCTTCGACTTCGATATTCAAAGTCGAAGGATTTTAATTCCTAGTCAAATATCGAGGAATAATTAACCCTCGATATTCGACCTTTAGTGAATCGGCCCCTTAATGTTGCAGACAGTTACTGGAAAACTCAAATCCAAAAATGACCTAGAATTAGAGCGTTTCAGGTGCTTGAAGCACTAATGAGCACTCTATGCCAACTCTTGGATAAAGACCATTCCATACAGTAGATTTTTATTAAAACTGTACAGGGTAACATGATTTTTAAAAGCGGATATTAACCGTACCGGCACAATTGGCTACTTTCTAGGTGCCTGGATCAGTGATCCCCAACAGGCAGGCAAAACCTTAGAATTCCATACTGGCAAGGCAAAGATGAAATAATATTGCACATAATATGATCTGGAGTTATACAAAATATAGCAACAGGAAATAAATATTAATTTCAAAAATTCCAGATATGATAGTCATTGTATCGTCTAGTCTAGTTACAACGGACCAACCAGAAAAATTCAGTCAATAAAATGGAACAAGCCAAGCAATTCTACCCCAAATGGCTCAGGGGGGCACTTGGAAGATGTAAAAAAAGGATGAAGTCTAATGGATGCCATTCATTTTGTTCCAACTAATATTTTCGAACCTGTGTCCTAATTCCTGCTACTGTCTAGCAATGTTGGGATCTGTGGCACCTAGTTCCGACCTTGCAACTGAGCTTGGTCCACCTATGCCACCCTACTTAGTTTCCACTGTATCTGCAGCTTCATCAGGGGAATACGTCGCTTGTTGTTGGTTCATTCTAAGATTATTGTTGTTATCTTTATTGATCATGTTGACAAATGAATGATTATCTTAGGATGTTTCCTTTCCAAACTGACAGGTGGTAGTTGATGATGAGGGAACGTCCCTAAAATGATTGCCTGAAAAAGAAACATGGGCAGAAGCAGTTTCTGTTGATAATTACCATTAATTATTATTATGAGAAGCAATCCTTGGATCTTTTTCTGTGTCAACATAGAGATATCACCATGTGTTCCATCTCCCTACCAGGCAGCAAAGGGGTGGGGGGGGGGATAACAGTGGGTCCTTCCAACATCAAACCTGGAGAAACTATATAATCTCTGCAGTCTGTTTGTTCTTTGTTACTAATTAACAGCTGGGAATGTACCATTCTGTGAAAATGACACATTTACACTTATTTCCTTGAAGTATGGAATAAGCATTTGCTAAGCATGGATACTACAAAAAAACTATGGGGAAACTGTCAATGGAATCAAGTAAGCATTCTGGGATTTATTTTTCCCAAAGTATAGTAACTTGTGATGGCACAGTTTGTTGGGCTAACATCTTCCTTCCTTCTAGAAGACCTATTGCATTTCTCTTCAGATAATCAGACCAATACGGGAAGATTTGTCGCAACGAGCAATCTCCAGGAAATGCCTCACCATTACCGTAATTGAAATTGCTGGTGATATGTCAAACTTATCGCTAAATTGCCCAACGTTTCCTATGGAGGCAACTTCAGGCAGTTTAGTGATAAGTTGGACATATCACCAGTGATTTCAATTACCGGCAAAGGAGAGGCATTTTCAGGAGATTTGTCGCCTGCAGCCACGTAAAAAAAAAAAACGTGGGCAACAAATTTTCTTATCTGCCACTACCCTAAGGCTACAAAAAACAATTAAATATTAAAAAAACTTTGGTATTCTTTTGCGACCAACTTGAATTTATGAGTAATTACCATCAAATACAAGGTAATTTATTATTATTACAAGGAAACAACAATTCAGTAAAATACACTATAGTAAATGGCACTACATGTTACTGTATTTTGGAGCTTTTGGGATAACATGTTTCTGTAAAATAGATCCCATGCTTGTAGTAGAATATGCAATATTAGTTGACTCACTTTGATGTTCAGGTTTTGGGCCTCCTACTCCAAAATCTTGTCTATGGTAGAGATGGTTGTCTTTGGGGTATGAGGTGGGGTTGCCATTTCTAATCTATTTTGGGCCAGACTAAGATTTTAAAAATCTACAAATTGTCAACTTAAATTCAGTGTTTTCTGCTTTTTCCCCTCATCTTTGTAGGCTAGATACAGCAATAGTTTTATTTTATTTAGTGATTGGGTCAGGCTCAGGTTGGGGTTGTTGAGGACCATGAGGCTATTAAGATAAGGGGCATTACATTCATCACTGTCATCCAGTGGAAAATTGCAGTGGTCAGTGGTGAATAAAGTGCAACTGTATGTCACCATTATTTAATGCAAAACACCCTGGCTGATGCACAATCGATGGTAACGGACAAAGCCCAAGTGGACACGGGAGTTCTGCAACTACTGTTTTCTTCTGGATGGCAGTAGAAGTCAAAACGTGACATATGCCACTAGTTTTATTGGGGACACAGACATTACACAAATCTATGATTTGGTTCATAAGACTCTGCACTTTTTGCAAGATTTGCATTTGACAGAATCGTTTGTCAAGTCAAACCTGAAATGACATGGCACTTATAATCATTTGAGGTTGTTTGAGATCAAACCTGAATATCTAAAGAAGGGTCGTAATTTGTTTCGCTATTTGGTCAAATGATTTATTTTGTGTTAACACTCAGGAATCTTATTCCCAGGTTGTGAAAACTGTCTGCAACAAAAGTGCAACAAATACATACATGATCAACTTTAAGCTAAAGTTCTTCTTCCCCAAAGATTCCGACCACAACTTGATCCTTAGTTCTTAGTTCATCTTCTGTATGAGAAATCACAATATTGTTTTCCACTTTTTTCTTCTGAATTGTTTCCGGTGCAAAAAAACTCAAGTTAGAAACATTCCCGTCGGCTTCGAACAATTACAAATCCAATTTGCGGATTTTCATGTTAGTTCACTGATCGAAATTTGCAAGAAATAAATTGCTGGTGTACCAGTTATTTTGTCAGGAAAGCAGCAAAACAAATAGTATTATTATTTTTTGTCAAGTGCAAGTGATTTTGAGTGCTAGAAACTTGGCCTACTAATATGTAACCAAACTGATGCATATCAGAAGTTTTATTCTGGTAAATTCTTTGAGTATGGAGAGTAAACTACACCTTTCAACACCCCGTTAGAAAGCAAATTGAAAGGCAGAACCACAAATCGTGGCAAGAGCCCCATCCTTGTACCAACTTCCTCTTACAGGCCAAAACCCACCGTACAGAGCCACACTGAATACCAAAAGGGAGTTTTTTTTGTTTTAATTTTATGATTTTCATACCCCCAGTCAGTCACTTATATTGGTTTGGGTAAACGGATAGTGAGGATTTGTTCATGAACAACTAGGTAGCCCTACTGTAAAGCACAGAAAACAATGTTGAAATGCAACATCAATGGTGCTAAGAAAGAATTATAAGATATTTTTCTGTTGACCTCAATTTGTTTGTGATACTCAATCAGTGTCGGGCTGGGAGAGTCTGGGCCCACCAGGGCTGCCAACTCATCCCCTTTCCGAGCCGCAAATCCCACTCTGCCGCCCCAGCCCCCCCGCACCTACATGTGCTGGTTATTTCTTCTATAAGGCGGTGGGGTGGAGGTCAGGCTATGTGGAGTGGGTCTGAGCCAACAGGGCCCACGAGGGCTGGCGGATCAAGGCACTTGCCCCACTCCCCAGCCATAAATCCAGTTCTGTCCCTCTACATCCCCTGCCGCCCTCCCTGGCAGCGCGTACTGGTGTGCGTTAGGCGAGGGTGGAGTTTTTGGAGTGTAGGCTGTGTGGAGCAGGTCTGGGAACATGGGGCCCACAAGGGTTGGTTTTTCCAGGTGTCCTGTCAGCCCAGTCTGACCCTGTATGAATTGTTCACTTTTCTGTTTTGATTTTAAATCTTTAACTGGCACCTAAGACCCACAGGTGCTGATCCGGGGGAGAGATACGGTACATGTGTTGGGCACAGGTGTTAGTCGTGAGATGGTAATATAGGATTCCACCATCCCAGAAGCCACTACATTGAAGTGGTTAGCTGTCAGTCTAGCAGCTCTGCCTACTTGCATCACTTTAAAATAGGGCAAATTTCTTTAAGTTTTCACATGCAGATCAAGTAAAATAACAGTTTCTGAGCCTTGTCGCTGCACTTCTTTAGCTTCCTATTGTGCATAGAAGGCAATGGAAACTGATGCAAGATACAGGCCAACTTCCTTCTTTGTGCAAGATAGCACTTTGTTAAAAAAAGGAACAGAGCAAAGGAGAAGACTACACAATGGGGTTGAGGCAGATTGATTATCACTGGATAATTAATAGACAAGGTGGCAATGTTTTCAGTGCTACGAATATCTATTAGGCTTAATCTCTGAGCCAGATATTCTTGGAACTATAGCAGGATGACTGTTACAATGCCTGTATCTGTAACCTTGTCAGCAATGGAGGGGACTTGACCAAACACAGTGGGGCATGAACCCAAAAAAGAAAAGACCACCACCAGGGAATAACATCAAGAGCACAACCATTGAGTTCTGAAGCCCCAATATTAAGTGAAAGACTTGGTTTCCAGTACAGGTCCATTGATGATATTCCTCTAGAATAGAGGACATAAAAATGTATTTTAGGGGGTTGTTTACCTTGAAAGCTGGTTTTTGTTTTCAGTGTAGTCATTTTTAGATTGTTCACATGAAATATTGATTTATTTCAATTGCCTTCCATCTTTTATTTTTTACCCTTTTTCCAAAAAGATGTGAAGATTATTGTCCAGCATATCATCTGTAGAACATCAGCAACTCTTGTATCAATTCTACTTACGGCCTTTAATGAAACTCAGGGATTCTACTCAGCAGGGACAAAGATAAAAATGTATCAAGTAATGTATCAGTACATTAGTCAGTGACCCTTCTCTTCCACAGCTGCTTCAGAAAGACATAAGAATGTGAAAAATTAAACTTAATACCTCAGTATTAGTAAAATGGTCACAACTAGAAGATAGTTGGAAAAAGTCTTTATTTCTTGTAAACAAACGAAAAAGTGTTGGTGAACTACCCCTTTAACATAAGGCCCTGACAAAAGTGCACAAATGTTACCCATAATCCCCTACATATCTGTGGCCAGGGCAAAGACAGTAATACTGCATGAAAGTTGCCAAAACTCATCAGACCTTCTCTGGATATAAGCAGTGATACAGTATCAGTGGAGCTTGGCGACAGAGAGAACAACCCCAATGAAGACTCATGTAGAAACTTCATCAGACCTAGCGGCTTGACCTAAGTGCAGTGTATTTGAGGATTTCCGCATGTTGTCTTTATTAAATCAGGAGCAATTATTTTGATGAAAGCAATGTGGTTCTATACTCATTAACCGAAACAGAAGGAGGAAATGAAAATACATATGACCTATACAGTATTGCAACCAGTAAAATGTTTCCTACACAGTGCGACTACTAGCTGTGGCAGGGAACAAATCCCATTAACTCGATATGCTGTTTTCTCATAACCCCTTGACTCGTGCCTGAATCGACCCCACATTTCCTACTAAAAATCTTCTTTCTGGGCCTCCTTGTCTTAGAGCAATGTCCTATAGTTATACCCTGGTTTCTCATAATCCATTGACTCATGCTTCAATTGAACCCACATTTCCTACTCAATGCTTCTTTCTGGGACTCCCAATGTCCTATAGTTACACTGTGGTTTCTCTTAACCCCTTGACTCGTGCCTGACTTGAACCCACATTTCCTACTAAAAATCTTCTTTCTGGGCCTCCTTGTCTTAGAGCAATGTCCTATAGTTACACTGTGGTTTCTCATAATCCCTTGACTCGTGCCTGACTTGAACCCACATTTCCTACTAAAAACTTCTTTCTGGGCCTCCTTGTGCTATAGTTACACCCTGGTTTCTCATAATCCATTGCTTACATTGACCACTAACATTTCCTAATAAAGCTTTTCTGGGTGTCCTTGCCTTACAGCAATGCTGTAGTTACAGCCTGTTACATATGAGTATCAGGAAAAGGGAGGTTGTACTGTTTAGATCACAAGTCTATACAAGCAAATTAATAAAATAAAACTTTTCTAAGGAGGGTGATTAATCTAAAGGTCTAAATAAAATAAAGAATATCAGAAAAGACTTTCAGCATGGAATTCACATAGAAATCAGTGGACTATATGGAATATAGTTCAGGAGGGAAGCATTGTTCAGAAGGATAAGAAAACTAGATGACACAGTAAGAAGTAATGTCCCCCCTTTTGGGTTGGAATTGCAGCCCTATGGTTGTCAGTTAAGTGCAGGACCCATTTCTAGAATGGCAGCTTTAGGGAAGGAGACACATAGTGTGGTTATTCATTACAGAACAACTCAATGGAAAAGAGAAATGATAAAAAAAAAAAATGTAAAGTAAGTTTCATATCTATGTAAATACCCCCAAGCTAAGTGAGGGAACTGAGACTGCTAAAATAAAAAGTGTCCTAAACTAATGAAAATATAATGTACTGTTGTGCTGCACTTGTTATACTGGTGTGTTTGCTTCAGAAAAACAACTATAGTTTATATAAACAAGCTACTGTGTAGCCATGGGGGCAGCCATTCAAGCACAGGATACACAGTAGATAATAGATAAGTACTACTATAGTTTATATAAACAAGCTGCCGTGTAGCCATGGGGGCAGCCATTCAAGCACAGGATACACAGTAGATAATAGATAAGTACTACTATAGTTTATATAAACAAGCTGCCGTGTAGCCATGGGGGCAGCCATTCAAGCACAGGATACACAGTAGATAACAGATAAGTACTACTATAGTTTATATAAACAAGCTGCCGTGTAGCCATGGGGGCAGCCATTCAAGCACAGGATACACAGTAGATAATAGATAAGTACTACTATAGTTTATATAAACAAGCTGCCGTGTAGCCATGGGGGCAGCCATTCAAGCACAGGATACACAGTAGATAACAGATAAGTACTACTATAGTTTATATAAACAAGCTGCTGTGTAGCCATGGGGGCAGCCATTCAAGCACAGGATACACAGTAGATAACAGATAAGTACTACTATAGTTTATATAAACAAGCTGCTGTGTAGCCATGGGGGCAGCGATTTAAAGCTGAAAAAGGCACAGGATACACAGAAGATAACAGATAAGCTCTGTAGTATACAATGGGATTCTTCAGAACTTATCCGTTATCTACTGTGTATCCTGTGCTTGAATGACTGCCCCATGGCTACACAGCAGCTTAGCTTGTTTATATAAACTATAGTAGTACTTATCTGTTATCTACTGTGTATCCTGTGCTTGAATGGCTGCCCCCATGGCTACACAGCAGCTTGTTTATATAAACTATAGTAGTACTTATCTGTTATCTACTGTGTATCCTGTGCTTGAATAACTGCCCCCATGGCTACACAGCAGCTTGTTTATATAAACTATAGTAGTACTTATCTATTATCTACTGTGTATCCTGTGCTTGAATGGCTGCCCCCATGGCTACACAGCAGCTTGTTTATATAAACTATAGTACAGTTTCTCAAGTAAACACACCAGTTTTACCAGTGCAGGGCACCACTATATTATATTGTCTTTCCTTTAAAACACATACATTTTTTGGTGTTGCTGTTCCTTTAAAGTGACCTGGGCCCTTAAAGTGACCTGGGCCTGATATTTTCCATGTTCACATATCTGTAATGGTTTGTGTGAGTCTTACAATTAGTGTGAAATCTTATATTGTCAACAGAAAGGTCAACAGCAGAGCAAAAGGCAACAATATGGCTTAGGATCTTTATTGCCCAACCTACGACCCTTCAGCTGTAGTTGATGTACCACTGTCAGCTTCCAATGGCAATTGTGGGATGTTGGGAATTGAACTTTAACAGCTCAATGGCCATAGGTTGGGCTGTTTTGTTTGAGGACATACCACAACCACTGATGGGCCTCTTTGGTGTAGCCAAAGGTTGAGATACATTTTGCTAAATTGACCGTTGATGCATGTAAGAGTCTAAAACCATATTTCTTTTTTTTTAATTATAGAATTGATACACGGGAAATATAACTGGAAATGGGAAACATTGTAAAAAATTCAGCTGCACCCCCAGATAACATTGTTTCATGCCAAACAGGTATGTACCAGTTGTATCATTCCAATTACACATCATTGTCTCCTTTAATCCCTTCATACCCTATGGTCATCAAAGTTTCTTATTGCGCCAAGTGAAAGGTTTCCAGTAGACATTTTTTTTAAAAAGAATATTGCTGCAGTCTACTAAATTAATGCGCCTTTTCTAATTATTTAAAATTGTCTATTTAAGGCACAACCATCATTGTTGACAATGGCACCACTATAATCACACAATGGCATTCTTGACAATGTTGTGCTTAATATTTTGTGACAACATTTTGTTAATGGGCCTACCCCAGAATATACAAAGTAAGGTTCATACATAATGGCTTTTTGGAGATGGGAGTTGAAGAACTTGACTGGGCTGCACAAAGCTCTAATCTCAACCCAACTGTTGTGTGCACTGGAATGTCCGTGCAAGGCAGACTTGATCTCAGAGCCACATATATATGGATGGAATTCCACAAACAATGTTTAAACATCAGAAGAAGGTAAAAGGTAACTTTACATTAATAGCCTGAGTATTGGAAAGAGATATTAGACAGGCAGGAGAGGTCCCATTTTGCCCATATAGGGGTAAATTTATCAAAGAGTGAAGTTCCGCCACTAGAGTGAAATTCCGCAGCTCTCAATTCATTTCTATGGGATTTTGAAAGGCGTATTTATCAATGGGTGAAAGTGAAAGTTCACCCTTTGATAAATACACCTATAAAAATCCCATAGAAATGAATGGAGAGCGGCGGAATTTCACTCTAGTGGCGGAACTTCACTATTAACTTCACTCTTTGATAAATATACCCCATAGTGTGACTCAATTGTGCCTGGTCAAAAGATCTTAAATTCTTGCACATTTTATACTTAAAACAATTGAAAGAGTGAAAGACTGTTCTAGTCCACCGGGTTCTACTACAGCATTAAGAATCCATGTGACCTGCACAGTTACCAGTAATATTACTTCTGTAGGACAAACGGTGCAACCAGGTGACACATACCATAGTACGAGGGAAAAACCTGAAAACCTGGAACAAGGCTCATTGTCAGTCTATGATCATTATGCTAAATTAACCAGTCTCTAAGTTACGGGGCTTTTTGTTGCGTGCAGACCAGTCCAGAGAGAATGTGCACTAAGGATGTGGCAGCACAGAACAAAGACTTTGGTGGCCGCGTGCAGTATTTTTCCACATTTCTCTAAAAACAGCATCTGTAACATGCCACATCCCTAACCACACATTTTGGATATATACAGTATCTATAGATTTTAAAAAAAAAATAACTTGAAAAGGGTCCCAATGGGGAACGGCACACACACGTATCTTGATACAATAATTGAAGACACAAGTCCCTGTGTGCTGGTATTTCATTTATTAAGATATCTAGATATGAAAACTATTAATAAGCAGGAAGCAGTTTGGCCATTTTATTACCTTACTGCCCAACCATTGGTGCATCTCAAGGATAGAATGTCCTGCAATATCATGTGATTGCATTCAGTAAATGAGGACATACATGGGCCCGATCAAGAGCTGTGGCCCCTATTTAATTCCTCGTCTGTCCATGGACAATATACTGGCCAATGGGGCATCAGGATATGACATTTTCAAAGCTGCCTGATCTCTAAACCAGCCACAATCAGCAATACAAGGATGTACGGTTCGCACATATAATATGTTTCGTAGGGTCTTATCTGCGTTAAGTCTAGACACATGATCTTATCTTGACATATGCAGTGTGTTAAATATAAGCAGACGTATGAAATAGCCCACAGACCCATGACCATAGTCTAAGACTACAGATCCCATCAATGCCCACATTGTTATCTTCCTGCAAGAACCATATGATAAAGAAGACAACTGGTAATAATGATAGAGCTGGAGGAAAAGATAACAGATCTATTCTGATTGGTTGTTTTGCTTATCTGTTTGTATCTCCCAGTGTCAGACAGTGAGTTTCTAGCAGTACTTTGTAACTACCCTTCCCCTGACGTGAGTGAGCCAATTTTCCATTTTGGAGAAAAACTACGTGTTATTTCTGAGTAAGTATTTGCCTTTTATGTTCAATTAAAATCAACTTAAAGTAACAAGAATTGATGCAGATTTTACCCATGATCCACTTGTTCTTCTAAGGCCGGTGGTGCGACAAGCATTTCAGAGAATAGATTGAAAGCTGCCATTAAAGCAAAAGGCATTTCAGCTCAAAAATTGTTCATATACCAGAGGGGCAAATGCCTGGAGTGCAATGGATTCAACAGTTGCTGCCATTATTGATGTATATTTTACCTTCTGCACTATTTCTGTCTGGTAAAGGGATGGTGGACTAAGCAAAAAGCATGGTTCAGAGCTACATTTGTCAGTGTAGAACAAGTAAAGAAGAGGCATAGGGGCAAATTTACTAACCTCCGAAAATTCGCCGACTGCTTTGCTCGTATCGCAACACTTCGCCAGGACAATGCTAATTCACTAAAATCCAAAATTGCGTCCATGGCGCTGAACGCTGGCGAAGTTGCGCTAGCGTTACTGCGGCAAGCAAAGCATGCCTAATTTGCATACGGCGGGAAGTTAAAGTTGAATGGACGTATATGTTGCAGCAAATACATTACACAAGTTCAGGAAACCTTAATAAAATAAATATATGTGCTGTATGTTAGGAAATGTAGGGGGGAAGCCGGTTAACCCAAAAAAAAGTACCGTATTTACTCGAGTATAAGCCGTCCCGATTATAAGCCGAGGTACCTAATTTTACCTCCAAAAACTGGGAAAGCTTATTGACTCGAGTATAAGCCTAGGGTGAGAAATGCAGCAGCTTCTGGTAAGTTTCAATCAAAAAATTGAGGGTTTCTGCTCCCATTGGAGGTGCCGGCGTCTCGTTTTTGGATGCCGGCGACCATTCTTGGACGTCGGCGAATATTCTTGGAGACTATTCTTGAACGCCGGAGACTATTCTTAGGCGCCAGCGACTATTCTTAGACGCCGGCGACCGTTTTTGCGCTTGACCTGAGTATAAGCCGAGGTAGAGTTTTTCAGCATATTTTGGGGGCTGAAAAACTCGGCTTATACTCGAGTATATACGGTACGCTCTTTTTCAGCTATCACCCTGAAAAAGGAAAAGACGCCTGCGTTTTTTGGGACTTTTCAGCAATTTTTTTAGGAAGTCCTATGGTCTGAGGTGGCGAAGGCAAGTCTTGCGCAAGAGGTAACGTTCAGTAAAAACTGCATCTTAGTAAATTTTTCGTAGTTATCTCCATTCGCTAGAGCGCAAATTCGCCAGGCGTTAGAGAGCAAAGTACCACTAGAATCTCCTTCGCTAGCAAAGTTATGCCTGCGGTCGTTAGTAAATTGGTGAAGTACCAAAATGACGTCACGCTGGCAAATCTTTGCCCGCGTTAGTCACTTCACCATTGAAGTGAGGTCATTGAAGCAGTAGAAAGGGTGTTAAATAATTGTTTTTTCTAGTGACTCAGGGTAGGGTACATGGAGAGGGGCCTATTAATAAAACTGTCAATAGGCTAGAACAGGTGAAAAATGTATATTATTAGAACTGTGTGTGATCATTTTGTAACAATGACGTTCATTTCAACACCTTTGTCCAATACCTTCCTACACCATCATAGAAGATACTGACCTCTTGATATGATCCCGTAAACTAAGCCAAAACCAAACCAATTATATTGATATCATTTTGACATCTCATTGGATGTTTAGCCATAAGACTGGAAGGGTATTACATTCAATAAAGCAGAAAAGAATGCAGGAAAAAAACATGAGTGTTTGGGTTGTTTAACTATAAAAAGAAAGTCAAAAATGCAGTAAGGACCTGGGGGGTATGTAATAACAGGCCCTGGTATTTAAAAGCAACCAGTCAGATGATTGCCTTATTTATTCTGAGAAGTCATAAAAAAAGGAAATAACAATAACAAAAAGTCCCAAAATGAACTCTATAAACTGATTTCGAAAGAGGCAGGAGATCCTTAGTCTATGAAGACATTTTTTGAGGAATATGAGTTGAGGAATATGAGTCAGAAATATGAGTCATTGTTACAGTTTACTCAGCAATGAAGGATCTGCGAAGAACCAACAAATTCAACCTCTGGATGTGAACATAACAAAGGGCACACGTACAGACAAAATGGATGGATTTTACAGTAGCTGGGATAAGGGGAATCCAGTTACAAAGATCTTAGGACAAGGACTTAGATGTGTGTAGACTATCAACTGGTAAATTGTAATTGAGCATAATGGTTGGGGTTAAAGGGGTGGTTCACCTCTAAGTTAACTTTTATTTTGTTATAGGATGACCAATGCTAAGAAACCTTTCAATTGGTCTTCAATATTTATTTTTATTGTTCTTACTTGGTTACTTTGGACCCTAACAACCAGCTTGCTGACATGGGAAACAGCTGAATAAAAAGCTAAATAACTCAAAAACCAAAAATAAAAACCGTTTGCAAATTGTCTCGGAATATCACGGTCTACATCATACTAAAAGTTAACTCAACCCCTTTAAACTAAATCTCGTGGGAGCAATGGTTCCCAAAAGATATGAAAGATAATGCGATCTACCAGTTCATTGCTGGTTCATAAATTGGGGAGGGGGGGGGCTGTCCCACAAAAATAGAGGAGGGACCTCCAACCTGAACGCCAATGAGCTTGAATTCTGATATTGATTGCTTATTTTCTTGGACATCCATGGAACTGTAGTGGGATCACTCACTACAACCATATATGAAGCCTTTGTGTTAAGGGAGGGGCTTGAACAAATGGGGTGGGCAACTTTTCTGCCCAAAAATTAGAAGGAAGGAAAATGGTTTATTTTGCACATGAAGCCTAAAGAGCTTTCAGATAAAGGATAACTATTCCTACTCTGTTTTTTTTATATAAGCATCAAACGTCGCAAATTCATCAACTCACCAAATTGAATAGGTGGCACAGGTGCTCCTGCCCCAGGCCCTCAGCTCAAGGGAGTGGACACACCATATATCAGGAAACAAAATGTTGGAGCAAGGCACTTGAATGGGTCACCCATGGATGATGGGTGGGCATGAGTTGTTTATACAAATAACATTTTCTTTTTTACTCAACATTTATCCGATCCATGGGTGACCTATTCGAGTGCCTGGCTCCAACATTTCCTTTTTATAAACACAGCCCCACCATAAACAAACAAAGGGTCCCAGATTGTTTTGCCTCATATTATTAACACACTAAAAGTCATCTTTTGTGTGCCTGTGTTTTTCCTTTTTCAGGAACTACACTGCTTTACATGTTTTTGAGGAACAAGAAATATGTTTTTATATTTTTCTAAATGTCAGATCTTGCCCGAACGGTCTTGCATAATGTTTCTTACAGGAAAGAGACATTACTTGTATTTAAAAGTGCAAGCGAAGCAGATAATGGAAAGTCGTCTTCCTGTTCTTACTTTGTTTAGTGAAAAACAAGATTTCTAATGCAAATTTCACGGCTCAACATGATATGCTCTGCGGGGCAAGGTAGTCGCACCTTACTGATTCCTGTAAAACAAAAGGACTAGTATATCTTACATGTTGGATTGCTGAGGATGATGGGATATGACCGCACAGGGCTCAAACAAAGTGCAAAGTGATAACTGCAACAATAGAAACAATACAAGGCTAATGGCGCTAATTAATAAGGTGCCCACATGAACTTCAGTAGCTAAACTTGAAATAAGTCTCATTGTTCCTTGTAATGTCTTTGCAGGAGCAGCTACACAATCTTGCCTGTTGTCTCAGTTATCCCTTCCCGTGGTTCCAAGTATACATATGAGTTCTTTGCAAGTAGACACCCCTTTCTGGGCTCTTTAAATTACTGCATTTTTACTGCTATGGACTCTCCCTAGACTGCCAATAATTGTTCATGATATTGTTCGCAAATTGTCTTCTTGAATCGAATTACCAATATAACCCTTCACACTCCGTTGTTATATGTAGAAAGTTGGACTGAAGGAAACAGGAAACCGTTTGGGTTTATGTGGCATCATTGTTCGTACGTGGGTCAAAGTGTTTTGTAAGCTCCTCTTCTTCAGAATACAAAAGAGACAATAAAATAGGTCATTTAAAGAGAGCTGGTGATAGAGATTAACAATCACTCATACTAAGAAGATCAAACTTGAGCCTGAACAAGGGACCTCAGTGTCCTGAAAGCTTGCAACATCATTCATTTAGAGAGGCAACAAAGTCATCGCTTTTGTGGAATATGTGAGCTGATCTATGTTCTTCAGCCTGAGCAATACTATATATATATATATATATATATATATATATATATATATATATATATATATATATATATATATATATATATATATATATATATACATATATATATATCTAGTTGTCCAGTTTTGCTGATTATGGAGTGCCGTCACCATTGGAGATATTTATAAAAAGTTTACAGACTGGCACCCAGCATTCGGATCACACTTTTGGTTTTGCGCTCCTAATTCATTCGGATTATATATATATATACATATATATATATATATACATATATATATATAGTCAACTACAAGAGGTCCTCTGCACTCAACCCATTATCAATATATTTAAGACAGAGACATTTTGTGCATACTGCTAATAGTATTGCACAAAATGTCTCTGTCTTAAATATATTGATAATGGGTTGAGCGCAGAGGACCTCTTGTAGTTGACTATATGTATTTTGTGGTCACACCCTCATTGCACCCCCGCCTAATGGTTTTAAAAAATAGTGGTGAGCACAACTTTCCCTTGTTTGTTATATATATATATATATATATATATCTCGAATGAAACGGCACTCACCAATCTTCCAGTTGTTCGCCGGGTGCTAACCAAAATTAGTCAACAAAAGTCCAGAGAAAGCACTCACGGCCATGACCATCAGCTGTGTATCAAAATATTTATTTTCGTGCATGGTGCATCAACGCGTTTCGGCTCACAGAATCCTGACGATGGCTCCATGTGAGCCAAAACGCGTTGATGCACCATGCACGAAAATAAATATTTTGATACACAGCTGATGGTCATGGCCGTGAGTGCTTTCTCTGGACTTTTATATATATATAGGACTGCACTTGGTACCGGCACTCACAGGATTTGCATGAAGAATCAAACGTTTTGATATGGTGAAAATAAATAAATTAGGTTCATTAAATCCGACTTTTCGGTTCCTCAAGGTTTGTCCTTGAGAAAGGTTCCGTTGGATTTAATAAACCTAATTTTTTATTAATATTTTCACCATATCAAAACGTATCATAGTTGACTCATAAGAATCAGATCATGGAAACCTTTAAAGTAGCATTTGTTCTTAAACATGTAAATAATGTGCAGTTTATAAGAATAAGCAAAGCCATCTCTTATTCATAGTGAAACCGCCCATCTTATTTATACACTGTGCCACTCAGCACTCTCTACTCTACCAGAATTTCATTACAGCAGCCTTGGGTTTTCCACTATGGCTCAAGTTCAGTAGGTTAACAAATGAGAAGAGAAGCAATGGAATCACATAACTAGTGTATCTTTCCACAGGATAGAATATATTGGTAGTAGGTCAAGTCCTGCACACAAGTCTTTGAATATCTGATTGCACCATGAATTTAGTTGTAAAAGCCCATGTCTAATACCGTACAAGTCGTGAAATATTAAACAAGAATTGATAGAGGTTTCAACTTTGTTTATTTACAGCGAAGGAGGGTGGTGGAGAGTCGTGTCATTAAGAACAGGCAGAGAAAACTACATACCGGCCAAATGCGTGGCAAAGGTCTACCACGGGTAAGGTTAATAGTTGGCATTTAAACATGCTTTCCAATATATGTCAACACTTTTATGCCAGTTTGAATTTGGTTTTCCCCAAAATGACAGTATGCATGGGATCCGTTTGGGAAATATAAACAATGAGTGTTGATGGTTTACCTTTCAATGAATACTTTGCCAAATGTTATGCTAAGAACTGCGCCATCTGTATCCTTAGATGGTATCAAGCGAGAGGATAATGTCAAACATTTTTGGTCATCTGCCACCACCAAGTGAAACTGAATTGGGATGAACTGGTATATCCACTAGAATACCGATAATTAGATTAGCCTTAAGATCCTGATCCAATGGAAAAGGGATTCATGGAAGCTGAAATTTACCCTGCCATTGATGACTTCAGTAGGTGGATCTTCACTAACCAGCTAGAAGGACTATGAGGGCACCACACTTAAATGTCAGTGCCTATCTGTCCCGGGCTGCTTCACAAACATAGAAGGGAAAGATACAGCGCATTGTATGTGTGCCCTTCCCTTGTGTTATGTTGGTGTCCTCACTAGCTACATCTGTTTGGACTGTTCTTGGCATCTTTGTGGTCTTGGTCTAGCACTGTGTATAAATGCACATACTTTACATTCTTGCATTAATGGTCCTTTATTGCAAAGACCATTCAAGGGTAAAATTTACAACTTGACTAACAATGTGAGTTCTATTCTACATGTCTAATTAATTGAGGCAGTTGCCTAATATATTAAAAATATTAAAATACTATGCAAGTTATGGTTGTAGACAATCAGGGCTTTTCCTTGTACTATGGATTAGAAGCAATACAAATGTTGTTCTAACTCAAATAAGAATGTTAAGGAAAATTTAAAGCGACCCTTGGCAGTCAAAGCCTTAAATGCTTAAAGATGTTCTAAACGTCTAGGACATATTTTACATTTAGAATATTTGCCTTCCAATGCTTAATTTCTGGAAAAGCGATGAAGTGGCTCCTAAAGTAACTCTTCAAACCATCTGTGTTATGAAATATTATCCCACTGTAAGTACTTGTATACTGTACAAATCATAATTTGTATGAATTTGTTCATCTTTCCAGCTGTATATTCTCAAACCAGGGGCCGAACTCCGTTATGCATTTTGTTTGGATGCATACCAGTGTATAATAAAGTCTGTGAAGGTGGAAGCTATAGGTAGACATGAGAAACACCTCATATTATTTGCTTGGCTTCTTCCACTTGAAGATATAAAGTTAATATGAAAACTACTTGTTAAAGGCCGGACCCACATTCCTATCATTATCATTGAAGGTGAACTATGAGCATCACACACACAGATAAACTACTTTCCATAGACCATATCCACTTATAGAATGTGTTACATTGTAAAGGCATAACTAAATCATTGAAGGTCAAATAGATCTCGCCTAAGACGCCCCTTGTAAAAACAACTTGTATTTGTTTGCAGTTGGCTTTTTGAAGGAGTTGGGAGAGAGAAATCAGAAGAACTTTTGCAGCTGCCAGATTCAAAGAATGGATCATTCATGATCAGACAAAGTGAAACTGAAAAAGGTACAATAAGGAGACATGAGATGAGGAATATGAAATATGGGCTGACTTGAAGGCATCACTGGACTTACACAGCTACTATATCAGGAGAGACACACTTCACTTTTCAACAGATTGTTGAAACTACAACAGTTCTGCAACAACTGTAATACCTGAGGTTGTCTACAACTGGCCTAGACCAGACCTCCAGTTTTGTTTATGCCTTTATTGCTTTCTGCAAATCTGAAATAATTATTCACATACCTTACTGTATATTGGTGATGATTCAAATGTTAATCTGTCACTATATCATGAAACCAGAGCCTTCCACCCTGGTGCCCAATGCATGAGAGCCAACATGAGAGTTATCTTACATATCTTCCACTTGTAGATACAGTGCAACGTTCTGAACACTAGACAGGGTGCCTTAAAGCAGGTATTCAGTACAATCTTCATAAAAGACACATTCACTATAGTTTCATTTTTGGTGCACAAAAGACAATTATGATCAGGCATACAAAGTTTAAGAGCATTTAACACAACACGAGAATGCTAGGCGATAACCTCACAAAGCAAATGTTTTTGTGTCTCAAGTTTTTAACCATGAATGATGATCCTAATTCTGTATTATCTTTTTGCAGGATCTTATTCTTTATCTGTCAAACACAGACAAGTGAAACATTACAGAATTTTCCGTCTGCCAAACAACTGGTTTTATATCTCCCCTAGGCTGACATTCCAGTGCCTTGAGCACCTTGTTAACCACTATTCAGGTAGGTCCCACCAAGAGACCTTTTTCAGTATCAGGCATTCTATATATCTGTGTTTTAGGTTTATATGGTCCAAAAGCAGTTACATCACTTTGAAAAGTAGAACATTTATTAATGGGTGAACATACTACTCAAAAATGATCAAAGCATCTCTCCAAAAGAATATACTGGTGTACAGGGTTGAGGAGCATTCCCATGACAAACTTTGACTTCACCTCTAGATAACTATGCCCCTTGATGATTCTTGATGATTCTGCAATGGCAGGACATAACTGGGCACATTTGCCATAATTGGTGCACTGCACTAGCGCAGTTACCCATAGCAAACCAACCAGCAATGAAATGTTCTAAAGAGCACCATGGTAGTCATCTATGAAACATTTGCCAAATGCTGCATCCCTCTTCTTAAACTGGTATTGCTAATATGTAAATTCATGATCGTACATTTTTAAGAAATAAGTAAAAAGAAGTATTTTGCAAAAGGTGCCTCACATTATACCTTGATTTATATACAATTAAAATACTGTATCTTTTGTATTCAGAAAATGCAGATGGTCTATGCTGCGTCCTCACAAGTCCCTGCCTTACCCAACAGTCCATAAACCATAATGATGCTCTGAATCATCAAGTCCCTCCCGTTGTGAGGAGACGGCGGCCATTCGATTGGAGTACAAAACGGTAAGTACCCGAACCTGAAAACCACTTAATGTAAAGCTTGATGGAGGACTTTGCTGATGCAGCAGGTTTAAATCCAGGAAAATGAAAAGCTTGCTTTGGAAAATTAATTTTTACTCCAAATATAGCTTTACTCAAAGAACTTGGCTTTTACCTTTCAAAATAAATCTTTGTTTCGAACAAGTAGTGTCATATTATTTTCCTTCTCAGGGTCCCCCTGACAATGGAGGAGCCAGAAAACTCTTTAGATGACAAGTTCCTAAGCTATGGCCTCAGACAAAGCATCGCCTCTTATATTTCACTGGCTGGAGATGACACCTTTATGGTAACAAGCAACGCTCAGAAGAAAAAGAACCGCCAAAGTCAAGTTGTATCTGCTGTAAACAACAGAAACAGTTTCAAGTCCTATGGAGATTACGAATGAAGACTTTTCAAATGCAAAACAAAATAATCCAGGTGGTTTAAAATGAACTTAATCTTGGCCCAATGGAGCCTAGCAATGGACATAAAATCGGATGCATTCTGATGGATACCAAGCCTCTCACATGTGGACTCGTTGAGTATGTCCAAGACTCAGTGAAAGATAAAGAAAAGGACATACTATACCTGGTAAGAGTCAGTCTCTCCCATTAGGACACTGCTGACTTAAAGTAATACTTAGCAAATGTTTTAAGACAGAAGAGAATTTCTAACCCACCTCAAAATACATAAATGAACACCAGCACAGTTTATACAGTAGGTAAGTCAGGAACATTCGAAGAGCAAACTGTCCATCCTCAATATACACCATAAAAAAATGGTCTATGCACTAGCCTTTTCTTACAAACTGTGAAAAATGCTGCCAGCCTCCAAGCTAGATTGTTACTGCTTCCTTTAATCAAGGGTGGAGTTTGGAGCCCAAAGAGCAGGCGGTGGACCTGAGGCACTCGGACCTACAAGAACCAGGGTCCACTAGGTTTTTATCCCAGTGTCCCACCTGCCCAGTCTGACGCTGGGCCTTATATGGATCCATTATCTTTCTTATAGCCAACAACCCTCCGTTTTATACAATAAAATAGCTCTGTATCTACCCATCTCCTTGATAAATTACATGATTCTCCCATAAAATGATTCTCTCTCTCTCTCCATCATCCTCATTTAAACATACATTGAACTGTCTTCATATACAGCCACTCATTTAAAAAATCAATACGAAAAGGTAATACCATACTGTGTCCTCTCTGCATGTGCTCAGAACATTTGCATAGTGCGGGGTGTTTTCGTTGTCCAGAAATGTTGTGTATATTAAAGAAATGATACAAGCAGTTTTATGTAATAAACATATTCTACAAGAGAATGTATCCCATTATAAATCTTTGCTTCTGGGGCATTTCTAGTTTTTGTGACAATGTTAAAATGAGACATTTTCACAACGTATTATTTATTGTTTTGTCCTGTGTACATTAAAACGATTATGAGTTTGAATTCAGGTGGAAGGGTGAATTTTTAAACTTTAAGTGAATCCAAAAAAATACTATGGCTTTTATGAAATAAAATAGAACCTACTCAATATCATGAGCTAACATCACGATAATGAAGTTAATCACCAAAAAAAAAAAAATTCCACTCAACTGGTCACAGGTACAAACATCGGGGTTGACATTTTGCAATTGTTTTTTATTTGCTATCATTTGTGTTTTTTTTTAGATATTTAGATTTTTATTCAGTAGCTCTCCAGTTTGCAATTTCTGCAATCTAGTTGCTAGGGTCCTAGCAACCATATATTGGTTTGAGTAAGAGACTGGAATATGAATAGGAGAGGGAATGAAAAAGTAGCAATAACAATTAATGTGTAGCCTTAAAGAGCAGTTGTTTTTAAGATGGGGTCAGTGACCCCCATTTGAAAGCTAGAACAGAGTCAGAGGAACAAAGCATATAATTAAAAATATTAAAAAAAATACCAATTGAATATTTGATTAGAAATGGTCATTCTATAACATATTACCCCTTTAAGTTATTTTATTTGTTGTTTATTTTATGTGGGTATGTATGGCCACCTTAAGACTGCTGGGGAGGAAAGGGAGGGGGTGATATCACTCCAACTTGCAGCGCAGCAGTAAAGAGTGACTGAAGTTTATCAGAGCACAAGTCACATGACTGGAGGCACCTGGTGAACCGACAATATGTCTAGCCCCATGTCATATTTCAAAATTAAATATAAAAAAATCTGTTTGTTCTTTTGAAAAACTGATTTCATTGCAGAATTCTGCTGAATCAGCACTATTAACTGATGCATTTTGAATAAAAAAAAACAACATATTTTCCCGTGACAGTATCCCTTTAAGGAACAGGTATAGGTAGAGTGTAATCTAAAGAATGCTCAGTTTTAATATTTCTGTCTTACCCAGCTGTATTATTAAGTACCAGTGAGGACAATTTATTTAGCAACATTTATTGTATTACCCCGTCAATGTTCCGTAACTGTTGCCCAACTGCATGATGACATTAGCACAGTAACACAATAGAACTCAGCTCCTTCAAACTGGAACCACTTAACAAAGTGGATATTCTGTTGAAATGTTGGCTGGTTGGCCACCGTGTTCTTTCAATCATTTTACCACCAGACGAAATGTCAAAATAACATTCTTTACAAGAACAATGTGTTACTAATGAGAAACTGTGAAGGGCTGGGGACACTCTGCCAGGATTATTTTAATGAAATATAAATCTAAAATATTTAAAGTTATATATAAATATGTTATAAAAATATGTTACGTAAGATGCGGAAGATGATCTCAATGTTATTATTCCTCATAGAGACCCCCATGGGTCTGTTTTTTGAAACCCGCACCCAACCTGTAGCTACTTACCCTAAGCCTGACCCAGACCCACTTACCCTTCTTCTCTCAACCCCATGGATTTCCACCTGGCTGTAGCCCACCCACTGCAGCAGATTGGGTTCCCGCAGGACACACGTACAGTGGGCACATGAGATTTAATCTGGCCCAACCTTCGAACGCATTGAGGGAATTCCACGGGTACCAGACCCCATGCAATACTCTACTCTCACACCCTGTGATATTACATTGGTTATGAAAGCGCTAATAACACAAATTAAATGTAGTTAGCCTCTAATTTGTTCATCGTCCCAGCAGTGATCAAATGGAATAAAAGTCACTTAATAATATCAGATGTACTCTGTGTCGGACTGGCCCGGCGGGACACCAGGAAAAAACACGGTGGGCCCCCGCTGATCCAGTCCCCCTCCCCCAATCTTTGGGCACCCTAACCCTGATCTCCCGTCCCCCAGAAATAAAAGAATTTTCAGCTCTGGTAACGCATGCGCACCTGAGTTTGCGTATGTGCACCAGGGTGTGCGCACACACACTGTGCGTCAGGGCTCGCGTGCAGGCGTGTGCTCCAATGTTTGCGCATGTGTGTGGGGGCCCCCGGAGGTTAGTAACCCGGTGGGACCCCTGAGCCCTTATGTACTCTATAGACCAGTGATCCCCAACCAGTAGCTTGTGAGGAACATGTTGCTCTCAGTGTCCTCAAACCTGGTGCTAATTTTTTAATTCCAGGCTTCGAATTAAGTTTTAATTTGATAAAAACGAAGTATTGTGCCAAGCAGAGCCTCATGTAGGCTGCCAATCCACATAGAGGCTACCAAATAGCCAATCACAACCCTTATTTGGCATCCCAAGGAACTTTTTTAGGCTTATATTGCTCCCAAACTCTTTTTACATTTGAATGTGGGTAAAAAAGGTTGGGGACCCCTGCTATAGACCATTGATCCCCAACCAGTAGCTCGTGAGGAACATGTTGCTCACCAATCCCTTGGATGTTGCTCCCAGTGGCCTCAAAGCAGGGGCTTATTTTTGAATACCAGGCTTGGAAGCAAGTGTTGGTTGTATAAAAACCAGATGTTCTGCCAAACAGAGTCTCCTGTAGTCTGCCAGTCCACATAGGGGCTACCAATAGCCAATCACAACCCTTATTTGGCATCACCCAGGAACATTTTTCATGCTTGTGTTTCTCCCCAACTCTTTTTACATGGGAATATTGCTCACGGGTGAAAAAGGTTGGGGACCCTGATATAGACCATTTGTACTCTATAGACCAAAGCATATGAGTGTCAGTAGGAACATGCAAAAGGCTATAACATAATGGCAGCCCTAAATGCACCCATATGTTTGGCCATTTTGGTTAACTTCAATCCTAAGGTCCCTATACACGGATTCAGGAGACCCCAGTTCCCACCTGGTGCTGCTTCACCTGCAGATTCAACAGTAAATTCTTGGAAACTGCTCAAAATAATAAAGCAAAGCAGATGTTCCCGATTCTTTCCTTTTTTTTTTTTTTTAAACAGGAAAGCACTTACAGTTTCATCTAAAATAAAAATTCACAGAAAAATGTTTTTGGTTTAAAATATGTTTTAGACTCAATACAACAACTATTGCACGCATGTGAAGTTGCAGGGCTTGGATAATCGCTGGCACATGCAAAATTATTTACAGAGAACTGTACAATTCTAAAAAAAAAAAAAAAGTCTGGCTGTAGATACAAAAACACTATTTTAGAATAAGCTCTTATGCTCTTTTGAATTTAAAACCTTTTTAAAAAACAAAATAAAATGTGTATGGTACAAGTATGGGATCCGTTATCCAGAAACCAGTTGTCCAGAAATCTCCAGAAAGGCTGTCTCCCATAGACTCTATTATGCACATTTTTAATAATGATTTCCTTTTTCTGTGTAATAATAAAACAGTCACTTGTACTTGATCCCAACTAATATATAATTAATCCTTATTGGAAGCAGAACCAGCCTATTTGGTTTATTTAATGTTTATATGATTTTCTAGTAGACTTAAAGGGCACCTGTTGGGTAAAAATGTAATCCCCATCCAAAGGTGCGGGATAATAGAGCCCACTATCCGTTCGGGGATAACAGTAGTTTTTCTTTTTAAAAAAATGCCCCCCGACAGCGCTAAGCTACTTGCACTGGGGGGAGCTCCAGGTCCAAACAGCCATGTCTAGTCACTCGCATGCTCATAATAAAAATGTGCCACAAATTGCTCGTTGTGCGCATGCGAGTGACACAACATGGCTGCTATCAAAGTGGCAGTTGGGCTATCAAAGTGGCAGTTAGGCTATCAATAGCTAATTATCTCTATTCTAACCAATTTCCAAAACGGCTAGTAGGATTATAAAATAATAATTTGGACTGGCCGGCAGGTAGGAGCAGTTAAGGGGAATAAAAATGTAAAACCCTGAAGACACAACTAACAACAGTATATTACTGCACTCACATCTATGGATGAGTGAACTTCAAATTTTTGACAGCGGTGAAAATTCCACCAATCCGTGCTAAAAAATTTTTTTTGCATGGGAAAAAGTAACAGCATTATTATAATTTCTTTCAACAGAAAAAAGAGGGAGGGGGAGGGTTTATGCTGGAAGAAAATGCAGAAAAATAGTCCATTGACTCCAATGCTTGTGACAATGCTTCAGCTAAACATTGCCTTTCCCAAATAAGGCGCATCTTAATTTACAACAGACTGCATTGCCCGAAATTCCCTATTCAAAATCTCTGTCCAATTCTGGCAGAACCTAGCTGAATCCAAGGGGAAGTAAACCCCTAAAGATTACTATAAAGTATCAGCACAACATATAGGCACCATATGATAGTGCAAGCAAAAATGGATAAAAAATGGCATATTTTATATAGTGAACTTATTGCACGAGGCTAAAGTTTGAGCTTGTCAATAGCAGCAATGATCCAGGACTTCAAACTTGTCACAGGGGGTCACCATCTTGGAAAGTGTCTGTGACACTCACATGCTCAGTGGGCTCTGATTGGCTGTTGAGAAGCTAAGCTTAGGGCTCGTCACTAATTATCCAGCAGAAAATGAGCTTCCCTGGCTGTAATATAAGCTGATGCTACAGGTTTGCTGATTATTAAATTCTGATGCTAATTGCACTGGTTTCTGTGCTGTCATGTAGTAATTATGTGTATTAATTACTAATCAGCCTTATATTGTGACATTTCTATTCTATGTGTACTGTATATAGTGAGTGGCTCCCTAAGCTCAGTAAGTGACAGCAGCACAGAGCATGTGCAGTGAATCAGCAGAAAAGAAGATGGGGAGCTACTGGGGCATCTTTGGAGACACAGATCTTTACTGCTAAAGGGCTGTGGTTGCCTTGGGCTGGTACAGAAGCACAAAACATCATGTACAACCTTTCTACCTACTTCTTTAGTTAGGCTTTAGTTCTCCTTTAAAAAAAATGAAGGCTGTTAATTATAAAATAAGATATCATGACTCAAGTAAAAAAAGAACGGCAAACTGGTTAATAGTTCTCAAATTTAAGCTACACTAACATTATACAATGAAGGCTAATGGAACACTAAACATCTTTGGATACTGATGTGTCTTCCCTGCTCCAGAGAGATCAAGACATGAGTCAGTAGATACAATGTAGGGAGTTATGCTAGAAAGCGTTTCCATAAACAGCAACAGATTGTCAGTTCTTCTACTGCCGCTGAATTCAATGGAGCAGATTCACTAAAGGGTGAACGCTATCGACTTTTCACCAGCGTTGCCGCCCACAGCGACATCGCCAATTCAATAACAGGTGCATGCGCCAATTAGCTAGAGAACGAATAGCGTTCATTCGCACTCTATCACCAGGCGACTTTTCGTTACTCGGATTTTACTGAACGTTACCTCTTTCGCCAGAGTTGACTTTGCCACCTCAGACCAGATCTTCCTCAATCTTCTGTCACTTACATCATATCCTGTGAGCCGAAAATGCATTAAAGTTCCAAAAATGCAGGCGACTTTTCCTTTTTTTTAAGCGGCATTGGCTGCAAAAGTCCTGACTTACATTTTGAGTAACCGGTTTTCTCTAGACATTTCATAACATGTGGAACATTCATTTTACAGTGGGCTCATGTGTAGGGCTTTATATTAACTCTCTTGTCTTTATTAAGCTTCCCTGGACTTGTGTAATAAAAATTGTAACTTAAACCATTTGCAGCAACATTTATAATAAAGACGTCCATACAACTTTAAATTTACCGCCCTATGGAAATTGACCTAAGCGCAAGATCAGTAGCGAATTTTCACTAGGCACAAATAAACGCTAGCGCATCTTCGCAATGAAATGCTCGTACTGCCGAAGTAACGATGGCGTTCGAAGTCCAGGACAAAAATTCGCATTTTTGTGAATTAGCGTTTTCGTAGTACATTTACAGCTGCCAAAGTGGTGTACAGTAATATACTGTAGTTGGTTTGTTGGTTGTGTCTTCAAGGTTTTAGATTTTTATTCCCCATAACCGCTCCTAACTGCCGTTCAGTCCAAATTATTATTTTATAAACCTTCTAGCCCTTTTGGAAATTGGTTAAAACAGAGATAATTAGCCATTGATAGCCTAACTGCCACTTTGATAGCCCAACTGCTAATTTAGCAGATCGATATGAGATAAGATAAGAAATGAGATAAGAAAGAATGGAAAGCTGAAACTGGCAAAAATTCGGCCGAAAGTGAATCTGCCCCAATGTGTTTCTGCTTTGCTGTTTAGAGCTGCAGTATAATAATAATAGATAATGGGGTGACTACGAGAATAAGAGTAGGGTTTGTGGAGCAATCTTGTACAGGTATACATCTAACATTAAGGGGCACATTTACTATGGGTCGAATAACGAGGGTTAATTAACCCTCGATATCCGACCATCGAAGTTAAATCTTCGACTTCGAAGTCGAAGGATTTACCGCATTTCGTTAGATCGAACTATTAAATCCTTCGAATCGAACGTTTCGAAGGATTTTAATCCATCGATCAAACGATTTTCCTTCGATAAAAAAATGCTTAGAAAGCTTATGGGGGCCTTCCCCATAGGCTAACATTGGTGCTCGGTAGGTTTTAGGTGGCGAAGTAGATGGTCAAAGTTTTTTTTTAAAGAGAAAGTACTTCGACTATCGAATGGTCGAATAGTCGAACGATTATTGGTTTGAATCGTTCAATTCGAAGTCGTAGTCGAAGGTCGAAGTAGCCAAAAAAAACCTTCGAAATTCAAAGATTTTTTTCCTTCTAATCCTTCATTCGAGCTAAGTAAATGTGCCCCTAAGTGTTGCAATGGATTTTCATGAAGAGGCAAATTATGGCCCCACTGGCAGGTGCAAGTTATGGTTTGTTCTTTGCACCTGATTAAAATTATGGCCCAACCCAGTTTCAACAATCTCAATGCCGGGCAATGTAGAGATATTCCAGGGGGGTGTGTGTGCCAACCCCCTTCTGTATGCAGGACTGGCGTACAGGGTGAAGTGTAACCCACACATTGCATTGGGGCAAAGGGTTACCTGTTCCCTGCTTTTTGCACAAGGAATGTTTGACAACAACCACAAAAATGAGCTGCAGTTACTGTAAATGAAATATTTGAGGGATCAGATCATTTTGTGGCATCAGATAATCTGTTAAATATGTAAATAATGAGGTCAGTGCAGTGTGAGGTGTAAATGCAGTGCAAAGGCTGGAGATACAAGGAGGTGCAGCTACATTTGCTGCTCAAAATACACGTGTAGCTGGTGTGATCCTCGCATTACATGAGAACAGAAATGCAGAACAATCTCAATACTGACCTTTTCTTTAGAAAATGAAAGTCGCTGGTTCCTTGACAAGGAGATGGCACTGATAGCCATTCAGCCCAGAGAAGCAGCTCTGGGTATCCGGATAGAATAGGCATCTCTCCGCTGTTTTGTGAAGTTCAGCTGTAGTAGTGACACAGGATGGAACCCTGGAATATGCTGGGGAGAAATGCACTAGATCAGCATGCGGAGAACAGAAGTAGGGGCACAGAAACATGCTAAGACTTTGATCCCCAACCATGTTGCTCCCCAACCCCTTGGATGTTGCTCCCCAACCCCTTGGATGTTGCTCCCAGTGACCTCAAAGCAGGTGCTTATATTTAAATTCCAGGCTTGGGGGCAACTTTTGGTTGTATAAAAACCAGGTGTACTGCCAAACAAAACCTCCTGTAGGCTGTAAGTCCACATAGGGGCTACCAAATAGCCAATCACAGCCCTTATTTGGCATCCCCTGGAACATGTCCATGCTTCTGTTGCTCCCCAACTCTTTTAACATTTGGATGTGGCTCATGAGTAAAATAGGTTAGGGACCAAAGTGCTACGATTTATAGGCAAGATTTTAAGTATTGGTTCTACTGTATAATGATGTATCCTACTTACATTGAGCTCTCCTATTTGTGCCAAGTAGCTCACGTTAACACCATGAATAGGGATTGGCGCCCATAGACTTGTATGGCGTTGTGCGTCAAAATATTTTTTGCCGCGCAATATATTTTTTTTTGACGCCCATAGACTTTAATGGGCGTCGGTGACATTTCGCCGGCGGCAAATTTTTGCCGAAACGAAACGCGTCAAATTCGCCCATCCCTAACCATGAACCGTGAAAGTGGAATTGAGCCTCTGTGGTTGCCTCTCATAGATCCAAAAGTATAAACCATCAGCTGGTCCATCTGGTCTTCTTAATGATGGATACTGTCTGTTCCACCGGGTCAACATCAGTCCATATACTTCTACTTTGTTTCTTCTAGTTGTCCAACTATACAAAGGTATTTTATTTTACTAAAGTATAATCACCATTGCTTACTGGAATTTCTAGGGAAAAGCATTGCTTCTTTTGACAAATCAAATTATAATGTGGCCCCATAATGGGTACATCCAGTGGAACCCCGGTTTTTACTTTTTCCCGGGAATTGACAGCATTTTGTCACGGAACCATTGAGACAAGCTGTGTCTTCTCTGCTTAGGGTTTACTCCGTTTTGACACTGTCCCCTGAAAAATGTAAAATGGGGGTTCTACTTTAGTTGGTATAGTCCATTGTTAGCCTAGGTGCTAGAATGCACCAGCATCAGGTGTTTGATCAGTCTGCTGCAAGTTAGCCAATGAAAGCAGAGATCTGATTGGTAGCTCTGGGTAACTGCACTGGGAAGTGTCTGTAAATCAGTCTCATTGTCCTTAGCAACGAAAACACAAGTATGTGTATTCCATACAACTAGAGTACATTTTGTATTAAAGTCAAAGTTTGTTCTTTACTAAGTGCAGGGTGTAAAAATTTAAAAAGGGAGTTTTTTTTTGCACTTGCCCTTTGATCTATTGCCATCTCTGTGTTTCATAAGGGTACACAGAGGTCTGCACTCACCTTATGAATACAGAGCTCTTCTGTTTTCAGCAGTACTGTATTCATTAGAGGGGCGGCACGGTGACCCCCTCCCAGCCCCTAACTTGGCCTTTGTTCAGATATACAATTAGGGAGCACCAGCGGGCACAGACTGTAACAGAGCCTTGCACTGCAGAGGAGACCAGGACAAGTCTAGGAAAAAGGTCTCCTATTTTTGGCCCACTTGAACCTCAGCAAGCAGCAGCCTGACAATATTGATCAAAAAGATAATAAACTGAACACATAACAACTGGGGGAACATGAGTATTCTTCACTAAATTGAGGTGCCCAAAACAATAAACTCTACCATCAATATCTAAATGGGGTCCATATCGGCCCAAGGTTTTAGTTGTTGGTCAGATACACGTTGAATGAGCTAAGCTGCCCAATAAGGCTGACCAGAAAATAAATAAAAATGTTATTTTTCCTGCACATTCACACCACGCGCGCCTATATTCAGATTATTTTCCATTGCATGTTACAATTTGTCACTAAGCATTTTTTTTAGTCTTCATTTCTTACCAGAGCAGGCTCTGTGCATGTTGAAGTTGGAAGGAAATACTCAGCACATTCTGTAATATATTTATGCTTCTGATTCTGATGATCGCTGTCATGTGTCTGTCATGCTCCTGTATACGGGAGGGGAACTAAGAATTTCTATATCGCAACTGAGAAACCAGGGGCTGCAAAGTAGCTTCTCATTTCCAAGTGTGAGAATGTTTAGACTTTAGGTCTATTTAGGGCCCATCAAGATCTTTTTAGGTTTCATGTTAACCATTCTAACGACATCAATGATCTTAAACTAGAAGGACTGCTCCTTGGACCCAGGTGGTGGGTCAAATCCAGCTAATATGATCTTGGGGTCCTTGGGCCAATAATGGATCACAACAGGGAGGAATGCTTCAATGGACAGATATGGTCCATTCGCCAACATGATTTTCATATCAGCCTGATAGATATCTATCTATTCCCTAGCTAGATATCGGTCAAGAAGGCCTTTTGTAGGACCATAAATGAGATAAGTTGGAAGCCAATGTTGGTCCATTTGTGACAACTTTAAAACCAGGCATGAGAGATCTGTGGATTTCCTTAAAGGAGAACCAAACCCTTTTTATTAAAATCCCCTATCCTACATAGACCCCCCACCCTGCACCCCCCCATCAGTGTTACCCTGGGTAAATGCCCCTAACTCTTTACTTACCCCTCGTTACAGATTCAGGGCATCAGAGTTTACAGGTGCCATCTTCTCTTTGGTAATCTTCGGGTCTTCTTCAGGCGCTTCGGCAATTTCCGTGACTTTCGGTACATGTGCAGTTGTACGGGACCAGCCCTTTGCGCCAACTGAGGCACCTGTGAACTCCAATGCTATGAATCTGCAACTAGATAGCCTTGGCTGGGCGGGGGGTTCTATGTAAGGTAGAGGATTTAAAAATATTTGTTTCTCCTTTAATTTCCATAATCAAGCCAGTTTTTCCTACCATCTGTATGTTCTACTACTACTAATGATAAGCTGATCGAATGTAAATATGAGATGTTTATCTAATCAAATCATGTATGATGACAATAAATTGAAGAGAAGGTTTTATAATTCCAATGAAGTCTGTTGTGAGATGGACATTTCAAGGCTTGATATGGGATCATACTCCACATTTGATAGATTTTTCCTTCCTAAGAAATTCATGTTTGTTAACATGTTTATCTTGTTGATGTCCTATGCATTCTAAAAATGTTTCATCAGCACATTGTTCATTATGATAGGAATACTATTGTGTGGCTGCATGTCTGTGATGATTTAGATGGGGAGGACTACATTTTTTAAACATTTTTTTCCCAAAGGAATATCTCCAGGTGTATATCCTCCAAAATAGAAGGAGAAATGGGATGTTACTTATAATTCACCCCACTACATATGGCAAAGCAATAGGCTATGGGGGGTGGGGGATCACAGAATTTTTGGGATTTAAAACCGGTTGTGTCCCTTTAACAACATTTTCAAACAGAGAGGACTCTTTCTTTCTCCAAATATTTCTGTTTGACATTTAACAGCATCTCAGAGGCTTCCAAAATGTCACCATCCAGGGATTTTATCTGTGACTGAATGTCAGGATTTTTCAGACAAACGCCCTATTGTTGCAGAATGAACGGAGTTGGCAAACTGCACCGATGGTAAAGTCAGGTGCAAAATCTGGTTTCCTTCAACACAGAGCATATGTATATGGGGTCCATCACCAGACCTAGCGACCTTTACTCCTGTGCCGCCATTGTCTCCAGTAATCCATTGTCTCCAGTAATGATGTGTGATATGATCATAATTGCACTTTGCACACAGCACTGCATCCATATGTCCATGTTAAATGAATTGTTATGCTGAAGGTAGACGGCTATCAGTTAGGGGCACATTTACTTAGGGTTGAATATCGACGGTTAATTAACCCTCGATATTCGACTGTCGAAGTTAAATCCTTCGACTTGGAATATCGAAGTCGAAGGATTTACCGCAATTCGTTCGATCGAAGGAAAAATCGTTTGATCGAACGATTAAATCCTTCGAATCGTTAGATTTTAATCCATCCATCGAACTAATTTCCTTCGACCAAAAATTTGGTAGAAAGCCTATGGGGACCTTCCCCATAGGCTAACATTGAGGTTTAGTAGGTTTTACTTGGCCAAGTAGGGGGTCAAAGTTTTTTTTAAAGAGACAGTACTTCGACTACCGAATGGTCGAATGATTTTTAGTTTGAATCGTTCGATTCAAAGTCGTAGTCGCAGGTCGAAGTAGCCAATTCGATGGTCGAAGTAGCCAATTCGATGGTCGAAGTAGCCAAAAAAATCATTCGAAATTCAAAGTTTTTTTTATTCTATTCCTTCACTTGAAGTAATTAAATGTGCCCCTAAGAGTTGACTCATGCTGTCTGCCTGGCTTTGAGTTGTGGCAGGTCTCTCGGAGGCAGACATCTATTTTATAAGCTTGCATACAACTGTTTTATAAAAATATGACCTTTATGGAAAAAAACATTGTATTAGAAATGTCAAAGTCCCAGCTCAATGGCTTTCTCAGGCAGCAGCAGTAGACACTGTAGGTGTAAGACAAGCAGTTGAATAGGGTGTAGGAGTAAATCACTTGTTTATAAGGTCTGCCAGTGGCACATAGTGAAACCCCGGGGGGAAGATATAACAATGCTAAAGGCATACAAGTTACAGCCCCGGGCATTACAGAATTTGTGGCAGTCAGAGGTCAGCTGATTCATTGGGAAGAAACTGCCGCTCGCCAGTTCCTTCATTTCTTTTCATGACATCTGCAGAATTATATGTGCCGAAAAAAGTCCCTAAAATATCAAAGTGCTTTGAGGGTGTATAGACTCCACATTGGCGGAGAACTTGGGGAAGAAACGGTCAAACTATTACCGACCTCATGAGAAAGAGGTTTGTGTTGCTCCCGCGTGTATGAAAGTCTATTATGAATCAGCAATCTCTATGGGAGTTTCACACAGACAAGCAAATCTCATTCTGCTATTGTGCAACACAACACTCCCCAAAATTTCAGTTAAAATGATCGTTCACTATTAAATTAACTTTTCTCATGATGTAGAGAGTGATATTCTGAGATCATTTGAAATTGGTTTATATTTTTCATAATTTGTGGTTTTTAAATTATTTAGCTTTTTATTCAGCAGCTCTCCAGTTTGCAATTTCAGCAGTCAAAGGGACCCTGGCAACCATGCATTGATCTGAATCAGACCAGAATATGAATAGGGGAGGCCTGAATTGAGAGAAAAGTAATAAAAAGCAACAATAACAATACATTTGTAGCCTTACACAGCATGTGTTTTTTTAGATGGGGGTCAGCTAACCCCATTCAAAAGCTGAAAGAGTCAGAAGAAGGCAAAAAAATGTTATGAAGATAGGGTTGCCACCTTTTATAAAAAATTTTACCGGCTGCTGGGGGGTGGGGCCTCAAATGGGCGGGACGTGGCGTCAAAAGGGGTGGGGTGTGACGTCAAAAGGGGCGGGGCCACGCAACGGACACCCGTGAACGCTAGAAGAGGCAAAAGAAAAGGTAAGTTGCAGGGGATTGGGGGCAGGCCAAGGGCTCCTTTTGATCATATTACAAATTTACCGGCAGCTACATTGCCGGTAAATTTGTAATACCGGCCCCGGCCTTTGCAGGTATTTTGTAATACCGGCCGGGTGGCAACCCTGTATGAAGACCAA
Organism: Xenopus laevis; assembly: GCF_017654675.1. NCBI lineage: Eukaryota > Metazoa > Chordata > Amphibia > Anura > Pipidae > Xenopus > Xenopus laevis. Next base: position 129,567,988 of record NC_054382.1, on the reverse strand, counting down.
TTGAAAAGTTGCTTAAAATTAGCCATTCTATAACATACTAAAAGATGTTATAGTAAAGGTGAACCACCCTTTTAAGTCTGTTGTTGTAATGGGAGCCGTCATTTTTTTTCTTTCATGCAGTACTGCTCAGTAGTCTATGCCAAAAGGACCTGATTTACTGAAGCATCTGGCACACGCTTGTAAGTAGGTGATTGGTTTGTGTGCATGAAAATGTGTATTGTATGTTTAAAGTGAATGTGAGTGCTGTAAAAATGTTAAAGTAATGTTTAAGTGTTTGAAAGTGTTAAATGTGTTGGAAGACTGTAATGTGTAAAATGTACCACAAGATGGCAGTGTTGTCATGTAAATGGATGATAAAGGTTCCATGCTGGGTAACAGAGGGAAAGCACATGTACAGTAGTGAGAATAGCACATGCACAGTGAGTGTTAGGGTAGTGTTTAATTGAAGAAGGTATTTAAAGGGGAGACACACCCAAAGGTTTGTACACATGCATTTGGATTTAGATAGAGAGAGGGCACAAGTGTGAAATACTAGGTATTTCAGATAGTCAGGACTATTTAGCATGGGTAGTTAAGACCCCAACGAGGAGGTAGTGGCATATGTGCCAAGGCTAAGCCAGTGAGGGTGCAAGTGGAAGTTATAGGAAAAAGGACATCCTGAAGGAGGGGGAAAAGAAAAGTCCTATCCGGAGTAGGCCAGAGGGGCATAGGTCGTATGCCGGACTGGTAGGACCGGAAGGTGTCACAAGAAAAGTCCTACCCTGAAAGGTCAGTGGTGCACTGGCGTGGTGTCAGCCCGGCTGAAGCAGGGAGGTGGTGAGTAACCCTGGAAAGGGATGTCCTTCGGAAGGTTTCGTGGAAAAACCTTTGTGTGTTTGGAGTGTCGGCTTAGTAATTGGAGAACAAATTTAGTCAGCACACCGATTCTTAGTATCTTGCCTTGATGGTGCACGTTCTGCAACGACCACTTTCCATTGACAGACCATGTAATGTAGAAAATGAACAGCACCATCGATTTGGATGTAGTTTAAAAAGCCTTTATTTGTGCTCTTGTGGGCATCCCCCGCGACGTTTCAGGCCATGTGGCCTTTTATCAAGCTTACTGACCAGTTTTTCTATACAACCATTTATACCCTTTAACTCCATCTAGTGGTCAATAAAGTGCATCAGTTATTTTTAAACAAAAAACAAAAAACAAAACAAGCAATTACAATAATTCATAATATAGTGAAAATTACCAATTACATCAATCGAGTGACACCAATAAATAGAAGCTTGATACGATAAAAAATGTCATAGTGTATCTGTAAAAGAATAAAGACATAGATCATAATTAAAACCCATAATCAATTAAATATAGAATAAAAGAGCCATTCAAGATCACCTAAAAATGGGACTTAAATCATATTCTTTATTCAATCCCCATGGCTCTAAAGTTTCCAATTTCCTAATCCAGAATGCTTCTCGATACAATAAATCCTTGTGTCTATTCCCTCCTCTTTGTTTTATATCTACTGTCTCCAACACTTGGAATTTCAATTGGTTTACTCTGTGAGAATGCTCAATAAAATGGCCTGCTACTGCCTGATCTCTTTTTCCAGTATTAATAGCGGACTTATGTTCCCTCATGCGTTCACGAACTGTTCTTTTTGTTTGACCCACATATGCAAGCCCGCAGGGGCATTTGATTATATATATAGCATATGTTGAACTACAGGAATAACGATCTTTGATCTTTATAGGGTATCCTTTCCTAGGATGAAAAACCACATCTCCCTGTTGAACATTGGAGCAACAGTTGCAGTTATAGCAGGGAAAAGTCCCTGCTTTACTGTTCCTGCTCACACTCCTTTGTCTCATATCGGTGTGAACCAGCATAGAGCCTAACGATCTACCCTTTTTGTAGGCTATTATAGGTGGTCTAGTGAACGCATTAATTTGGGGTAAATTGTTTTTTATAAGCGGCCAATGATGCCGTAAAATATTGGCAATTTGTTTACTCAAGGTATTATATTGAGTAACGAAAGTAACATTGTTCTCTCTGTTTTTTGGTTTACCTTTTAACATTTCCTTTCTACTTTGATTTTTAATTTCATTCAATTGCGTCCTAAGGAGGTTATCTGGATATTCTCTTTCACGAAATTTATTGCACATTTCATCCAACCTTTTATCCACTTTATCTTCAGATGCGACTATACGTTTAACTCTGCTTAATTGTGATTTCGGCAGAGCTTTCTTTAGCTGTGGTGGATGGAAGGATTTGTAATGTAGCAGCAAATTGCGGTCTGTCGATTTTGTATATAAATCAGTTAATAAACCCCCCTCTGCTTTGTATACCTTGGTATCCAGAAATGGAATTTCATCCAAATGTGAGTTTAGGGTAAACCTTATACAGGGTAAGGCATTATTGATTTCCTGAACGAATAATTCAAGGGTCCAAAGTGGCCCCGCCCATAACGCAAACACGTCATCGATATAACGCATCCATTTCTTGCAATATATTTTAAATAATTCATGTACATAGACAAATTTTGTCTCAAATTGATTCATAAATATGTTTGCGTAGGCGGGGGCCACATTAGACCCCATTGCCGTACCACGTATTTGCATGTAGAATTCTTCGTCAAATTGGAAGTAATTATTATGAAGGAGGAGTTCCAAACACTGGATCACAAATTTTTTTTGAGATCCATCAAGACTTTCGTCCTTTAGTAACTCCAATGAGACTGCCTCGACACCCCCATCATGTGGGATGGAGGTGTAGAGGCTCTCTACATCTAGAGTCACCAACCATACCCCTTCCATATCCTTAGAAAAAACAGATATTTTGTTTAAAAAATCACTAGTGTCTCTCACATATGATACATGCGCTTCCACATATGGTCTGATGATCTTATCAACAAAAATAGCAATAGGTGATAGAACAGAATCCACACAGGACACTATAGGTCTCCCGGGGGGACTTTCAAGATTTTTGTGAATTTTGGGAAGTATATAAAATAAAGGTGTTAGAGGAAACTGTTGCTGTAAGAAAACTGCCAATTTTCCATCTATTATCTTTAATTGTGTGGCTTCATCCACCAAATTTTTAATTTTCGTTTGAATTTCAATCAACGGATTGTTTCTTAATTTGAGATATGTAGTATTATCATCTACTTGGCGTTTTATTTCAGCAACATAATCATCTCTATTCATAACAACCAGTGCGCCCCCTTTATCTGCAGACTTGATGATAATCTCTGTATTACCCATTAAATCCAACAGTGACTGATATTCTGATTTACTTAAATTATTCGGAAGTACATGTATATCACCTCTACGATATTTATCTTCTAACATCTTAATTTCCCTGGTTACATGTTTAATATACGCTTCCACAAAGACATTATCACATTTGGGCATATATGTACTAAGGGGTTTAAGATCTAATTGATCACCACAGAAGGTATTTATAGAGTGAACTACACCTCCCACCTCTTGTTTGTTGTCGAATTGGGCCTTCAATCTTAATGTCCTGAAAAGTCTAAACAGTTCTAGATCTAGTTTAAAGAAATCGGGTTTGTTCACCAAGCTGAAAGAAAGTCCCTTATGCAATACCTGCAGTTCAACATCGGTAAGCGTTCTGCTGGAGATATTCACCACCGCATCCGTCGGCGTTTGTATTGTCGGTGCTGCTTGTTTCTTGCGGTGCTTGCGGCCCCCTCGTTTGCGTCTTCTGGGTCTGCCGTGAGTGAACTTTGCGATCCACCTAAAAAAGGCAGGGAAGTATCTTGCGAGTCGGAGGTTTCAGTCGATGCACGAACTCTTCGCGTCTCCCTGGGTTTATTACGGAATCCTCGTGGGTCCCTCCCTTGGAAGCCTCCTCGGTCATTGCGGTTAGTTTCCCATCGGTACACTGCACCCTCCTCGTAATCAGCCGCATCGCGTTGAAACTTTGTGCGTTTGCGAGCCTGCAGCTCCATGCGGAAACTTTGTAGATGGTCCGCCAGCTTTCTCTTTCCCTCTGTAAACACCTGAGGGCTCGCCTGGTTCCGCAACTTTGTTTCCATTTCGTTTCCGCTCTGTGATACTTTTGGTAACTCTTTATGTATCTCTTCTATAATTGCCACCATAAGGTCAATCGAGCATTTATTCAGGATAGCTTCCCATTTATTACAAAATTGCTCATTATTGGAAAACATTGTAGGTCTTAAATGTGAACGCAGGCCTCGTGGAATTCGTTTGCACTTAACATATTCTCCCAATGTTTGCGCATGTAACTCATATGCAATGAATTTACGTTTGGTTTTCTCCAATTCTTTGAAGTCAATCGCTATATCCGGCTGATTCAGGAAATTATCAGTTTGTCCAATCATGCCAGTAATTCGGGTGATGTCCTCATCAGTATATGCAAAAGTCATTTTGAATCTTTTTTAAGTGTGCAAGACTTACGTGGAACAGTAATTGGAGAACAAATTTAGTCAGCACACCGATTCTTAGTATCTTGCCTTGATGGTGCACGTTCTGCAACGACCACTTTCCATTGACAGACCATGTAATGTAGAAAATGAACAGCACCATCGATTTGGATGTAGTTTAAAAAGCCTTTATTTGTGCTCTTGTGGGCATCCCCCGCGACGTTTCAGGCCATGTGGCCTTTTATCAAGCTTACTGACCAGTATTTCCATACAACCATTTATACCCTTTAACTCCATCTAGTGGTCAATAAAGTGCATCAGTTATTTTTAAACAAAAAACAAAACAAGCAATTACAATAATTCATAATATAGTGAAAATTACCAATTACATCAATCGAGTGACACCAATAAATAGAAGCTTGATACGATAAAAAATGTCATAGTGTATCTGTAAAAGAAAAAATCGTATCAAGCTTCTATTTATTGGTGTCACTCGATTGATGTAATTGGTAATTTTCACTATATTATGAATTATTGTAATTGCTTGTTTTGTTTTTTGTTTAAAAATAACTGATGCACTTTATTGACCACTAGATGGAGTTAAAGGGTATAAATGGTTGTATGGAAATACTGGTCAGTAAGCTTGATAAAAGGCCACATGGCCTGAAACGTCGCGGGGGATGCCCACAAGAGCACAAATAAAGGCTTTTTAAACTACATCCAAATCGATGGTGCTGTTCATTTTCTACATTACATGGTCTGTCAATGGAAAGTGGTCGTTGCAGAACGTGCACCATCAAGGCAAGATACTAAGAATCGGTGTGCTGACTAAATTTGTTCTCCAATTACTGTTCCACGTAAGTCTTGCACACTTAAAAAAGATTCAAAATGACTTTTGCATATACTGATGAGGACATCACCCGAATTACTGGCATGATTGGACAAACTGATAATTTCCTGAATCAGCCGGATATAGCGATTGACTTCAAAGAATTGGAGAAAACCAAACGTAAATTCATTGCATATGAGTTACATGCGCAAACATTGGGAGAATATGTTAAGTGCAAACGAATTCCACGAGGCCTGCGTTCACATTTAAGACCTACAATGTTTTCCAATAATGAGCAATTTTGTAATAAATGGGAAGCTATCCTGAATAAATGCTCGATTGACCTTATGGTGGCAATTATAGAAGAGATACATAAAGAGTTACCAAAAGTATCACAGAGCGGAAACGAAATGGAAACAAAGTTGCGGAACCAGGCGAGCCCTCAGGTGTTTACAGAGGGAAAGAGAAAGCTGGCGGACCATCTACAAAGTTTCCGCATGGAGCTGCAGGCTCGCAAACGCACAAAGTTTCAACGCGATGCGGCTGATTACGAGGAGGGTGCAGTGTACCGATGGGAAACTAACCGCAATGACCGAGGAGGCTTCCAAGGGAGGGACCCACGAGGATTCCGTAATAAACCCAGGGAGACGCGAAGAGTTCGTGCATCGACTGAAACCTCCGACTCGCAAGATACTTCCCTGCCTTTTTTAGGTGGATCGCAAAGTTCACTCACGGCAGACCCAGAAGACGCAAACGAGGGGGCCGCAAGCACCGCAAGAAACAAGCAGCACCGACAATACAAACGCCGACGGATGCGGTGGTGAATATCTCCAGCAGAACGCTTACCGATGTTGAACTGCAGGTATTGCATAAGGGACTTTCTTTCAGCTTGGTGAACAAACCCGATTTCTTTAAACTAGATCTAGAACTGTTTAGACTTTTCAGGACATTAAGATTGAAGGCCCAATTCGACAACAAACAAGAGGTGGGAGGTGTAGTTCACTCTATAAATACCTTCTGTGGTGATCAATTAGATCTTAAACCCCTTAGTACATATATGCCCAAATGTGATAATGTCTTTGTGGAAGCGTATATTAAACATGTAACCAGGGAAATTAAGATGTTAGAAGATAAATATCGTAGAGGTGATATACATGTACTTCCGAATAATTTAAGTAAATCAGAATATCAGTCACTGTTGGATTTAATGGGTAATACAGAGATTATCATCAAGTCTGCAGATAAAGGGGGCGCACTGGTTGTTATGAATAGAGATGATTATGTTGCTGAAATAAAACGCCAAGTAGATGATAATACTACATATCTCAAATTAAGAAACAATCCGTTGATTGAAATTCAAACGAAAATTAAAAATTTGGTGGATGAAGCCACACAATTAAAGATAATAGATGGAAAATTGGCAGTTTTCTTACAGCAACAGTTTCCTCTAACACCTTTATTTTATATACTTCCCAAAATTCACAAAAATCTTGAAAGTCCCCCCGGGAGACCTATAGTGTCCTGTGTGGATTCTGTTCTATCACCTATTGCTATTTTTGTTGATAAGATCATCAGACCATATGTGGAAGCGCATGTATCATATGTGAGAGACACTAGTGATTTTTTAAACAAAATATCTGTTTTTTCTAAGGATATGGAAGGGGTATGGTTGGTGACTCTAGATGTAGAGAGCCTCTACACCTCCATCCCACATGATGGGGGTGTCGAGGCAGTCTCATTGGAGTTACTAAAGGACGAAAGTCTTGATGGATCTCAAAAAAAATTTGTGATCCAGTGTTTGGAACTCCTCCTTCATAATAATTACTTCCAATTTGACGAAGAATTCTACATGCAAATACGTGGTACGGCAATGGGGTCTAATGTGGCCCCCGCCTACGCAAACATATTTATGAATCAATTTGAGACAAAATTTGTCTATGTACATGAATTATTTAAAATATATTGCAAGAAATGGATGCGTTATATCGATGACGTGTTTGCGTTATGGGCGGGGCCACTTTGGACCCTTGAATTATTCGTTCAGGAAATCAATAATGCCTTACCCTGTATAAGGTTTACCCTAAACTCACATTTGGATGAAATTCCATTTCTGGATACCAAGGTATACAAAGCAGAGGGGGGTTTATTAACTGATTTATATACAAAATCGACAGACCGCAATTTGCTGCTACATTACAAATCCTTCCATCCACCACAGCTAAAGAAAGCTCTGCCGAAATCACAATTAAGCAGAGTTAAACGTATAGTCGCATCTGAAGATAAAGTGGATAAAAGGTTGGATGAAATGTGCAATAAATTTCGTGAAAGAGAATATCCAGATAACCTCCTTAGGACGCAATTGAATGAAATTAAAAATCAAAGTAGAAAGGAAATGTTAAAAGGTAAACCAAAAAACAGAGAGAACAATGTTACTTTCGTTACTCAATATAATACCTTGAGTAAACAAATTGCCAATATTTTACGGCATCATTGGCCGCTTATAAAAAACAATTTACCCCAAATTAATGCGTTCACTAGACCACCTATAATAGCCTACAAAAAGGGTAGATCGTTAGGCTCTATGCTGGTTCACACCGATATGAGACAAAGGAGTGTGAGCAGGAACAGTAAAGCAGGGACTTTTCCCTGCTATAACTGCAACTGTTGCTCCAATGTTCAACAGGGAGATGTGGTTTTTCATCCTAGGAAAGGATACCCTATAAAGATCAAAGATCGTTATTCCTGTAGTTCAACATATGCTATATATATAATCAAATGCCCCTGCGGGCTTGCATATGTGGGTCAAACAAAAAGAACAGTTCGTGAACGCATGAGGGAACATAAGTCCGCTATTAATACTGGAAAAAGAGATCAGGCAGTAGCAGGCCATTTTATTGAGCATTCTCACAGAGTAAACCAATTGAAATTCCAAGTGTTGGAGACAGTAGATATAAAACAAAGAGGAGGGAATAGACACAAGGATTTATTGTATCGAGAAGCATTCTGGATTAGGAAATTGGAAACTTTAGAGCCATGGGGATTGAATAAAGAATATGATTTAAGTCCCATTTTTAGGTGATCTTGAATGGCTCTTTTATTCTATATTTAATTGATTATGGGTTTTAATTATGATCTATGTCTTTATTCTTTTACAGATACACTATGACATTTTTTATCGTATCAAGCTTCTATTTATTGGTGTCACTCGATTGATGTAATTGGTAATTTTCACTATATTATGAATTATTGTAATTGCTTGTTTTGTTTTTTGTTTTTTGTTTAAAAATAACTGATGCACTTTATTGACCACTAGATGGAGTTAAAGGGTATAAATGGTTGTATGGAAATACTGGTCAGTAAGCTTGATAAAAGGCCACATGGCCTGAAACGTCGCGGGGGATGCCCACAAGAGCACAAATAAAGGCTTTTTAAACTACATCCAAATCGATGGTGCTGTTCATTTTCTACATTACATGGAGTGTCGGCTTAGCCAGCAAAGGAGAAGTGTATCATTGCCGTGGATTGTATAACTGTATGCCCTGATGTGTGGAAGAGTCATCTGATGAAAGAAAGTGTGTCCAAATAAACAGTTCAAGTTTGTTTTATCATCAAGAGTGTGGACTTCAATCCTTGGATCAAGTTGGGTTTCCATGGTGACAGTGTTAACCCCTTCCTACCCTTGCATAATTCGGTGTTAACCCTTTAACCCCCTTACATAATTTGGCGCTGCGAGCAGGGTAAGGAAGAGTATGTGCTTTGGGAAACCCCTGTGAATACCTGGATGTATGTTTTGAGACTGTGTATTGCGCTGTTCCCTTATTTGGCTGGCTACAATTGATGTGACCGGAAGAGCATAGATCAAGTAACGGTACTTGCCAGGCAGGAAGTGGGCAGAGGAGTGAGATCCAGTTCGCGCCATTCAAACAGGAAAGGAGCGACGGCCATCTTTGATGCGCACAAACCACTGGGTGCGGTACAGAGACTCGTGCAGCCGTCAAGTGAGAGAGTGCGAGATATCGTACAATATGGCCGAACAAGAGTTTGTCGACACCGGGCGGCGGTATGTCTGGACAGGCATATTTGCCCAGAAAGCTTCCTGCAGCGGTACCATGCAGTTAGTCCCCATGTGTGGTAGTTGCGGGGAAGAGGCGGAGTGGACCCGGGTGCAAGCGACGGGACACTGCCCCGTGTGTGTGAGAGACTACTTCACCGGGCCAGTGTATATTCGGACCCAGTTGACTGAGGCGGTTCGGGAGATTGACCGGAGGCTTACCCGGTGGGAACTACAGCAGCCAGAGGCAGTGGTTAAAGATCCCCAGATGGAGGCCCCAGTGCAGCCCGTGGAAGCGGACCGGGTGGTTGCAGTCGGAACCACGGAACCGGCTCCGTCCAGTGTCATTGTGGCTGACACCGCAGTTGTGGACCCCGTTAAGACGGAAGTGGTACCCGCTAGCGAATATTCGGTGAGCAGAGGACATCGTGCTGCCGCTACCCGTACCGCTAGAGGTGGGCGGTATGAGATCACTGTCCCGCCGGAAATTCACGACGCCATCCAGAGGGTGGATTCCTGGTTAAAGCCAAAGAGCCAGGAATCCGAAAAGGCACCATGGGTGGAGGATTGGGAGGCCGAGTATCCAGAGGCGCCGCCCACACCCGGGCCCACACCTATACCGGAGGTGAGCCTACCTGAGGGTCCTGTGTCGGGAGAGGAGCCGCAAACCGAGGCGGAGGAAGAGTCGGTGTCGTCCAGTAGTCTGGTAGTACCCAGTGAGGACGTACCCAACAAGTTTCAGCGGTCGGCCCATTATATGAAGATACACGATGAGTCAACCTTTTGGGTACTCCCTGGTAAAGCAGCCCAGAAGGAGTTCCGGGCCATCTCCAAGGTACAGCGCAAGATTAACTTGGAGGTAAGCAAGCGCTGGGGATACTATATGCCGTATGCCCCAGAGGCCGTGTATATGGAGGTGGAAGCCAACCTGGATAGTTGGGTGCGTCAGGACATATTATCATCCTTGAAATTGACCGAACACAGTTTGGTGCATCCTGATAGTACAACGAGGAAGTTGGCCAACTCAGCATTTGATGATGCAGTTCCCACGTGGTGGCAAGGCCGCACTGTTTTACGGCACTACGTCAGAAGTATTTCCAAGCGGGCCCCTGAGAGCCATCTCAGTATCGATGTGTCCATGGAAGATGGGAGCAAAGTGGAGAAGCCCCACCCTGGGTATTATACTTCTTTTGCCCATACCAAAATGTGGTTCACCCGTATGATCTGAGGGGTGAACCTGTGAAGACTGTTTGTTTGCACTGTTGTTATGTGCGTTTACTGTTTTGAACAGAACTGTTAAATTCCTGGAGGAGGAGTGCCCAGTCGGGGTAATCCATTCAGACTTTATGTTTGGAACTTGTTCCGCATCCAGTTGGAGGATGCATCATACCCTTTAGGTTGAAGTGGTTACCCAGTCGGGGTCAACCGTGAACTTCTTTACAGTTAATATGTGCCTTTTGGCGGTTTTATGCAAATCATAATTTTAAACGACCTTATGAAGGTAATAAGGTTTCCAAATTGTGTTACTAAACAAGTTATTTAAGCAAATGCAAACTTTTGTGTCTGTTTTCATTTTCATGTGTGATTGGTTGTGTGCACGAGGACGTGCTTGATTTAAAAAGTGTCGAGTGTAAGTAGGTGATTGGTTAAGTAATGTTTAAGTGTTTGAAAGTGTTAAATGTGTTGGAAGACTGTAATGTGTAAAATGTACCACAAGATGGCAGTGTTGTCATGTAAATGGATGATAAAGGTTCCATGCTGGGTAACAGAGGGAAAGCACATGTACAGTAGTGAGAATAGCACATGCACAGTGAGTGTTAGGGTAGTGTTTAATTGAAGAAGGTATTTAAAGGGGAGACACACCCAAAGGTTTGTACACATGCATTTGGATTTAGATAGAGAGAGGGCACAAGTGTGAAATACTAGGTATTTCAGATAGTCAGGACTATTTAGCATGGGTAGTTAAGACCCCAACGAGGAGGTAGTGGCATATGTGCCAAGGCTAAGCCAGTGAGGGTGCAAGTGGAAGTTATAGGAAAAAGGACATCCTGAAGGAGGGGGAAAAGAAAAGTCCTATCCGGAGTAGGCCAGAGGGGCATAGGTCGTATGCCGGACTGGTAGGACCGGAAGGTGTCACAAGAAAAGTCCTACCCTGAAAGGTCAGTGGTGCACTGGCGTGGTGTCAGCCCGGCTGAAGCAGGGAGGTGGTGAGTAACCCTGGAAAGGGATGTCCTTCGGAAGGTTTCGTGGAAAAACCTTTGTGTGTTTGGAGTGTCGGCTTAGCCAGCAAAGGAGAAGTGTATCATTGCCGTGGATTGTATAACTGTATGCCCTGATGTGTGGAAGAGTCATCTGATGAAAGAAAGTGTGTCCAAATAAACAGTTCAAGTTTGTTTTATCATCAAGAGTGTGGACTTCAATCCTTGGATCAAGTTGGGTTTCCATGGTGACAGTGTTAACCCCTTCCTACCCTTGCATAATTCGTTGTTAACCCTTTAACCCCCTTACACGCTCACATTAAGAATGAATGCAAATTTAGGGAGCACCACCATCACATGAGAGAATTAGTAAGATGGTGTGCGGGGTTAAATTATAAATGGTAATTGAAAAGAGAGAAAAAGAAAGCTAACCCTAAAGAGGGCACCTCCCCATCACAGGATCCGATGATTCAAAGAGCAAATTAAAACATTGACAAAGCCTGCTATTAGCGGGTGAAACGCGTGTCAGGTGCTTTTTAAAATAGTTAGGCAGGGGGACTAAACCAATACGGCTTGCTATAGGCCTTTGCTCTACAGCGGTACCGGGAGGGAAGATCTGTGGGTGAATGGGAGGGCGATCAACAGAGCGTTTCTGGGGTAGAACTTCTGAGCATTTACGTGTACCACAACGTGTCTGGTTTAAACATACAGTGGGTCAACCTTTGATGCCACCCAACTCTGTCGTCTTCCTTACGGAATTGGGAGGGTTTGTTTGAGGGTGAAGGGGTGACAAATACCGGCGGCTGGGAAGTGTGCCACAGGTGGACTGTGTGTGTGGGTCTGTGACCCTTATTGGTGTACGTACGTGTTTTATTGGCACTTTACTCACTTGTTTCTCTTTCCACTCAACTGGGAGGGTTAAACTGAGGGTGAAGGGGTAGATGTTGAATTGAGGAAGTAAACCAGCGAGGATTGGGCTTGATACCCACTCGTTTCTAGGTAACTGGTTAATTACCCCTATTCCTACCCCGTGGTTATCCTAATGCTCCATCACAGACCTAATTGATTGGTCTAATTTCTGCTTCATGGCCTGTATATATCGCGTAACTTAATTGCAGTCCGTTTATCCCCCTGATCTTAACAATTATTTTAATGGTTTCCTGGACTTACGGTTTTTATGTAAATTATTAGTAAAAGTTACGTTTTAATTTGTTCTTTGAATCATCGGATCCTGTGATGGGGAGGTGCACTCTTTAGGGTTAGCTTTCTTTTTCTCTCTTTTCAATAAACACGCTCACATTATCGTTCTATCTTTCATCTGCCATGCGTATTGTGTGGCCCAGATGCACCAATAACATCTGCTTTAATAGTATAAAGGCTGAGAAATAAAATTTAAAAAAAAAACATACATTAATAAGGTTTCCACAGCCTCCAAGCAAAAAGTGCATTGTATCCTGAGATTATCCCAGACACAGACAGGCCCCAGGGCATGGACACACATGCGTTTCAAACAGAGCGGTTTTTAAAAAGGCCGATCGCCTCTCGTTTCCCGCAAGCTCCCATGCAAATCCAACCCTTACGGCACACAGGCTGTTGACTCCGGCTGATGCCAGGCTGCGTATTTTTGAAGCCTGAGAGAAGCAGATCTGCTCACTGCCCCTGCTCCACTGATTTGAATCTGAACAACCTGTGTGCACTGAGCGGAGCTGAGGTCAGTATTATGTGTGTGACCGCACACAGGCTGATCCAATTCAAATCAATGGAGCAGGGGCACTGAGCAGATCTGCTTCTCTCAGTCTTCAAAAATACGCAGCCTGGCATCAGCCGGAGCCAATGGCCTCTGTGGCCAAAACCTTATAGCAGCTCTCTTAGCAGTCGCACCCCTCCTCTAACCAGTATCACTGCTGTGTAGTATTATATGCTAAGCAAATAGTCCAGGCTATTGGAAGATTCCCTTTTAGTCCAAAATACAAAACTGCCTTTGAAACTAATTTTGTTCTATACCAAATAACCATGATGTCACAGAGCCTACATGCAGCTGTTACCGAGTACAACTATTAACACTCACATTCAAGGCCCTTAACAATGAAGCCCCTCAGTATATTTCATCTCTGATCTCAAAATACTCTTCTTCCCGCAACCTTCACTTTACTTCTGACTTTCTCCTCTCATCACTTCTGCCCATTCTCGTCTACAAGACTTCTCTCTGGCTTCTGCTTTTCTCTGGAACTCTCTGCCCCCAGATGTCAGACCTTTCTCCTTTCCAAACGCTCCCTAAAGACCTACCTGTTTATGGAAGCTTATTCAATGTACCTTAATTAATCAGTCATAGCCAAATCATAAAGCACAAATGTGTTACTGAAATCCTTATGTCTCAATTGTACCCTAACCTTTAGTTTGTAAACACTTGTGAGTAGGCCTCTCTAATACCTATTGTAAACCCTTGTTTTTTATTCACCATTTGATCCCTGTTCATTAGTAACTTGTTGGCACTATATAAATAAATGATGGTGATAAAAAAACTGGGCAGCTGTAATAAAGTTCTGATAACTCACCTGGCTTCTGGAATCACCCTGTAACGTACTCATCAATCTGGAACCTTGAAGGCAGCTGGTACACCCAGACAGGTCTGGACTGAGAATTAAAATAGGCCCTGGCATTCCAGGTACACAGAGGCCCAATAAGCCCACAGAGAGGCCCAAACAGCCCCCTACCAGCCCACTAAATACTGACTTTCTATGGGACCTTATAGCAGCCCCTCTGGCATTTGCCAGAACCCACAGATTGCCAGTCCGGGCCTGCACCCAGATGCACAAAGGAACCCCTGCGGATTCCAGTATTCACCAACGCCCTTTAGGGGCCTGGGCTTTCTGCTGCGGAACCAACAAGGAATTTGTGTGAAGATTAGACAAAAATGTAGTCGCAAAACTGGCAAATGGGTTGAGGCAGGCAGCAGGAATCTAAGTCAAACAGGCAGAAGTCAAACAGGCAGAAGTAAAAAAAACAGGAAAGTCCAATAGTATATAACGCTTCAGCAGGATCTGTGAACAGAAGCTAGCTTGGGCATTGTTAAAATGGAGAAAGGCCTTTTTAAAGAAGAATTGGTGGCAAAATTCGAATCTCGTGCTGAAAAATGATGCTCGGCGTCAAAGCATGAGCGCCGCGACGTTTAGTGTCAGCGACACGACGCCTGCGTCATTTGCGCACCACAGATGCGCGTGACGTCACCGGAAGCGTGTGATGTCACCCGAAGCGCGTGGCTGCACCCCATCAGCTGAAGAGAGACGCGCCGGGAGGTAAGAGTATAGGGGAAGCTGGCGCGTCTTACACACCCAAAAGGATGTGTTCCCAGACTTTCAGTGGAAGAACTGCTGTTTAGAACTCGCCATTAATTTCCAGGCTTGACGCTGAAGGATTGTATTCCTATACTGCTCAGCAGTAAACACAGCATCTCTATCCCTGACAATGGAAGTTAGAAAATAGATACTTATGATTGACTTTTCCAGACAATAGAAAGAGCTCAAAACACTCAACAAACTTCAACAACATAATGTACAGTATCCTTATATATGATTTACTATGTTGGGTAAGACAATTGCACTCACACTTACAAGAGATCATTTGTTAAAAACAGTTTATGGATGTGGTTTATTATTGCTCACCAGAGTAATTAACATGGCAGCTAACAATATGGTCGCCACTGCTCTCATGAACAAAAAACAAATAAGCAGATAAATAAGGTTCTAGTTCTTCAGACAGGATATCCTATGCTGATATTTTAATTTGTTCATGTATTTATAAAGTGCCAATATATCCTCTGCCCTGGAGAACAGTTTTACGCAACATTAATATATATTATAAATATATATTCCTAACACACGTTATTATTATCTGAAATATGTTTTAAGTACATGGACAATCCAATGTTTGAAATTTGTATAAAATGTGTTCAATGTAAGAGCCATATAAGCAGAATGTTCCCAAGAACTGAGTAATTGAGCTCATCACACAGGAATGATTTTCTCCAGTCCCCAGTAAAATGAGGTTAGAGAGAAATACATTTCAGACTACGTATTGTACTGTGGTTTAATATAAAGGTGGACAAGTTGCAGAAAAAGCAGAGATGAATATGATTTTTAATGATATGGCACAACTTGGTGGTTGATGATCTCAGCAGTTCCACCAATAAAACATGTGGTAAGATGCAATCATGCAATGTAAAGCAGGGAACTGTTTTTAATAACGTTAATCAATAAGATGCCTTTCATTGACAGAGAATTCGGTTTGG
The DNA here is from genome assembly GCF_017654675.1 of Xenopus laevis. Lineage (NCBI taxonomy): Eukaryota > Metazoa > Chordata > Amphibia > Anura > Pipidae > Xenopus > Xenopus laevis. The sequence goes on along the minus strand of NC_054382.1, from coordinate 129,552,225 downwards.
CATTTATGGTTCCAGTTTTACCAATAGTTTGGTTGGTATGGCCTTCATGGTTCCAGTTTACCAAGTGTTTGGTTGGTATGGCCTTCATGGTTCCAGTTTACCAAGTGTTTGGTTGGTATGGCCTTCATGGTTCCAGTTGACCAAGTGTTTGGTTGGTGTGGCATTCATGGTACCAAGAGTTTGGTCGGTGTGTGCATTTTGATCGTTCCCCTCTTGATGGTAGTGCATTGGCTGGGGTGCCCGTCTCTTGGGAAGACCCTTAAGATCACTGCCTATGCAGGCAATGTGCAGGCGATGTCACTGTAGTCGTCTCTAGCGGTGGGGAAGCAGAGACTAGGGCTCGTATGTTGGAGGACTATTCAGAGGCCTCATGGTCTCTGATAAATAAGAATAAGTGTGAAACTTTCTGGATAGGGAAGGGGGACCCTGTCTTTGGTCTTCCGGATGTCTTCCAACAGGCCCAGTCTGAAATTAAAATTCTTGGTATTAGATTTGGCCAGGGCGATTATGCCAAACGAAATTGGGAGGGGAAGTTGGAGACTGCAACTGCTCTGGTCAATCAGTGGAAGGGTTTGAAATATACGTGTATGTCAGCTATGTGTGCCTTCTGCCAGAGGCTCTCTATGGTAAGACCAATGGTCTGTTTTTTCAACTGTTTTTAATTCCAGTACATATATGCCACCAAAAAACAAATCATATAGTTGAAACATATATACAAGGGGTTAAAACCGAAATATTAAAGTTAGAAGATAGATTTAAGAAAAATGACATCAGATTACAGAGGGAGAATATCTCCAAAGCAGAAAGACAAGCGCTTTTATCTTTGCAAAAACGTAATGATTTAATTAAAGCTGCAGACAAGGGGGGAGCGGTGGTTGTTATGGATAACAAATTTTATATTGAGACTATTAAGGAAATGTTAAATGATACAAGCACTTATAAAAAATGAACCACCAATCCCCTCTTCTCTATACAAAAAACTATCACGGAGTGTGTTGATCAAGCAGTACAGCTGGAAGTGACTGACAATCAATTGGCAACCTATTTAATACAATCTAACCCTATTACTCTGGTTTTATACATACTCCCAAAGATACATCAGAATTTGGACAAACCCCCAGGAAGGCCAATTGTGGCTGGGGTAAATTCAGTGTTTTGTCCATTAGCAAAATTCCTTGACAGAATTCTTTGTGAGTATGTATTATATATTAGATCATACATTAGGGATACTAGTGATTTCATCAAGAAAATAAATGTGATAAAAGATTTACCAACCGATGCTCTTTTGGTGACCTTGGATGTTGAGAGCCTCTACACCTCCATCCCCCATGATGGAGGAGTGGAGGCTATCACACATCATTTAGATAAAGATATTACACTTGATGGGGCCCAGAAATTTTTTTTGATTAAACTACTACAAATTGTTTTATGTAAAAATTACTTTCTTTTCCAGGACTATTTCCTGCAAATTAAGGGTACCGCTATGGGATCGAATGTCGCTCCGTCCTACGCAAATCTTTTTATGGACATATATGAAAACAAATTTGTTTATACTGATTATGGTTTTCAACAATACTGTTTGTGCTGGTTATATAGACGATATCTTTGCGATTTGGACGGGGCGACATTCAGATCTCATGGGTTTTGTGGATAGATTAAATGGATACACTTCATGTATTAAATTTACTGTATACGGATCTGTATATTAAACATACAGATAGAAATACGTTGCTTCTGTATGACTCTTTTCATCCTCCGCATGTTAAGAAAGCTCTGCCAAAATCAAAGCTAATGCGGAAAACGTATTGTTAAGAACGAGCAGAAACAAGGAAAAAGGGTTGCAGAAATGAAAGACAAATTTAAGACAAGAGGGTATCCTGAAAGAATATTAAATAGTTTTGAGAACGAGGATAGAGTAGTTAGACAGAGTAACAGTGATAAACAACAGAAAAATAAAAGAATTCCCTTTGTTAATCAATTTAATTTATAAAGTGGTGAAATCTCTAAAATAATAAAAAAAGACTGGAGTTTATTAACAAATAATTTTCCAACTAAGGATGTATTTAAATCGCTTCCAGTAATGTCATATACTAGAGCCGAGACAATTGGGGCCAAATTGGTTAATGCTGAATTGGGTCCCTCTGTGGGATACAAACAAACCTTTCTAAAAAAAAAAAACTAAAAATGGAACGTTTCCATGCTGCGGATGTAACCATTGCAGCAATGTTTTAAAAGGTGAATGGATATATCACCCATTGAAAGGTGTTCGTATTCCAATAAGGGGCTTCTTCACATGTGCATCCACATATGTAGTATATAGTATAAAATGCCCGTGCGGCAAAACTTACTGTACGTTGGAAAAACGATAAGGTGTATAAGAGATGGATTAAATGAACACAAGTCAGCCATTAGAAATAAATTAAATCAGCCAGTTGCGAAACATTTTAATGAAAATGGCCACACCATTAGTCAGTTGCGTTTTCAGATACTTGATACAGTACCTAGAAGGAGGCGTGGAAGAGATCGTGACAAGGAATTGTTACGAAAGGAGACCCAGTGGATAAGGAGACGGGAACCATGCACCCTTATGGTCTGAATCAGGAATGTGATTTGAGTCCATTTTTATTGAAACAATAAGGGGCCGATTCACTAACTTCGAGTGAAGGATTCTAAGTAAAAAAACTTAGAATTTCGAAGTGTTTTTTGGGCTACTACGACCATCGAATGGGCTACTACGACCTTTGACTACGACTTCGAATCGAACTAAAAATCGTTCGACCATTCGATAGTCGAAGTACTGTCTCTTTAAGAAAAAACTTCGACCCCCTAGTTCGCCATCTAAAAGCTACCGAACTCAATGTTAGCCTATGGGGAAGGTCCCCATAGGCTTGGCTAACTTTTTTTGATCGAAGGATATTCCTTCGATAGTTGGATTAAAATCCTTGGAATCGAAGATTCAAAGGATTTTAATCCAACGATCAAAGGAATATCCTTCGATCGAAGGAATAATCCTTCGATCGCACTATTTGCGCTAAAATCCTTCGACTTCGATATTCGAAGTCGAAGGATTTTAATTCCCAGTCGAATATCGAGGGTTAATTAACCCTCCATATTCGACCCTTTGTCAATCGGCCCCTTAGTGTCGTTTTTAAAAACGGTGTTTCATTTATTTTTTTCAGATACCATTCAATACATGTATGTCATGCCCAGGAGTGGGTTAAAATCTAGACGGGACAATATTCAAAACCCAGATAAGTCAATAAAATCTTCGATGGATACATGTTATGAAAATTAAGATAAATGTTCTGCAAAGTAATGAATTTGGATATTTGCTGATACATTTGCATTTGAAAAATATACATTCACAATGAGAATGTTGTGATACATTGTATGATATTTTGTAACAATATGGTGTAACACTAGGGGACATGATGCCTCAGGGTATTTAATGTCATGTGATTGTGTGGTTTTTTTATGCTTGACAAAGAGTGGAGTGCCACTCGAAACGTTGCATCGTGTTGCTGTGCAAATAACTGCAAACTATTAAGGGTGGTATTAAAGAATTTCAAAGTGGTGTCAATGGATTTCTATTTTCAACTGTTATGGGGAAACAGGACCAACCTTGTCAAAAGGAATGTTACCTACCTGCAAAGGAAGGAGGGGGGCCTTAGTATGATCAACCCCATAGTGTTCTTTGTGAACACCTTTGTTAAATATAACTTTTCAAACCTCCTAGTGGAGAGGCCTCATTTGTGGGTAGACATCTTTAGGGTATGGGTCTCTCCTTACCTAAATAACTGGATGGAGGATGGCTTGGTAAAGAGTGTGCAGGCTCCTCGTGGCGCTCTTCCACCTTATGTTGCAGTGGGCCTGAAAGTGATTAGGAGGTGGTGTGTGAATGCTGAGGAGATCAGGACAGCTCCTAGGAGGGAGAAGGACAGGAGGGTCTTGTCTTCTTACTTTCATGCATCGCTAGTCCTAAGGGATTGCCCAAATGAGGTTTTGAGATCATGGCTCTCTTTGGTTAACTCCCAGGGTGTTCCCAACAAGTTTAGGGATATCGTTTGACGTTCTTTCCACGGGAAGCTCTATGTTAACTAGAACCTGAAGTATAGGTGCTCTGATGATCGTGGTTGCCCGCATGAGGAATGTGCAGGGGAGGTAGAGACCATGGACTACTTCTTGCTTCAGTGTTCTTTTAACATAGTTGTGTACAAACAGGTCTCCATGGTGTTAAGGATTCCCTGTCTTTCTGGTTGGGATTACCAGGAGTGGGCCTATGGGGCTTTAAAGAGGCATTGGGGTCTTGATTGGGCACCCTTTTTTTTAGTAAGCTCAGTAACACGCTTTTTCACATGGAATGCACAGTGTCAGGTTTACGCACGAGATCCTCCCCTCTTTGGTGGTGGTTGGTATGATTCTGGGTGAACTTGGGAAGATACGATCTTTGGAGAAGCAGAGGATGGGGGAGGCAGTGTGGAGGGTTCTGTGGTGAGGCTTTTTCTTTGACCCTCCATGAGTTATCTAGCCTCTTTTCTGATGTTTCTTTGGTGGGGGGCTGATGCTTCTTTACACCCCCTCTAGATTTCTTTTTTCTGTAGTATTTTTATAATTGGGCTCATACGGTTATAGGTGAGTAGCCCAATCCTTTATCTTTCTGTCTGGGGGTTTATTTAGATTTGGTTTAGTTTGGTTATTATTATTATGTTATTATAGTTTATTTGGTCACACAGTGACCTGGGTAAAAGCCCATAAAAGCGGCTACTTCGGTTAGGTGGAAGCCATTGAAGATGGCTGAGGTTTTGATGTTTAGGATATAAACTTTGGGGAAAAAAAAGATATATATAATAAAATATTTTTCTTTTTTGTTAAATAAATAAATATATATATGATTGTATTATGTTTGCTCTTATGTTTAATATGCTCTTTGTTAAAGCTGGGTGGGTCTTAAAGTCTCGAAAGAAGATGAAGAGATGGGCTGGGTGGGCGTGTCTATCCAAATATTGTATTCTTGGTGGCTATTGCTGGTTGTTTTTCTTAAACTTTATAAAAGTATGTTTGTTTTTTGATGTTAATGTTTGATGGAAGCAAGAATTCTTAAATAAAAATGTTCAGTTCTAATAGCTTATATTAAAAGGATAAGTAAACCTTTAAAATAAGTGAATGTAAGATTGATGAGGGGTTTATTCTATGAACTTTTGCAATGTACATTCATTATTTATTTTTCTTTAATTCCAAGATATTAAGGGATACATGTGCTGTTAATATGAATGAATTTTGTTACAACAGCGCCACCTGCTGGTCAGTTTCCAACCAGTCTGACCACTAAGTAGCACTAAGCCTGTGGTGTCATGTAAGTAAATACAATCACTTGGGGTGCCTAACTTTCGGCATCCCCAAGCAAAATAAGACTTTCCTTCTCCTGTGACAAAAAAAATGACAAAATATTTCCACGTGCGTTATCTGCGGGGAAAAAAAGACGTATGCCAGCTGGAATCACATTGTTCCATTCATTTTTTAATAAGTCTGAAAATCTTGAATATTTTAATAAACTGAGAAAATAAATAAGGTAGCTAGAAAATATTCCCACTGACTTCTATGCAACCTCACCAGCTTTTACTGGCCATGTTTTTTCTTTAATAAATTCCGACTAGTCGAAGTCTCAGAAAACACGGTTTTTGCATGTTGTTTTTTTGTCTGCAAAATAAGGAAATAATGGCAGCTCAATCTTTGATAAACCAGCACCTTAAGTTTGCCCTGATTTTTTCTTTGGTGCTAACAATGGAATGAAACCTTTCAACTTGCTTTTCTACATTCTTGCTAAATCGATGGTAAAATGAAAGTCCATAATATATTTTGTGTGAGAGACACGACAGCAGAGCTTGACCAGAGGAGTAGCGCAGTCTGGATATCCTATATTGTTGGCTTGATATAATCAGGTGCGGGTCTATTGTATCTGTGTAGCTCTCTACTGGAAGGAAAATGTCCAGTGCAGAATCTGTGGATAATAAAAGGTTAGCAATAATGATTCTTCTCTTTGAATATAAAACAAATATATAAAACTCTTTTTAAATTATGCTTTAAGATGATTAAAGATCTAAGATGACTGGCAAGTACATGGGCTCTAGCATAAATATGCATGCCACTGGGTAGTCTGAGCTAGAGTCCTGCACAGGGATAGGTACCTGCGGAATACCCGCAAAGTAGTGGGATTTAGGGCAAAAAGTTCCAGATTCCATGGCCATCCACACAGTCCATGGGTAACCCGGCTGGGTCACCATCCAGCCAATGAAGAGCAGAAAGAGGGGGGGAAAACACCTCTAAAGTGTAAGGTTCTGCTGGGGTTTGAACTCAGGACTTCCACTGGGCCAGGAGAGCAACCAGTGTATGCAAATTTTATTTCCACTTGTTTCCTTCACTGTGTTGCATCATCCCGCAGCATTTTTGGTTGGATGGGGTTAGCCAATCAGGCCCTATATATAAGCCCAGCCCTCCTCACAGCCTGTGCCTGAGCATTGTCCTATGCACTTGATGTCAATAGCTCTCTGTTCTTTGGCTTCTGTCTCTACCTAGTCCTGTCCCTGCTTCTATTCTTGCACCAATCTATTCCTGTTCCAATCGTGTTCCAGATTCCACCTCTTTGTCCACACTGTCTTGTTCCAGACCCCGGTTCTCCATCTGCACTATTCCATTCCTTTTTTCTTTGCCCAATCCATCTCTTTTCTGCCAGACCCTGACTCTTCGCCCACAAAACCCTGACCCTGTTACTTCATCAGCCCTTCTTGTCTCCTGTGTGCACAATATCAAGTCTTGTCTGAAGGACTCATCCTCTATAGAATCCATTACCATCCCTTACATATAGAGAGCAGACATTGGTAGCTGCCAAAATAACACAGCATCATGGGTGACACCAAAAATATATATAAAAAGGGAAAGCTGAACAATATTCTATATGGGAAACTCCAGTGACCTTCAAGTTTACTGATATGGGTAGAGACCACTTAGGGATATCCCTGTAGTAGATTTGATGTATCAAACTCTTCCACTCAGTAACAGAATGATTTTAAATATATTTGAAATCACTGGGTTTTCCTAGAAAAGAAAGCAGGGAAATACTCTTCCTTTTGCTCATCAGGCACTGGGATTCTCTTTTTAGGAAACTGCCTGGAATGTAACAAAGAGTTGCTGGATTTCTTCTTTGACCATGGCGGTTAATTCTGTGGTATATTCCACTTTGCCAGTGCTTTCCGACAACATGGAATAGCCTAGGAAACAGGAAAACCATTCTATTTAGTATATTAGCCATCTTGAAGAAGAAATCAGCTTTACAATAATAAAAATAGTTTTATTTCTAGTAACAAAGCAGAATAAATATGTTGTCATGGCTGTCAGAAACTTCTGATACAATGTAATGACCAACTCTTATATTAGCCTGTTCTGGCCATGGTTATTATATACACTAATCACTATTTTCTATTTGTGTATATAAGTAAATAGTGTCGAAGCATTTGGGGCAGGTAGGGGTTTGGCAGCATCTGAACATTATGATCAGGTTTATTATGATAAATGTTTATTGATTGATAATGTGGTTATTTAATTTTGAAAATCATGGCTTTTCAAAATTTGACCATGAAAAAAAAAAATCAAGATTAAAATTAATATTCACAAAATTATCTCAAATCAGGAAAACTTGCATGTCAGAAAAATAACTTAAACACTATAAAAATCAAATTTTCATGTATTTTTAACCCTTTAAGTGCCAGCAGAATTTCACATTTTGGTTACGCGAAATGCCAGCCGTTTTTGAAACATTTTGTGCTCTCTCACTTTAGGGGCATTTTCTGAGGGGAAACCTATAGTTTACCTAGGAAAACTATACATTGTTTTTTTTGGTAGAAACTGAGCTTTCTAAATCTGCCTGAGTTTTCATGTATTTCCACCTGTGCAAAAAAATTTATAGTGCTAAATACCAAAAAAAAATGAAAAATTACCATTTTTCATCGTATATCAATTTATACCAGAAAAATATTTCATTTTACGGATGAAAATCCAACTGATTTGGAAAGCCTTATGTCTCTCGAACGTGCCAATACCAGATATGTATAGTTTTAGGGAGATTTAGGATTTCTGTACAGCAAAAACTCCCGGCAGTATATTACCGAATTTTGAAAGCACTAAGGCAGAAAACGGCATGCTTTAGATTCCAAGGCAAAAAAATCCTGAAACCGTTGGTTTACCCCAGAAAACCATACATTTTTGAAAAGTACACATTCTGCCGATTACAAAATGGGTAACTATGTCTCTCTACTCCCAACTACCAAACATAAAAGCTTGTCTGAACATAGCGGTTTTTCAACAAAAAATTCAAAATTCTGAAAAATCATTTCAAAGGTTTTATTTTGCTGCTCCGCATATCCCAAACTATATTAGGTACCAAGAAAAAGCACCTGAAATATGATTGCCAGGGGTCCACTGAACAATTTGATACCCATTATGCATAGGTTTACCAAAGTATCTGGCATTTAGAGACACCAATATGAAGTTAGCACATCCAAATTGTTCAGGACTTTACTTCAGCTACTGAGAAATCAACACATTGACTGCATTTTTTGTGGGGTAAAAACACAGAAATATATGTTTACCCCCCAAACCCATATATTTTTGGAAAGTACACATTCTACTGAATCTAAAATGGGTACCCATGTCTTTCTGCTCCAAACTACTGAGTCGCAAGGCTTTCCCACAATTGTCGGTTTTGGTGAAATATCTGAAAATTTCCTCAAAGCTTCAACTTCCCAGCACCATATCGCCCATGTATCATTATGTACTAAGAAAAAGCACCCTAAATATGATTGCCAGGGTTCCTCTGAACATTTTGGTGGTCATTGTTCATAAGTTTACCAAAGTATCTGGCATTTAGAGGCCCCAAAATGAAGTTAGCGCATACAAGCAGTCCCGTGGGTAACTTCAGCTAATGAAAGATCAACACATTGACTGCATTTTTGTGGGGTAAAAACACAGAAATATATGTTTACCCCCCAAAACCCATATATTTTTGGAAAGTACACATTCTACCGAATCTAAAATGGGTACCCATGCCTTTCTGCTCCAAACTACTGAGTCGCAAGGCTTTCCCACAATTGTCGGTTTTGGTGAAATATCTGAAAATTGCCTCAAAGCTTCAACTTCCCAGCACCATATCACCCATGTATCGTTACGCACCAAGAAAAAGCACCCTAAATATGATTGCCAGGGTTCCTCCAAACAGTTTGGTGGCCATTGTTCATAGGTTTACCAAAGTATCTGGCATTTAGAGGCCTCAAAATGAAGTTAGCGCATACAAATAGTCCTGTGGGTAACTTCATCTAATGAAAAATCAACACATTGACTGCATTTTTGTGGGGTAAAAACACAGAAATATATGTTTACCCCCCAAACCCATATATTTTTGGAAAGTACACATTCTACTGAATCTAAAATGGGTACCCATGCCTTTCTGCTCCAAACTACTGAGTCGCAAGGCTTTCCCAAAGTTGTCGGTTTTGGTGAAATATCTGAAAATTGCCTCAAAGCTTCAACTTCCCAGCACCATATCACCCATGTGTCATTACGTACTAAGAAAAAGCACCCTAAATATGATTGCCAGGGTTCCTCTGAACATTTTGGTGGCCATTGTTCATAAGTTTACCAAAGTATCTGGCATTTAGAGGCCCCAAAATGATGTTAGCGCATATAAACAGTCCCGTGGGTAACTTCAGCTAATGAAAAATCAACACATTGACTGCATTTTTGTGGGGTAAAAACACAGAAATATATGTTTACCCCCCAAAACCCATATATTTTTGGAAAGTACACATTCTACATAATCTAAAATGGGTACCCATGCCTTTCTGCTCCAAACTACTGAGTCGCAAGGCTTTCCCAAATTTGTCGGTTTTGGTGAAATATCTGAAAATTGCTTCAAAGCTTCAACTTCCCAGCACCATATCACCCATGTGTCATTACGTACTAAGAAAAAGCACCCTAAATATGATTGCCAGGGTTCCTCTGAACATTTTGGTGGCCATTGTTCATAAGTTTACCAAAGTATCTGGCATTTAGAGGCCCCAAAATGAAGTTAGCGCATATAAACAGTCCCGTGGGTAACTTCAGCTAATGAAAAATCAACACATTGACTGCATTTTTGTGGGGTAAAACACAGAAATATATGTTTACCCCCCAAAACCCATATATTTTTGGAAAGTACACATTCTACAGAATCTAAAATGGGTACCCATGCCTTTCTGCTCCAAACTACTGAGTCGCAAGGCTTTCCCACAATTGTCGGTTTTGGTGAGATATCTGAAAATTGCCTCAAAGCTTCAACTTCCCAGCACCATATCACCCATGTGTCATTACGTACTAAGAAAAAGCACCCTAAATATGATTGCCAGGGTTCCTCTGAACATTTTGGTGGCCATTGTTCATAAGTTTACCAAAGTATCTGGCATTTAGAGGCCCCAAAATGAAGTTAGCGCATACAAACAGTCCCGTGGGTAACTTCAGCTAATGAAAGATCAACAAATTGACTGCATTTTTGTGGGGTAAAAAACAGAAATATATGTTTACCCCCCAAAACCCATATATTTTTGGAAAGTACACATTCTACAGAATCTAAAATGGGTACCCATGCCTTTCTGCTCCAAACTACTGAGTCGCAAGGCTTTCCCACAATTGTCGGTTTTGGTGAGATATCTGAAAATTGCCTCAAAGCTTCAACTTCCCAGCACCATATCACCCATGTGTCATTACGTACTAAGAAAAAGCACCCTAAATATGATTGCCAGGGTTCCTCTGAACATTTTGGTGGCCATTGTTCATAAGTTTACCAAAGTATCTGGCATTTAGAGGCCCCAAAATGAAGTTAGCGCATACAAACAGTCCCGTGGGTAACTTCAGCTAATGAAAGATCAACAAATTGACTGCATTTTTGTGGGGTAAAAAACAGAAATATATGTTTACCCCCCAAAACCCATATATTTTTGGAAAGTACACATTCTACCGAATCTAAAATGGGTACCCATGCCTTTCTGCTCCAAACTACTGAGTCGCAAGGCTTTCCCACAATTGTCGGTTTTGATGAAATATCTGAAAATTTCCTCAAAGCTTCAACTTCTCAGCACCATATCACCCATGTATCGTTATGCACCAAGAAAAAGCACCCTAAATATGATTGCCAGGGTTCCTCCGAACAGTTTGGTGGCCATTGTTCATAGGTTTACCAAAGTATCTGGCATTTAGAGGCCCCAAAATGAAGTTAGTGCATACAAACAGTCCCGTGGGTAACTTCAGCTAATGAAAAATCAACACATTGACTGCATTTTTGTGGGGTAAAAACACAGAAATATATGTTTACCCCCCAAACCCATACATTTTTGGAAAGTACACATTCTACAGAATCTAAAATGGGTACCCATGCCTTATTGCTCCAAACTACTGAGTCGCAAGGCTTTCCCAAAGTTGTCGGTTTTGGTGAAATATCTGGAAATTGCCTCAAAGCTTCAACTTTCCAGCATCGTATTGTCCATGTATCATTACCAGCATAAAGCATCCTAAATATAAACATATGGGTCTACTAAACAGTTTGATACCCAATGTGCACAGAGACCCCCAAATGACAATATGTATAGACATTTTCACGTCTGACGCGCTGGCTGCTGCAATATAACCACCCGGTGTGTGTATTATGCGACATTAGCCCACCTAACAGTACAGAGACCCCAGAAAACCATATATTTTCAGAAAGTACACATTCTGACGAATCCAATATGGGTAAATAAGTGTTTCTACTGCAAACTGCCAAACTGCAAAGCAATGCTGAACATAACGGTTTTTATCAAATTTCGGAAAATCATCACAAAGCTTGAATTTTACCCCATTATATGCCACACATTTCGTAACGTATCAGCATAAAACATCCTAAATATGAACGCCAGGGGTCTACTGAACACTTTGATGCCCAATATGCATAGATATACCAAACTATGTGGCGCACAGAGACCCCCAAATGCCAATAGTGTATATACATTTTCACGGCTGACGCTCTGGCTGCTGCAATATGAGCACCTGGAGTGTGTATTATGCGACATTAGACCCCCCCTAACAGTACAGAGACCCCAGAAAACCATATATTTTCAGAAAGTACACATTCTGACGAATCCAATATGGGTAAATAAGTGTTTCTACTGCAAACTGCCAAACTGCAAAGCAATGCTGAACATAACGGTTTTTATCAAATTTCTGAAAATCATCACAAAGCTTGAATTCTACCCCATTACATGCCACACATTTCGTAACGTATCAGCATAAAACATCCTAAATATGAACGCCAGGGGTCTACTGAACACTTTGATGCCCAGTATGCATAGATATACCAAACGATGTGGCGTACAGAGACCCCTAAATGACAATAGTGTATATACATTTTCACGGCTGACGCGCTGGCTGCTGCAATATAAGCACCTGGTGTGTGTATTATGCAACATTAGACCCCCCTAATAGTACAGAGACCCCAGAAAACCATATATTTTCAGAAAGTACACATTCTGACGAATCCGATATGGGTAAATAAGTGTTTCTACTGCAAACTGCAAACTGCAAAGCAATGCTGAACATAACGGTTTTTATCAAATTTCTGAAAATCGTCACAAAGCTTGAATTCTACCCCATTATATGCCACACATTTCGTAACGTATCAGCATAAAACATCCTAAATATGAACGCCAGGGGTCTACTGAACACTTTGATGCCCAGTATGCATAGATATACCAAACTATGTGGCATACAGAGACCCCCAAATGACAATAGTGTATATACATTTTCACGGCTGACGCGCTGGCTGCTGCAATATAAGCACCTGGTGTGTGTATTATGCAACATTAGACCCCCCTAACAGTACAGAGACCCCAGAAAACCATATATTTTCAGAAAGTACACATTCTGACGAATCCAATATGGGTAAATAAGTGTTTCTACTGCAAACTGCCAAACTGCAAAGCAATGCTGAACATAACGGTTTTTATCAAATTTCTGAAAATCGTCACAAAGCTTGAATTTTACCCCATTATATGCCCCACATTTCGTAACTTATCAGCATAAAACATCCTAAATATGAACGCCAGGGGTCTACTGAACACTTTGATGCCCAATATGCATAGATATACCAAACTATGTGGCGCACAGAGACCCCCAAATGACAATAGTGTATATACATTTTCACGGCTGACGCTCTGGCTGCTGCAATATGAGCACCTGGAGTGTGTATTATGCGACATTAGACCCCCCTAACAGTACAGAGACCCCAGAAAACCATATATTTTCAGAAAGTACACATTCTGACGAATCCAATATGGGTAAATAAGTGTTTCTACTGCAAACTGCCAAACTGCAAAGCAATGCTGAACGTAACGGTTTTTATCAAATTTCTGAAAATCGTCACAAAGCTTGAATTTTACCCCATTATATGCCCCACATTTCGTAACTTATCAGCATAAAACATCCTAAATATGAACGCCAGGGGTCTACTGAACACTTTGATGCCCAATATGCATAGATATACCAAACTATGTGGCGCACAGAGACCCCCAAATGACAATAGTGTATATACATTTTCACGGCTGACGCTCTGGCTGCTGCAATATGAGCACCTGGAGTGTGTATTATGCGACATTAGACCCCCCTAACAGTACAGAGACCCCAGAAAACCATATATTTTCAGAAAGTACACATTCTGACGAATCCAATATGCGTAAATAAGTGTTTCTACTGCAAACTGCCAAACTGCAAAGCAATGCTGAACGTAACGGTTTTTATCAAATTTCTGAAAATCGTCACAAAGCTTGAATTTTACCCCATTATATGCCCCACATTTCGTAACTTATCAGCATAAAACATCCTAAATATGAACGCCAGGGGTCTACTGAACACTTTGATGCCCAATATGCATAGATATACCAAACTATGTGGCGCACAGAGACCCCCAAATGACAATAGTGTATATACATTTTCACGGCTGACGCTCTGGCTGCTGCAATATGAGCACCTGGAGTGTGTATTATGCAACATTAGACCCCCCTAACAGTACAGAGACCCCAGAAAACCATATATTTTCGGAAAGTACACATTCTGACGAATCCAATATGGGTAAATAAGTGTTTCTACTGCAAACTGCCAAACTGCAAAGCAATGCTGAACATAACGGTTTTTATCAAATTTCTGAAAATCGTCACAAAGCTTGAATTCTACCCCATTATATGCCACACATTTCGTAACGTATCAGCATAAAACATCCTAAATATGAACGCCAGGGGTCTACTGAACACTTTGATGCCCAGTATGCATAGATATAGCAAACTATGTGGCGTACAGAGACCCCCAAATGACAATAGTGTATATACATTTTCACGGCTGACGCGCTGGCTGCTGCAATATAAGCACCTGGTGTGTGTATTATGCAACATTAGACCCCCCTAACAGTACAGAGACCCCAGAAAACCATATATTTTCAGAAAGTACACATTCTGACGAATCCAATATGGGTAAATAAGTGTTTCTACTGCAAACTGCCAAACTGCAAAGCAATGCTGAACATAACGGTTTTTATCAAATTTCTGAAAATCGTCACAAAGCTTGAATTCTACCCCATTATATGCCACACATTTCGTAACTTATCAGCATAAAACATCCTAAATATGAACGCCAGGGGTCTACTGAACACTTTGATGCCCAATATGCATAGATATACCAAACTATGTGGCACACAGAGACCCCCAAATGACAATAGTGTATATACATTTTCACGGCTGACGCGCTGGCTGCTGCAATATGAGCACCTGGTGTGTGTATTATGCGACATTAGACCCCCCTAACAGTACAGAGACCCCAGAAAACCATATATTTTCAGAAAGTACACATTCTGACGAATACAATATGGGTAAATAAATGTTTCTACTGTAAACTGCCAAACTGCAAAGCAATGCTGAACATAACGGTTTTTATGAAATTTCTGAAAATCGTCACAAAGCTTGAATTTTACCCCATTATATGCCCCACATTTCGTAACGTATCAGCATAAAACATCCTAAATATGAACGCCAGGGGTCTACTGAACACTTTGATGCCCAATATGCATAGATATACCAAACTATGTGGTGCACAGAGACCCCCAAATGGATATATAGTAAATAAAATTTACAAGGCAAAACAAAATAAGGCAGTAAAGAGTGAAATGCAAAAAAATCCAATAAAACCACAAAAATCAATGTTTTTTTTCCAGACTCGTGTTATCGGCCGTCAGAATCACAGTTTGAATATTTTAGCTGGGCCAAACAGGTTATATGGCTAGAAACAAGTGAACACAACATACGCAGAGCTGAAAATGCAATAAAATGGCTAAAAATTCAATAAAAATGCTAAAAATGCACCAAAATACCCAAAATTGCAATATAATCACCGAAATAACATAAAAAAGATATTGCACAGTACGGTTAGCGAATACGCTATTCGTAATGGCAATAAAACATTTTTTTCAGCCAAAAAAAGAAACGATGCGATAAGAAAAAAAAAAAAAAAAGCCACAATGCCATGTATGTGCGTGTGCGTGTGTACAAATGGTAAATTACATGTTATGTGCGCGTGTGTGCGTGTGCACATGTGTGTAAGTGCAGTGAGTGTAAGTGACCCCCAATCCCCAAAAATGTATGTGTAAGTGTGTGTAAGTGTGAATCTAAGTGTGTATTACTGTAATAAGTGTGTGTTGGTGTGTTTGTGTGTGTAATTGTTGCACTAACCTGAAAAAATCGCTGGAGACTGTTGCAGGCGATCTGGAAGGGCCTCAGGAAGAGATCTGCGACGTCCTCTGTGTGCCTGTGCTGTGGGGGCGGAGATATCCAGCGCGGTGTAGGCTGCAGCAGCAGGACACGTAAGTTACACGTGCCTGCTGCTGTTTTTGGGCCCCTGGGCGATCGCGCCCCAGGGGCCACTCGATCCCCTGCTCTGCTCGTTGCCTAGGGGCAGGGGATCGATGCGGAACGGAGCGAGCGGCTCTAACAGCCGCTCCTCCGCTCCAGAACCCGGAAGTGCTGCAGAACGTAGAATCTACGTTCTGTGGCATTTCAAGTTACTTTTCCACAGAACGTAGATTCTACGTTCTGTGGCACTTAAAGGGTTAATAAGCCTATACAAAAGTGGCTGCTTAATAAAACTTGAAAAAAAATTGAACAACTTGAATTTTGAAAAAATGCATCCCAGTAACCCCTTTAGAAGTTCATTAGGTTTTTATGTTGCAAATTTAAGATTTACATTTTAACTTATCGATGTAACTTTACAAATGATTTGAGGCCATTGGTCTGGCTCCCATGAAAACCCAAAATGATTTGAAATATTTCAAACAGGTAAAAAACTAACTAAAGATAATATTGAATTTGGATTCTTGGATTCATAGATGTAGCAGAAAAAAACTTAAGACAAAGGATATTTTAAACCACAAGAGAGATCGCTGGTGGTTCATTATGAGATCAGCACTGACGTGGAACAACCAGGTCCCAAGAAAAACCCAACTGTGGTCTTGAACTGTGGTCTTCACATGCAGTAGCCCTTGATCTATTTTAGTTGCTTTTTCTTACAGAAATATGAACATATCCTGTGGTGTAGAAGCCAATGCCCGGCTTGTAAACTAGCTGAAAATTGTTATTAGAATAGCTGGCACATATATAATTCTTGAAAAGTCTGATAAATGGGTAACTATACCATAATCTCCTTTTGTACTCAATTCATAGAAATAATAACGGGTAAATATACAATTTATTTGCTTTCCGCCTATCTCAAAAAATATTATATTATTATTTCTAATAAATTAGTGATATAAGTGTAATGTCCTTTCACTCTTTGCCAGGATGTAAGGATCTCCTAAAGAAACCAGAGCGGAAAAGGATACATATTGTGCTGTATTTACTTACACGTTATACACCCTATGGGGCCCATTCACTAAGCTCGAGTGAAGAATTAGAGGAAAATAGAGGGGGGAAAAAATCGATTTCGAATGTTTTTTTGGCTACTTCGACCATTGAATTGGCTACTTCAACCTTCGAATCGAACAATTCGAACTAAAAATCGTTTACATATTCGACCATTCGATAATCGAAGTACTGTCTCTTTAAAAATTTATTCGACCCCCTAGTTCGCCACCAAAAACCTACCGAGGCCAATGTTCCCCATAGGCTTTCCAAGGTTTTTCTGATCGAAGGATAATCCTTCGATCGATGGATCAAACGAATTGCGCAAAATCCTTCGACTTCGATATTCGAAGGATTTTAATTCGGCAGTCGAATATGGAGGGTTAATTAACCCTCCATATTCGACCCTTGATACATCTGCCCCGATGTGTCAAGGAAAATGGAAGGTATGTGGATAATGACCTTGACCACCTCAGAATAGCTCCTACCCTTTCCAACTACAGTTAGGTGATCTCACTGGTGACCAATAAAAGGGCAGCCAAGCAACTAAGTTGAAGGTAAAACGTATTCCCTGTGTAAAATGTATAATGAAGCAATATAATTTTTAATGAATCAGATGAAAGTTGAGTTTAGGAACTAGCCAGATATGGGATGACTTTGACTTGGTTGGCCATCTTAAATATATTGCAATATATGGACAAACAATCCCTGTGTTGTTTAATGGGAAGGCATTTTTGGTAGATTAAGGTACAAAATGTCTCAATGTCTTAAATGTATTGTTAATGGGTTGAGTGCAGAGGACTTCTTGTATTTGACACCTCAGAATAGGATTCTTATAATTAATGCTCTCTTTAAAATACACAAATGGGGTATTGTCCATAGTGTAAAAAACGCCTCTTTATTCAGTAATATATTGAGCTTACTAGTGTTTCCTTTATACAGGGAAAGTAAATTCACCAGTGTCCCCAAGGTTCTGGTCTCCATGGATAGAATAAGCAATTACAAGCTGGTTTCAGTTCCCTTCCCTGGTGACGTCACGACTGATGCATTTCGGCAATCAGGCTTCTTCGGAGAAGAGCACTATATAAAATAATCCTCTTCCCTGGTTGGAGAGTGCTGTGATATGCCGTGATACATTGTGATAAGTGGGGGGTGAGTGACCAACTTAATTTGGCTTGGCCTGTCAAATATAGGATACTCTCCTACTTTTTTTGGTGAAAAAGTCAAGGTTATTTTCTCTATATACCTTCGTTTTTCTTTGACACACAGGGTGTGTAACGAATACTAAAATACTACACAATATATATCCTTACCACTTTTGTTATCATTTACAACGTGGTCATGGCCAAGGACATGTCCACGTGAAAAGGACCATCAAGGAGATATTTCACAGCACGGTGCCAGCATAGATATTTCTCAGTACTGGCAGTAGTTATTCCAAGGAAGTGTATTTAGGGGGAACAATTATATTTATATAATAAACATGTAAACTACATCCCTGGTTAATAAATCTCACTTTTAAGGGTTTATTTTTACACTTATGGTTTATTGAACCAGTGCTGCTTTTAAGTATTGGAAAATGTGGCCCATTTCTTCTGATCTCCCCGGTTTATTTTGTACTGTAGAAAATATCTGAATCCAAACACATTTAACAAAGAGTCAGTATTTCCTCTTGATGTACAGATGCAGCCACTTTGGTTTGTCTGTTTGACACAGAATAACTAAACACAGATATCCCATTTATCTCATTTAACACAGAAAACTGTGACACAACATCCCATCTAATTAAAGCATTCACCATTGTGAACAATGGTGCTTTGGTATGCTAATGAAAAGGTTAAATGCATTAAATGAGTTAAGATAACTTTAGATAACACAGTTTCTTCAATTAACTCTGAGTCATGACGCATTTAACTCACAAATCCAAGTGGCTTCATCTGTATGTATGATGTAAAGAAAAACTCCAATAAAGATGAATTTTCTTGTTTTTTTCTACTTCATGCTTTGAAGAGAATACCAAAAGTAAGTAGGTGGGGGCAGCTCTGAGGGGAAGATACAGTCAGGGTGATTACCGCAGAAAGTTACCATGTTTGTTAAGCAACAAGATGGAGACAGCGGTGGTTTTGAAAACAACTGACCCAGAATTTCATTTAGAGAAAATAGCCTGTTGCATCTTGTAGATGAATATAATTGCTTCAGAATGTAGTTACATAGGTAATTTGGGTTGAAAAAAGACAAAGTCCATCAAGTCCAACCCCTCCAAATGAAAACCCAGCCACATACACACACCCCTCCCTACTGTCACATAAATTCTATATACCCATACCTATACTAACTATAGAGCTTAGTATCACAATAGCCTTTTTATTATGTCTGTCCAAGAAATCACCCAAGTCCCTCTTATAGTCATTAACTGAATCAGCATCACAACATCACCCGGCAGTGCATTCCCCAAACTCACTGTCCTGACTGTGAAGAACCCTCTACTCTGTTCCTTTAAATGAAACTTCTTTTCTTCTAGTCTGAAGGGGAGGCCTCTGGTACGGTGATCCACTTTATGGGTAAAAAGGTCCCCTGCTATTTGTCTATAATGTCCTCTAATGTACTTGTAAAGTCTAATCATGTCCCCTCGCAAGCGCCTTTTTTTCCAGAGAAAACAACCCCAACCTTGTCAGTCTCCCTCATAATTTAAGTCTTCCCTCCCTCTAACCAGTTTAGTTGCACTTAGTCTCTGCACTCTCTCCAGCTCATTTATTTCCCTCTTAAGGACTGGAGTCCAAAACTGCCCCCATACTCCAGATGAGGCCTCACCAGGGACCTATAAAAAAAGGCAGCCTTTTTCTTTTGTATATTTTGTATGATTTTTCCATGATGAATACCTTAGCGGTCGAAAGGGGGTGGGGTAGGGCTTATGCTTTTGGGCCATTTTTGTGATTATTTTTCCTTTGATGGAATGAATTTATTTTAATTTTGAGCGTGCAGACTTCACTTTTTTGGAATGTTCCCCTAACCTTGGTAAGTCCAAGGTTAGTCCCGTAAGTATTGCACCTCACTTTGCTTTATTGGGTGTGTGCCTTCAATTTCTATTTTTGCTACACTCAAATTGCAGCTTTCTGTTCTACTGAGACATTCTTCATAACTTTCAGTCTATTTTTGTTCATTTTCGGTCTAGTTCCTCAAAACCATTGTGTTTTAAAACGACCCTTTCTGCAAGAACTTAAAGGGGATGTAAGTACAAAAAAAAAAATTTGGAACAAAGATAGAGCATGCTATTCTGCTCAGCTTTGCCATGTATAGGTTATTTAGATGTATTTTCTGCACTGCTAGTTCTGACTCAATGTAGCAGGAGCCAGCTCTCCTCCAGCATGTAAGAAGGTGATTGGGTTTGTGTGCATGAAAAAAGTGCATATTGTATGTGTAAAGTGAATGTTGAGTGCTGTGAAATGTTGAAGTGATTGAAAGTGTTAAATGTTTGAGACTGTAGTGTGTAATACAAGTGACTGTAATGGTGTCATACAAGTGAATGTTGAAGGTTTCATGTGGTGACCTGAGGAAAGGCACATGCACTGAAGTGAGAACAGCACATGATAGATAAATGTTCACAGCACATGCACAGTACATGCTAAGGGGATGGGTAATTAAGGAAAGTATATAAAGGGAAAACACATTCATGGGTGGTCGATGGATGCATTGGAAAAGTAGATAGTGGTAAGGCTACAGTAAAAGTACTAGGTACTATAGATAGTGAGTTGAACACTAGAACGGGTAGCCAAGACCCCAACGAGGAGTTAGTGGCTAAGGAGCCAAGGCTTTGCCAGTGAGGGCCGGAGTGTTAGGGGGAACACGAACATCCTGAAGGAGGGGCAAAAGAAAATCCTATCTGGAGTAGGCCAGAGGGGCATAGGACGTATGCCGGACTGGTAGGACCAGAAGGTGGAAGAAAAGTCCTACCCTAAAAGGTTAGCGGTGCACTGCTGTGGTGTTAGGCCGACTGAAGTAGGAAGTGGTAAGTGACCCTGGAAAGGGATGTTCCTGTGTCTTCAGTAACTCTGTGTGAGGGGTTCGCTATACAAGAAGTTATTGCTCTGCAAGAAAGGGAGTAATTGACACCTTGGGAATGTGCTTGGACTGTACAAACGTTAACAGATCTTGTTGAAGTGTTCCAATAAATATTCTTTGTTTTGATATACCCTTGGTGTGGATTCCCATCCTTTAGTGAAGACTGGTTTCCTTGGTGACAGCGGGGCATTAACCCTTTGCTCCCCTTACAAGCAGTGCAGAGAACAAAATGAGACAGTTGCTGCTATCAATATCAGCTACGTTTACAAAGAACTTAAAGGGATACTTTCAAGTGAAAACATGTTTTTTTTCCAAAACGCATCAGTTAATAGCGCTGGTTTTGCACTGAAATCAGTTGTTCAAAAGAGCAAAAGGATTTTGTAATATTTAATTTTGAAATCTAACATGGGGTGAGACATATTGTCCATTTCCCAGGTGCCCTCAGTCATGTGATTTGTGCTCTGATAAACTTTACTCACTCTTTACTGCTGCGCTGCAAGTTGTGATATCACCCCCCTTCCCCCCAGCAGCCTATCAATAGAACAATGGGAAGGTATCCAGGTAAAAGCTCCCTGCTACATATAAGAACAAAACTCAATAGTAAAAATCCAAGTCCTACTGCGACTCCGTCAGTTTATAGAGTAGGAGAAACAACCGCCTGCCAGAAAGCAGTTCCATCCTAAAGTGCTGGCTCTTTCTAACATGACCTGAGATGCACCTACACACCAATATTACAACTAAATACACTTGCTGGTTCAGGAATACAATTATTATAATACAATTGTAGAGTGAATTATTTGCAGTATAAACAGTGTAATTTAGAACTACACCATAAACATCATTGACAGAATCCCTTAAATTCATTACAAATGGTTTTACATTATCTTGTAAAGTTGCTTAAATAACATTTTATTTTAATAAGCAAAACTGAATTTTGGTTTTAGAATCAGTTTATGAGCAACAGCACACGTAAATATATACTGACAGTGCAGACACGTGTTATATATATAATTATTATATGGTAATCTGATTCTCAGTTAAACAGAACCTTTTTATTTTTTTCTGATATACCATGTAACCACCAGTATTTCTCTGTTTGATCTTCCTCTGGCACTTGGGGTTTTCTACTTTTACTGAATCCACATTTCCTAAAACACTCTCTTTCTAGAAAAGGAGATATGATAATATGGTGTTAGAGAAATGAACATTTATGATAATATGGTGTTAGAGAAATGAACATTTTATCAAGTAATCAGACATTTGCCAGGCAATGGTATTGGAAACCACAAAGTATAAAAGTATAGCTCAACCATGATTCCAAATATGGTGCCTGTCATGGAGGAATAAACAGAGTCAAGGAAGCCTCAGTGGGCATATGAAGAAGCACGAGCATATATAAGGGTTCACTATATCTACACGACTTTTGTATGGACGGGGGTCCACATATGGATCCCTGTAAGGTACAGTTGACTGAATAATTAGGCTGGGGTACAAAGCGTTAGGACACTTCTTCATCCCACTAGAAGCCACCCATGCTTAAAATGAAAGCAAATAAGTAGTGATGGGCGAATTTTCGCTTCGCAGAAAAATTAGCGAATTTCGCGCAAAATTCGCGAAACGGCGCTGGCGTCTCGTTTTTGACGCCGGCACCGTTTTTTTTGACCGGCGTCGGAATGGGGGACCTTCCCCATAGGCTAACATTGGCCTCGGTAGGTTTTAGGTGGCGAACTAGGGGGTCGAAGAATTTTTTAAAGAGACAGTACGTCGACTATCGAATGGTCGAACGATTTTTAGTTTGAATCGTTCGATTCGAAGGTCGAAGTAGCCCATTCGATGGTCGAAGTAGCCATATTCGACCATTCGAAATTCAAACTTTTTTTCCTCTATTCCTTCACTCGAACTAAGTAAATGGGCCCCCATGTGTTAAAGCAATTAAAATACAGGTATGAGAAAAATTGAATTACTATATTAAAATGGCGTTTATGGGAGATGATCTTCCCATGAAGGCTTCTTGTTACTGGGTTTCCGGATAATGGATCCCAAACCTATACATTAAAATTAAGAAACCCAATAGAACTGCTTTTGTTTCTGTTCCCTTTCTAACTCTATATGATCACAGCCATTCTTATACCAATCATCCAGACTTAATTGTGACCTAAGAGGACCTCAACCACCTTGCTGCTGCATTTCAGTCTGGAGCTTATGAATGCTTAAAAATGAATTGCTGTCCTTAGTGACCTGAATATTAATCCTACTAGTGTTGTGTAGCAATTCAACAAATAAAATTTATTTTCAATGTAAAAACAAAACAGGGAGGGGTCAGGAAATGGTATTATTAACCCTTTAAGTGCCAGCAGAATTTCACATTTTGGTTACGCGAAATGCCAGCCGTTTTTGAAACATTTTGTGCTCTCTCACTTTAGGGGCATTTTCTGAGGGGAAACCTATAGTTTACCTAGGAAAACTATACATTGTTTTTTTCGGTAGAAACTGAGCTTTCTAAATCTGCCTGAGTTTTCATGTATTTCCACCTGTGCAAAAAAATTTATAGTGCTAAATACCAAAAAAAAAAGAAAAATTACCATTTTTCTTCGTATATCAATTTATACCAGAAAAATATTTCATTTTACGGATGAAAATCCAACTGATTTGGAAAGCCTTATGTCTCTCGAACGTGCCAATACCAGATATGTATAGTTTTAGGGAGATTTAGGACTTCTGTACCTCAAAAACTCCCGGCAGTATATTGCCGAATTTTGAAAGCACTAAGGCAGAAAACGGCATGCTTTAGATTCCAAGGCAAAAACTCCTGAAACCGTAGGTTTACCCCAGAAAACCATACATTTTTGAAAAGTACACATTCTGCCGATTACAAAATGGGTAACTATGTCTCTCTACTCCCAACTACCAAACATAAAAGCTTGTCTGAACATAGCGGTTCTTCAAAAAAAAATTCAAAATTCTGAAAAATCATTTCAAAGGTTTTATTTTGCTGCTCCGCATATCCCAAACTATATTAGGTACCAAGAAAAAGCACCTGAAATATGATTGCCAGGGGTCCACTGAACAGTTTGATACCCATTATGCATAGGTTTACCAAAGTATCTGGCATTTAGAGACACCAATATGAAGTTAGCACATCCAAATTGATCAGGACTTTACTTCAGCTACTGAGAAATCAACACATTGACTGCATTTTTTTTGGGGTAAAAACACAGAAATATATGTTTACCCCCCAAACCCATATATTTTTGGAAAGTACACATTCTACCGAATCTAAAATGGGTACCCATGCCTTTCTGCTCCAAACTACTGAGTCGCAAGGCTTTCCCAAAATTGTCGGTTTTGGTGAAATATGTGAAAATTGCCTCAAACCTTCAACTTCCCAGCACCATATCACCCATGTATCATTATGCACTAAGAAAAAGCACCCTAAATATGATTGCCATGGTTCCTCTGAACATTTTGGTGGCCATTGTTCATAGGTTTACCAAAGTATCTGGCATTTAGAGGCCCCAAAATGAAGTTAGCGCATACAAACAGTCCCGTGGGTAACTTCAGCTAATGAAAAATCAACACATTGACTGCATTTTTGTGGGGTAAAAACACAGAAATATATGTTTACCCCCAAAACCCATATATTTTTGGAAAGTACACATTCTACCGAATCTAAAATGGGTACCCATGCCTTTCTGCTCCAAACTACTGAGTCGCAAGGCTTTCCCACAATTGTCGGTTTTGGTGAAATATGTGAAAATTGCCTCAAACCTTCAACTTCTCAGCACCATATCACCCATGTATCGTTATGCACCAAGAAAAAGCACCCTAAATATGATTGCCAGGGTTCCTCCAAACAGTTTGGTGGCCATTGTTCCTAGGTTTACCAAAGTATCTGGCATTTAGAGGCCCCAAAATGAAGTTAGCGCATACAAACAGTCCCGTGGGTAACTTCAGCTAATGAAAAATCAACACATTGACTGCATTTTTGTGGGGTAAAAACACAGAAATATATGTTTACCCCCAAAACCCATATATTTTTGGAAAGTACACATTCTACCGAATCTAAAATGGGTACCCATGCCTTTCTGCTCCAAACCCATGTATCGTTACGCACCAAGAAAACGCACCCTAAATATGATTGCCAGGGTTCCTCCAAACAGTTTGGTGGCCATTGTTCATAGGTTTACCAAAGTATCTGGCATTTAGAGGCCTCAAAATGAAGTTAGCGCAGACAAATAGTCCTGTAGGTAACTTCATCTAATGAGAAATCAACACATTGACTGCATTTTTGTGGGGTAAAAACACAGAAATATATGTTTACCCCCCAAACCCATATATTTTTGGAAAGTACACATTCTACTGAATCTAAAATGGGTACCCATGCCTTTCTGCTCCAAACTACTGAGTCGCAAGGCTTTCCCAAAGTTGTCAGTTTTGGTGAAATATCTGAAAATTGCCTCAAAGCTTCAACTTCCCAGCACTATATCACCCATGTATCATTACGTACTAAGAAAAAGCACCCTAAATATGATTGCCAGGGTTCCTCTGAACATTTTGGTGGCCATTGTTCATAAGTTTACCAAAGTATCTGGCATTTAGAGGCCCCAAAATGAAGTTAGCGCATACAAACAGTCCCGTGGGTAACTTCAGCTAATGAAAAATCAACACATTGACTGCATTTTTGTGGGGTAAAAACACAGAAATATATGTTTGCCCCCCAAAACCCATATAGTTTTGGAAAGTACACATTCTACCGAATCTAAAATGGGTACCCATGCCTTTCTGCTCCAAACTACTGAGTCGCAAGGCTTTGCCAAATTTGGCGGTTTTGGTGAAATATCTGGAAATTGCCTCAAAGCTTCAACTTTCCAGCATCGTATTGTCCATGTATCATTACCAGCATAAAGCATCCTAAATATAAACATAGGGGTCTACTAAACAGTTTGATGCCCAATGTGCATAGATATACCAAACTTTGTGGCGCACAGAGACCCCCAAATGACAATATGTATAGACATTTTCACGGCTGACGCGCTTGCTGCTTCAATATAACCACCTGGTGTGTGTATTATGCGACATTAGACCACCTAACAGTACAGAGACCCCAGAAAACCATATATTTTCAGAAAGTACACATTCTGACGAATCCAATATGGGTAAATAAGTGTTTCTACTGCAAACTGCCAAACTGCAAAGCAATGCTGAAAATAACAGTTTTTATCAAATTTCAGAAAATCGTCACAAAGCTTGAATTCTACCCCATTATATGCCACACATTTCGTAACTTATCAGCATAAAACATCCTAAATATGAATGCCAGGGGTCTACTGAACACTTTGATGCCCAATATGCATAGATATACCAAACTATGTGGCGCACAGAGACCCCCAAATGACAATAGTGTATATACATTTTCACGGCTGACGCGCTGGCTGCTGCAATATAAGCACCTGGTGTGTGTATTATGCAACATTAGACCCCCTAACAGTACAGAGACCCCAGAAAACCATATATTTTCAGAAAGTACACATTCTGACGAATCCAATATGGGTAAATAAGTGTTTCTACTGCAAACTGCCAAACTGCAAAGCAATGCTGAACATAACGGTTTTTATCAAATTTCTGAAAATCGTCACAAAGCTTGAATTTTACCCCATTATATGCCACACATTTCGTAACGTATCAGCATAAAACATCCTAAATATGAATGCCAGGGGTCTACTGAACACTTTGATGCCCAATATGCATAGATATACCAAACTATGTGGCGCACAGAGACCCCCAAATGACAATAGTGTATATACATTTTCACGGCTGACGCGCTGGCTGCTGCAATATGAGCACCTGGTGTGTGTATTATGCGACATTAGACCCCCCTAACAGTACAGAGACCCCAGAAAACCATATATTTTCAGAAAGTACACATTCTGACGAATCCAATATGGGTAAATAAGTGTTTCTACTGCAAACTGTCAAACTGCAAAGCAATGCTGAACATAACGGTTTTTATCAAATTTCTGAAAATCGTCACAAAGCTTGAATTTTACCCCATTATATGCCACACATTTCGTAACGTATCAGCATAAAACATCCTAAATATGAACGCCAGGGGTCTACTGAACACTTTGATGCCCAATATGCATAGATATACCAAACTATGTGGCGCACAGAGACCCCCAAATGACAATAGTGTATATACATTTTCACGGCTGACGCGCTGGCTGCTGCAATATGAGCACCTGGTGTGTGTATTATGCAACATTAGACCCCCCTAACAGTACAGAGACCCCAGAAAACCATATATTTTCAGAAAGTACACATTCTGACGAATCCAATATGGGTAAATAAGTGTTTCTACTGCAAACTGCCAAACTGCAAAGCAATGCTGAACGTAACGGTTTTTATCAAATTTCTGAAAATCGTCACAAAGCTTCAATTCTACCCCATTATATGCCACACATTTCATAACTTATCAGCATAAAACATCCTAAATATGAACGCCAGGGGTCTACTGAACACTTTGATGCCCAGTATGCATAGATATACCAAACTATGTGGCGCACAGAGACCCCCAAATGGATATATAGTAGAAAAAATTTACAAGGCAAAACAAAATAAGGCAGTAAAGAGTGAAATGCAAAAAAAATCCAATAAAACCACAAAAATCAATGTTTTTTTTTCCAGACTAGTGTTATCGGCCGTCAGAATCACAGTTTGAATATTTTAGCTGGGCCAAACAGGTTATACGGCTAGAAACAAGTGAACACAACATACGCAGAGCTGAAAATGCAATAAAATGGCTAAAAATTCAATAAAATGGCTAAAAATGCACCAAAATACCCAAAATTGCAATATAATCACCGAAATAACATACAAAAGGTATTGCACAGTACGGTTAGCGAATACGCTATTCGTAATGGCAATAAAACATTTTTTTCAGCCAAAAAAAGAAACAATGCGATAAGAAAAAAAAAAAAAAAGCCACAATGCCATATATGTGCGTGTGCGTGTGTACAAATGGTAAATTACATGTTATGTGCGCGTGTGTGCGTGTGCACGTGTGTGTAAGTGCAGTGAGTGTAAGTGACCCCCCCAATCCCCAAAAATGTATGTGTAAGTGTGTGTAAGTGTGAATCTAAGTGTGTATTACTGTAATAAGTGTGTGTTGGTGTGTTTGTGTGTGTAATTGTTGCACTAACCTGAAAAAGTCGCTGGAGACTGTTGCACACGATCAGGAAGAGCCTCTGGAAGAGATCTGCGACGTCATCTGTGTCCCTGTGCTGTGGGGGCGGAGATCTCCGGCGCGGTGTAGGCTGCAGCAGCAGGACACGTAAGTAACACGTGCCTGCTGCTGTTTTTGGGCCCCTGGGCGATCGCGCCCCAGGGGCCACTCGATCCCCTGCTCTGCTCGTTGCCTAGGGGCAGGGGATCGTGAAGGAGCGGAGCGAGCGGCTCTAACAGCCGCTCCTCCGCTCGCAAACCCGGAAGTGCTGCAGAACGTAGAATCTACGATCTGTGGCACTTTGGTCCTTTGATCCACAGAACGTAGATTCTACGTTCTGTGGCACTTAAAGGGTTAAAGATAAATATCGCTAGAAATTCTCAGCAGACACTGATGGATATCAGAAGTTTAGTAATTACTGGTGAATAAGCACATGCTGATCACATACGCATTTAAGGTAGATACATACGTAGACACTGAGCGTCACTGAGCTTCATATCTGCTCCACACCAGTCTCTTTCCAGAAACATCAACACAAAAATATGTCGGTTGTCACGTTCTTCTGTGATGGCAGGTATTGGTCGTTAATGTCACAAAGGAGTCCCAAGCCTTTCATTTGGCAGCTGCTCAAACCATAAACAATGGACATTTGTTTTTTTTATTCCAGTGAACAGATATACAGTAGTTGAAATGATTTGTATAGATAATTTAGATCACACACCATTTGTGAAGGTTTAGGTAATTTGCAGGTAATTCCCAAGACAGGAACCTAAAGGGATACTGTCATGGGAAAACATGTAGTAGTTAGTAGTGCTGCTCTTTTTTTGCTTTCAAAAGAGCAAACTGATTTTTTTACATTTCATTTTGAAATCTCTTGGGGCTTCACATATTGTCAGTTTCCTGGGTGCCCCCAGTCATATGACTTGGGAGCTGATATACTTCAGTCACGCTTTACTGCTGCACTGCAAGTTGGGAGTGATATTAACCCCTTCCCTTTCCCCCATTTAACCCTAAGCAGATGGTTCCATCAGAGCATTTCATGACTGAAGCCATACAAGTAAATGTTAATAGACAATCTTTATAAAGGATAAGGTCTGTATCAGTAAGGATTAAAGTTGTGTAACTCCTATGGATTAATTCTATGAAGATTTTACCGTGTTAAATGATAACATCTTCATACCATTACTCCATAGGAGCTAGTGATGAACTTTTTATGTACAGTGTTTACTTTTGAGATGTTTTATTGTTTTTATTCACTTGCCTTGTCAACCAATTAGTTCTTTATTTACAATAATAACAATAATGTTAGCTTTATTGCAGTGTAAATTTACAATGGCTCCGGCATTCATTGATGATGTTCCCAGGGGGCATTTGGTGCAAGAGGTACTTCCAGGCTCGACTTGATAAAAACAAGGTTGACAGACTTCATTCTGGGCAAATAACTGCAACGTAGAAACAAGTCAATTAAAGTAAATTTGTATTTGTTTGTGTCACTGGTAATTGTTTCACAATTCATTTGTGCTCTGGTTAAGATGAGTGATTAGAGAATTTTTTTCACCAGACAAGGATTTGCGACAAAATCCAGCATTTAGTCATCTGCAAATGTTTTGAAAAAATCTGGCGCGAAAATTTTTGCAAAAACAAAATTGTCGCAGAAAAAAACCCAGCTATTAACTTTAATGCATTTGGACTAAGAAAACAATTGTCTTATGTAAAAAAAAACAATTGACAACCATTGATATCAATGTTTTTTTTGCTAATTTTTCACTGTTTCGAGAATTTTTTCGCAGTTTTGCAAATATTTTGATAAAACGGAACAGATTTGATCATCACTAGTGGAGATGTCTGCTGATAACTGCATTGGTTTTCTACACACATAGCAGGGCACCATATATTTATTTTATTAATGACTAGTTTTAAATGCCATGTGAACTGCATGACTGACAACAACTACATGGTCAGCAGCATGCATCTTCTTTAAAGGACAAGAAAAGTCAAAAAAACGATAATTCAGCAACGGATAAAGAATACTATGTAGAAGCAGTACCTTGTTTCTTTGCAACAGCGTTCTCATGCCAGAAGAGAATTATGATCAAATAGTCTGCACACAGGGTTGCCATTTTCATTATTCATGTTTATGTGGGCTTGGTGTAAAATGTGACTGAATTGTAGCGCTGACACAGTTTACTGCAGTACCTCGGTGAGAATAGTTACATTACAAATCTATATTCTTTCACAGAGAGCTTCTCTCCCTGACAGCAGCTATTTTACTTGTCACACAGAGGACTGTTCTTTCCCGTCAGTTAGGGAACCCATATGAGATGGAGCCAGCAAGAGATAATAAAGGACAGCCAGCAGTGGATTAAATCTGTGCCTCCTCAGAATTCCCTACCCCCGTTACGTTTTCAGAAGCCAATTAGGATCCTGGCAGAAAGTTCTGCTTCATTCAAGCCAACCTCCCTTGCTGCCTAATGACGCACCAATGGAAAGGAACAGTGTTGCATGTGCAGTAGATACAGTAGACACATGAGACAATCGTTCCAGGTGGAGGACTGCAGGAAAATGGTGCTTCTGTTTCAAATCCAACCAAAAGTCCAGATTATCCAGATGTTTGCGTGAAATGTAATTATATTCAAATGAGTTAGAAATGTAATGTTAAGCAGGGCAACTATTTATATGTGTGCTGGGACTGCCCCAAGATCCAGCAGTTTTGGACCACATTACTCAGCTTTATGAACACCTCTTTGGGGCTCCCAAACATCCAGTCCCCAAAGTTTTGCCTACTGGGGCATACTGAAGACATGGCCCTATCCTCTGGTGATAGACTGTGTCTATTGCAACTCTGCTAAAAAATCAATCCTGACATGGATGGAATGGCTTGGAACTTCCATCACTGAACTATTGGAAAAATATGTTTCTATGGCAGAAACTGATAGACATGGCCTGAGGATGTCTGCCCAAATTTGAAAAGATCTGGAACTATTGGCTGGCTTATCCACAGATCAAGTGGACTAATTACTTTGCTGATAACCCTTTAGGTAGACCGCACTATACAACTACAACAGTTGAGATGGGAAGGCCCATCACACTTTACCTTCCCCCCCTACACCACCTCGCCTACGTTCCTCTAACTTCTTGGGGGCAATGCTTGCAGGTTTGTTACCTTAACACAATGCTTAAGGGTTCTCCATTAAAGGAGACCATATTTTGTCACTAGTAATGAGCAAATCTGTCCTGTTTCACTTCCAAATTTTTTTACGTGTGACAAGTTTTCCTCACTCCAAATGCATTGAAGTCAATGGGCTTTTTGTTTTGGTGACTTTTTGTCCAAATGCATTTTTTCTTGTGGCTATTTTTTTTGTCTCAGCAACAAGTTTGTCTTGGCGGCTTTTTTTTTCAGCAGCCAAATTTTTCGTGGTAGATTGCAGCAGTTTCGGGGAAAATTTGCAGATGGAGAAGTATGAAATTTCATGAAACCATGTCTTTGCTCATCTCTATTTGTCACTGGTATCATGGTTACAAATTTAGGACAAAGAGTTTTCCCTATCTTCGAGTAAGCTTGCCAAAATAGATTTGCAAAATTCCGTCAATAGGAAAATCTTTATTTTCTTTCCTATGTTTGATTCATCAAACAGATTAGTCTGAGTCCTTTGGGACAAATATATCGGCATTCTTTAGGTTTGAAATATATTTTTGGATTGAATAAAAAATGAGGAAACTGCATTTGGCAAAATCGACGGGAATGTTTATACCCAAGGTCTGTTCATTAAAGTGGAGATTAGCAATGTCCTTCTTTGATTTAGTGAAAATCTTCTCTGCAGTGCATATTTTACATCCCAGAGTGCAGGAATACATTTGGCACAGGGCTAAGCACTCATATATACCTGAATCTGGCACAGTCCTCTGGCCTTTAAATCATCTAGAATAAAAGTCCAAAAAGACTGCAATAATCCAGTAATTCAGCCATGCACTTTTTACCAATGGGAAGCATGAGCTGATACTGTGCATGTGTCTGGATGCTTTGGAAAAAAAAAAAATCAAAATTTTAGGGGAAAAAAAGAAAGAAAAAATGTACAAATCCAACACCACAACTAAACACATACCAGTTTCACATCTAGTTGCCATTATTAACAGTTTCTAGGTCTGTTGCAGAGTCAGGTGCCCTTATATCCAGAATGCTCAGGATCTGGGATTTTCTGAACAATGGATCATTCTGTAATTTGGATCTGTATCCCTTAAGTCTAGGAGAAATCATTTAAACATGAATTTAAGCCAATAGGACTGTTTTGACTCCAATAAGGATTAATTGTATCTTAGTTCAGATGAAGTAGAAGGTAATGCTTTATAATTGCTGAGAAAAAGATATAATTTTTAAAAATCTGAGTTAATTCATTATAATGGAATATATGGGAGATGACCTTCCAATAATTCAGAGCTCTCTGGAAAACAAGTTTCTGGATAATGGATGCTCAAGATTGCAAGTACTATTGGTGGGTTGTAATATAGGTATGAGATTCGTTATCCAGAAACCCATTATCCAGAAAGCACTGAATTAAGGAAAGGCCATCTCCCATAGACTCCATTTTATCCAAATAATACAAATTTATAAAAATGATTTTCTTTTTCTGTGTAGTAATAAAACAGTAGCTTGTACTTGATCCCAACTAAGATATAATTAATCCTTATTGGAGGCAAAATGATTGGGTTTATTTAATATTTTCATGATTTTCTAGTAACATTCAAATTTAAAAAAAATTTTCACAAACTTTTTCTCTAAAAGTTTTTCATGATTTTTACACTTTATAAATCTCAAATTTTAATACAAACAAGTAAAAGCAGTCAAGTCCTATAGAAGTCGATATAGAGTTTGAGAGATTGTTTTTGCTAGTAATTGCCCAAAAAACTTGAATTTGCAGAGGCCGCACATCTATATTTTTTTTAAAGCACAATGCCATACAAGTCTATGCCTATCATTTCCGCAGCGAAACAAGGCGCAAATAATTCGCCCATCCCTAGGTGTAATGACCACTTCCTACCATACTTCCATATAGTGTTTGGAAAGTGGTAGATCTTCCTCTTTGGCTGCTGGTTTCCTTACCTACTGGATGTTCTCATTGAGCCTGGGAACACCAAGGACCAGTAAAGCCACTGCCCTTAAGGGACAGCACCTTTAGTGATTGAGTTGGGGGCCAGGGAACCCTGTGAATGAGGTTTGGCTAGAACAGGATAGATCTGTAATAGACTCTCTAGAAGAAGATAGAGAGCTTAACTAGCAATAGCAGCTGTGTGCTCCATTGAGGATCTGTAGCAGAGAGTAGCTTCCCAAAAGGCTCCTAATTGCCTTTGGGTAAGGGACCACAGTCAGGCTTAGACTCCTCCTTGACCACTCCACTCGGTGGGATCCGGACCATTTTGAGGTTTATCTGCCTGAGGGAATTGATGTAATCTTTGACTGCAATGCCTTATGGGAGTCACATACTTCATGCTGTCATTTACCTCAAATCTGTTTGTTTTACTATTATAACCTCCTGGCATCCAATCATTCCTATTTTCGTTACACAGTAGTGCTGTAGCTCCACTACACCTTTATGGGAATCTTCCACTTAGCGAAGGCCCGATACTGAAGTGTGAGTCATCTGTAACCCATGCTCATGTCACTAGCTGGACATTTATTCCTTTCGGGTTTAGCCCAAGTTAGCATTACATAAGCATCTCAAATAATGGCCTCCGTCATTGAGAACGAAATGTAGAACATGTGATAACTCCTTCCATTGAACAAATAGTACCTGCATATAGACAGACCAGTCACAAAAATACTAGGGGTAATTTAAAGTAACCTAGGACACAAATGCAAGAGCACTTTGGGGTACAAAAGCCTGACATTTTCTAAAAGCACTCCAACATGGTCTGGCTGACCTCTGCACAGTCAGTGGCGGAACTACCTGGGGTGGAATAGGTGCAAAGGCACCAGAGTCCGTGCCCCTGCACCCTCGGATGGGGCCCGCAAGTTCCACAACCCAGGAGAGGAGTGATGAGAACATTTTTTTTGATATCGCGTGTAATATATTAGTGCCTGCGCAGGATATTTTTTTTGACAGGTAGGGGAGAGGAGAGCACAAGAAGGAGGAAGCCGGAAGCAGAAGTGCAGTGGCAGGGCTGAGATTCCTTTGAATTTCCCGCCCCCCATACTGGTTTCGTTTGAAAGCAGAGACAAAGATCATTGTACCTGCTTGCAGATTAGGTTAGGCTGACAGATTGTAAATCAAATACTCCGGCTGAAAGGCTCCCCCCCCCCCACAGGACCAATCAGGACAGAGACTCTGTCAGAGAGAATGCTGGTAGAATCACTGCTCCAGCTTTATTACTCTTTACTTGGTGGGGTTTTTTTACACTGTCTACCTTCTCACTTCTCTTATCTTGTAGCAGTTTCTCCTCCCTTTCTCTAACAATTATTAATTCTTTGAGCTTTAACGCCTTGAATCTTTCTGAATTTTAACAGCTGAGGTATTATACATGGAGTTGCCATCCTACTGTGAGTTCTGGGGGCATTAATACATGGAATTGCACTGTGCCATCCTACTGTGAATTCTGGGGGTTTGAGTTTTTTTAGCTCAGTAATGCTGTGTTCCAGCCCAATGCATGGGGGTAGGGGTTAGGAGGACGAAGTTGTAAATTTCTGTACCAGGGCCCTCAGGGGTCTAGTTACGCCACTGTGCACAGATCAGTACCAGTTGTGAGCCCGCCAACAACTGCTGCAAGGCAGTCCTTTCTGTAAAGTATAGGGCTCTATAGTGGGCAATGCTGTATTAGAGTGTAGAGATTTGCAGCAATTTTTTTAAGATGCAGAGAAGGGTGCAAAATGCAGGTGCAAAAAAAACAGGAGCAATCTGGCATGTTTTTTGCATGCCATACTAGAAATTGTGTTGGGTCACCTAGGAGGATGAATGTGAATGGTAGTGTGGCACTCAGTGAGTAGCAACTCAGCTAGTCTGTTTTTTTGAAGATGTAACAGGTAAGTGACTAAAATCACTGGGACGTCCTAGCATATTTTATGCCCCAGAGATTTAACCTTTTCATCTTTTCAAAGGGTTAATTCTCAGTGACATTCTGAGACAATTCACAATTTGTCTCCATTTTTAAATTTGTTTGTGTTATTTGAATTTTTTTTTAAGTCAGCAACTCTCCAGTTGGAAATTTCCACCACTATCTGGTTGTTGCGGTCCAGTTTTTTTATATTACCCAGCTAGTGACTTCACTGACAGACATGAAGATGAGTAGGAGTAATCTATTCCATGGGCAACTTAACAGTTTCCGGACCTGGTAATGCACACAAATACGTTGGTGAGATGGAAAAATCAAAATTTCCCCTCCCACAATGTTTTTACGCCATTGGACAAAATGTGTGCAGGGCTGCCATCAGATGAGCACAGGGATGACAGTCGTCCCGGGCTCTGGGAATTCTAGTTTTAAGGGGGCCCGGCTTTGCTGCCGAAGAAGCTATACAGGTGACAAACAAAGAAGGTGCATCTGTGAAGAACAAAGAAGCTTGCCGAAAAAGAACAAAGAAGCAGTGCCGGAAAAAAGGCTCTTAGGGCTGTTCTGTTGCCTATGCTATATGTTTGGGTGTTCTCCCTGTCTATAATTGTCTCCTCAATGTTCTCCATCCACCTTGTTTTCCTCATGTGTTACCCATTCTACATCACCATCCCTTTATAAACCCAGCCCTAAGCCTTGTTCCAGAGTTCCTTATTCCAGAGTTCCTGGTAACGACCTTGGCCTGAAGCTGTTTATTGATTTTTGCTTGTTTCTGTTACTATCTTCTGTTGCCATTAAACCTCAACAGTATCACAATGTTGTCTCCAATTGTCTATGGGCATATCCCTGGGTTTCTGCCATACCCACTTCCCAGAGCCTCAGTGACAGCGGTTCCCCACTGTAAGCATTACAGGGTATATGTGTGCACCAGGGGCCCAGAGGGGGCTTTGCAGTATGGGAAGGGTCGGAGGGGGTCAAAAGAAGTAGCTGCTCCAGATTAACCCCTCACGAGATTTTCTCCTCCACTTCACTGTATTCCAATCCCAGCAACTCAGCCACCAGCACCTCAGCTGTGCATATATCGGTTCTAAAAAGATTAGGCAGCAATCCAGGTAGAATGAATTAAAAGAGAATTTATTGCACCAGTTAATAGATCCACATTGTCTGAAGCGTTTTGGGAAGAACTCCCTTAATCATAGACCAAACAGTAGCGCTTCCTTAAATAAGTAAAATAACAGAGACATCTTTTGGGCAACACCTCTAATACAATTTAATATACAACATATCAATAGTTACATGTATCTAAATGTATTTCCCAAATATTAATTAAAAAGAAAAGTTTATTATGTCATCTTAAAAAGGGGTCCAAAGTTTCAAAGAAAAACCAGCGCTCATAGCACGAGGTCCTATGGCGTCGCTACATAGACAATATAATAATTGTCTGGAAAGGCTCTACCGACTCATTAATTGAATTCGTTACAGCACTGAATAAAAATGATTTAAATACAGAGCTATCCCTCACTTATAGCCATAAAGAAATCAATTTTTTAGATCTGACCATTTATCCAACAAATACACAGTTACAATTCAAAACATATTTTAAGGAAGTAGACGCAAATAATCACGTTCTACCTAGCAGTAATCATCATCCACAATGGATTAAAAGTATTCCATTTAGCCAAATGTGCAGAATCAAAAAGAATTGTAGTGAGGAAGCGGTACAAATGAAACAACTGGAAAAATTAAACAGTAGGTTTAGAGAAAGGGGATATAACAATAACATATAAAAAGAATCACGGGTGAAAGTGGACAAAATAGAGAGAAGTAAGTTACTAACTGAAAGAAAAGAAGGGAATAAGGAAACAAAACAGGAAAAAGTGTTCTCTACTACATATAACCCCTTAGCAGGGGACATAAGTAGAATCATTAAGAAACATTGGGGGATCCTACAATGTGATATGGATTTAAAAAATACCATTCCAGATGAACCAAAGGTGGTTTTTAAGAGAGCAAATAATTTAAAACAAATTTTGACAAATAACCACTGTCTAAATAAAGATAAACAACTAGATATCAACAGACACCCATGGGCGGGTTTCTATCCATGCTCCCTCTGCATAGCATGTAAATATGGTAGGAAAAGAAAAACGTTTATTTCAGAAGTGAACAAAGTAGAATTTAGAATTAAACAATGTATTAAATGCACAACCAAAACCGTAATATTTTGTTTACAATGTCCCTGTGGCCTCCAGTATGTGGGAAAAACTAACAGAATGTTGAAAGATAGAATCAGAGAACATGTAAACAATATAAAAAAGGTAATGATAAACACAGTGTTTCAAAATATTTTAGAGAAGTACACAATAAAAATCCAGCACATTTAACATACTGGGGTATAGAATTTTTAAAAAAAAAAAAAAAAAAAATATATTGTTATTACAGAATGCATTTAATGATGTATAATCTTGGAAAAACATAAGTTTATATATTTATATAACATAGAAAAAGAGAGACAAATTTATGTGAATTTTTTGGCAAATATGTTGAATTTATGATGGTTGCTATGGATCAGGGCCGCATGGCAACACATAAAGAGCCATCAAGGCCATAAGGAGTTAAAAACAATAGAGATGAGTAACCATGACAACCCAGCAACTAGATAGGGTGAAGAGGAATGCCTTTTGAAAAAGTCGAAGGACGAAACGCGCAAGGCTAATACGCCATCGCTAAGCGCCTGAGGTCTACACGCGGTGGGAAAAGACCCCGGCGACTTTTCGCACACACACCAACAGTTTGGAGACTCTTGGGAACGCTGTAGCGGTGACTGTGGGAAACATTATACTATATGTGAACTTATCATTGGAACATTGTGAGTGTATTTTTATCGATTGTTTATTAAAAATGTCTACAATTTTACACTAAGTTAGTGAATTCTTATAGTGGGATGAAGTTTTGGAGCCGCATGTAAAATCCGCTGCTGATATCGATGCTTCCTTAATGTGCAGTATCACTTAAACGTTTGTGATTACAAAAATACGCTGGAGTGGATACAAGGGGCACTTTATTTATTGTATAAATTAATCACAAAAGATGTGTGAACACATTTGGAAAATACTACACCATATCTTTTTTTTCATTCTCTTTTTTTTTCTACGTGAGCCTGACCTCGTGCTGTGAGCGCTGTTTTTTCTTTGAAACTTTGGATCCTTGTTTTGAGGGAGAACAGACACACGATATACCGGCAGAGGAAGCGGACAACCAGAATCCTTGATATCCTTTTTTACTGTTTGATATATCTTAAAAAGGGGGTCAGAGGGTGGCCCGAGACAGCAGCCCCGGTAGGTCCCAGGCCCCCCAGTCCGACCCTGGCCACACCAGAGAAGAATGAAGAAGTCATGCCAGATAAGAATGAAGACGTCTTGCCAGAGGAGAGAATGAAGAAGCTTTTGCTGGAAAAGAACAAAGAAGCCATTGCCAGAGAAGAATGAAGAAGACCACCCTTCGAGGAGGAGGAAGAAGCCAACCTGCTGAACTTCAAAAGTTAGTTACACTGAACCAATGGGCCCTATTCTGCCTGGTTATTTTTTGACCACATGTCTGTGTTGCATTTGAAGGAGGGGGTCACAAAACGAAACACAGGGAGAGAACACAGGATTGGGACAGAAGGGGAAATCAACAAGTAACCACGTGGGACACAAAAAAGACATAATATCTGTAATGAAAATACCTGTGCGGCGGGGGTCACCTGCCGCATGATCCTCTAGCGTCGGCGCCATGTTGCTCTAGGGTGCGCGCCTCTTAAAGGCGCAGGCACGCTGGCGTGATTGCGCCAGCACGTTTTGGCGCGAAATTTGAATAATATTTAAGGGCCATTCAGTGTACAGCCCCAGCCCTTTGCCTGTGATAGAACGTTGTTCTTGTGGTTTCCTGAGCCTTGAGCGTCTGTATTCTGATCTGATTATCCGTGTTTGACCCAGCCAGCTTTCTGACAATCCGACAATCTGTATCCTGACCTTTGCCTGCCTACGACTACTCTCCTGCTTAACCCTTTGGTTGACTACCCGGTTTTGACCCTTGCCTGCCTGACGATTCTGATATCCGCCTGCCTCGACCCAGACTGTCTGACCATCCTTCTGCCTTATCCTTTGTACCGTGACCTTCTGCCCAAAAGACTCTGCTCTGCAATCCAGGTGGCACCCAAGTAAGCAGAGGGCTCCTCCCGAAGCCCAAAGGTGGTCACACTACTGGTGAAGCCGAGCCGAGACCAGGGTACTTGGCACTTGTTCTGGTATTCGGTGCCGGCAGTGACATTATCACAAGCAAAATCACTACAAACAGAATCATTATACACAAACATGGACAAGCACACCCCACCAAAAATGGAGGACAGAAGGGGACCAAGTAAGGGAGAAAGGGACACACTACCTAATTACCAAAGACCACCAGAAGGGGAAGAAAAGAGTGGTAAAATCGACAGGGATTTTCAATGTAAGCAATAAAGTATTATCAGAGACAGGATTACAGATACTAGAGAAAGGTTTGAAATTTGCACCCACAAATAAACCAAATAAATTTGAAATGTTTATTGATAAAGATCTTTCAAAGGGTAATCACATTGAAAGAAATTTCCAAACAGCTAAGAAAAAACTACAATATATATTCATTCAAATCTGAAAAAGAAATCTGAATATATACCGATCCAAGAGAAAGGAAACCATATAAGGGTATATGAGTGTAATGCAAATGGAAGTCGCAACTCACATCCAAGATGGCGATGGCATCCAAGATGGCGATGGCGTCCAAAATGGCGACTCCCTGCCTCTCCATGTGGATCCTGCTGGACGCAGCGCTATGATGCAAGTGTCTTCCCGCCTGCTGATTGGTCGCCGGCATCAGAATGGTCAGAACGTGAGCCGGCGTCTAAACGCCAGCGTCATGACACCATTTCGCCCAAACATTTAGCGCCAAACCTTGCCTATATAAAGCCTTCTGGGCATTGCAGACATTGCCCAAGTATAGGTTTAACTTTGTGTATTCCTGGGTGTGTTATTACTGATTGATTCCTTTTTACCAACCTTGCCTGTTATTTCCGATTGACCAGTCTCTGCCTGGATTGAACTATTGCCTGGACTTTTGACGACTCTCTTGCCTTACCCTTCTGATACCGCAAACTTTGGTTTACTACCTGCCTCCTCCTTGGTCCGCACTCCAACTGTGCCTTCGGGCCCTTACAATGAGGAATTAATTAAGGGGGATTTGGCACGTCTGCAGGAAGAATATGAAGTTAAGAATAATGATAAGAGAAAGACCAATTTAACTGTAAAAGAAAAAAAGCAAACGAAGAAATAAAAAAAGATGACAAGATTGTCATTAAACCAGCAGATAAGGGAGGAGGCCTTGTAATTATGGATAAAGATAAATACCTGCAGATGTGCAAAAACCTTCTGGATGATAATGAGACATATAAAATCCTAAAAACAAACCCCACCGAAGTTTTTAATAAAAAACAATTTATTGGATAACACTAGGAAAGAAGGGATACTAAATGATGAAGAGTGGCAATATATACGGGTTCAACATCCAGTTCTGCAAGTATTTTATTGTTTGCTAAATATTCAAATTCATAAAAACTTAGAGAATCCACCGGGGAGACCAATTGTTTTAGGCATAGACTCCCCAACAAGCAATCTTTCCCATTATATCGATACAATGCTGCAGAACTATGTGGTGTCCCTCCCTACATGTTTAAGGGACTCAACCCAGCTAATCAGATTTTTGCAAGATTTAAATTGGGAAGGAAAAATTATACTGGCTACCCTAGATGTGAAGGCACAGTATACATCAATTAGGCATAGTCAGGGTATAAAGGCAGTTAGCCATTTCCTGGAAACAGATAAAAATATACCAGATTTACAGAAGAAGTTTTTCTTAAGGGCATAGAGTTTATCCTTGAACATAATTTCTTTTGGTATAATGATAGATTTTATCTACAGACGTGTGGGACCGCCATGGGAACCAGGTCCGCGCCCAGCTATGCGAACCTACACATGGGTTACTAGGAGGAACGTCAGATACTCCCCGAGTTGGGTCTGGGCGAGAACCTGGTCCTATGGAGGCGCTACATCGATGACATCGTGATGGTGTGGAAAGGAACAGAAAATGATTTGCAAGAATTTGTAAGCAATCTCAACAGTAACAATCTAAATCTAAATTTCGATTTCTCTCTGCAATATAGCACAAAGTCGATACAATTTCTGGATTTGGAGATATACATAAAGAATAGACACATAAATTATAAGACTTTAGGCGGAGCAATAGACGAGCACCCGACGTCATCTCTAGGCACCCCCAGGAAGAACACACGCGGTGCAAAGCGAAGCTGTTAGCAGCAAGATCGCTGCGAATTGCGGGTGACATCGAGACTGCTGCTCGTTTACTAACACAAATGTGAGTGTATTTTTAAAGA
This sequence comes from Xenopus laevis, assembly GCF_017654675.1. Lineage (NCBI taxonomy): Eukaryota > Metazoa > Chordata > Amphibia > Anura > Pipidae > Xenopus > Xenopus laevis. Next base: position 129,510,452 of record NC_054382.1, on the reverse strand, counting down.
ATTATTTTCTAAAATAAAAATGTTTTATGCTATGTACTGCTCCTTTTTAAAGTATCGTGAGGTTGGAAGTGCTGATTAGGACCAAAGATACCTCGAAGGGTTTATCGTTATATTAAATGTCTGTGAGTATCCTACACAAGGTGTTCAAGGTGTAATTACATTTGCATGACACTTGAGTGCAGCGTATGGAAAAACCTGTGTGATCGGAATACGTTTTGGAAAGTGGGCTAACTAAACCAAAAAAGAGAGTAAACCTACTCCACTATATAGTATCATAATTTCCAGCGTCAAGAAATGTTTGAGGAATTACATCAGTTAGCACAAGTTAATATCATTGGACCGGATTATTGTTTTCGGAATGATCCTGAACGAGCAGCTCATCAGCCCAATGTGGAGTCTGAACAGGGTGTGCCGGGTAGACTAGGAAATACCCATTGGTGTATACGTGGTGAATGTATTCCCATGCCTACTATTGATGAATCAGTTTGCTGCTGGGAAACAGAGAACCTTGATAAATATCTCGGAAAGGATCTTATTTGCATCACATTTCAGGAAGATATATTATATCACTACCTCAATAAAGATCTCCTTGACTTTATGCTAAAGTTCCTTGGGAGAACTAAACCATCTGATTTTCAGAAACATTATCACCGGTAATTAGGGTTGCCACCTGGCCGGTATTTTACCGGCCTGGCCGGTAAAAATGATGGTTTATCCCAATGTTAATAATAGGGAAAAAAGAAAAAGGCCGGTATTTTTTTCCAGAAAAGGTGGCAACGCTACCGGTAATAAGCATTTTAAACTAAAGTAAATGTTGGATTTTATGGGAACTTAAATTCACATTTCAGCATTTTATTAAGCAGAGCTACTTTTTATTGAGAAATCAGTTATCCAGAAAGCTCTGAATTACGGAATGACTGTCTTCCAAATGCCATAGCAAGCAAATGTTTAAAGCCTTCACCTCACCAATAAGTCGCACCCACTCCATAGTTTGGCCAGGTACACAAAGAGTCATTGGAACATAAAAGTACTGCCATCTTGTGGCCTACTTACTAACAGCACCTATATCTCAGATATGAGAATCCGGACACGGGGGCTGCTACCTGTTGAGGAGTACTGTGACATGGTTTTGAAAAATTCTGGGACAATTAATAATATTGACATTTATAATCTGGTGTTTGTCCAGAGGATGAAGCGGTAATGTACCTTCGGCTATTCTGATGCAGAAATTAAAAGGCTATTGTCTTCAATGGAAACAGCACATCTGTTTAATCCAACGGAGTATAGCGATTTATACAATAAATTACTGAATTTAAGTAAAAAGAAATCCCCGAGGATTAAGATCGGGGTTACAACCGTTACACTGTATTGAAGATTAAGACTTCCTGGAAAAATGGGAAGGCATATAGAACAAGGCGAGTCTGTAAGAGGGTGATCGAGTATTGAATTTAAGATTGTATGTGAGTTATGTAAGTTGTATGAATGTGAAATGTTGAATGTGTATGTGATTTAATTGTGTTTGAAAATCTGTATGTAATGTTTTAATGTGGCCACTAGGTGGTAGTGTTGTGTTACAGTTGGGAATGGTTCATGTACTAGGGAGTGATAGGCACATGCACAAAAGTTGGGGAAGCACATGTTCAAGTCATGGGTAGTTAGTGTTAGGAGACACACCCAGGGTGTTGTTGAGAGTTGTGTGTGTCATGGAGTGTAGAAGTAGACAGTGTTAAGGAAATAAAAGTAAAAGTACTAGGTACTTGGAGCTAGTTAGTGATAGCTAAGCGAGAACGGGTAGTTGTTACCCCAACAAGGAGCATTAGAGACTTAGAAGCCGTGGTTCAGCCACAGTGAGGGACCACGTGTATAGACAGGGTCTAGCGGACAACCCAAGAAGAAGGTCAAGTAAAAGTCCTACCTGGAAAGGTCAGTGGGGCACTGAAGCAGTGCCGGCCTGGCTGAAGGAGGGAGGTGGCACACAGTAAAAGTCCTGGTCGGGGCGAGGTGGAGGGTCGCAGGTCGTGTGACGGACTGCCTGATTGGCTAGGTGGTGCAGAGGACCTTGGTTGGGTTCGTGGATCCTGGCAAACTTGGAGGCTTCTTGTAAACTCTGAATGTGTCCCTGGTGATGACCTGAAGTACACTGTGTGAGAACCTTGTGATTCGTACCAATAAAAAGTTATTTTTCTTCAAGTTGGAAAATTGGTGTACTTGCCCTTTAAATTCCACCGGAGGGCCCCTTACACAAAATGGCATAGTCGGCAGGATTCAGAAAGTGTATGTGCTATCGGGACACCCCAAGGAAGAGGACAGCGTGGTTTGAGCTCAAGAAGAGTGGTCGTCATCACCAGCTGTGTTTTTGGATTTCGCGCTGTGAGCAGGGCAGTGACGGTGACTGAACGGCAGAGGGAGAAAGATTGGAAGGCAGCGTGGTGGCTGTGACGTTCCAGAAGAGCTGGCAAGCGGTAACGGGAGCCATCTTGGAAGTGGGTGATGAGCAGGAAGTGACGTGTAAGCAGTATAAGGAGGCGTGGCCATCTTGAAAACACGCAGATCGCGTGGTGACTTTGAGCAAACAGCACTACCTTGTGGAACGAGAAAATAAGATGGCGTTCTCCAGTCCTGATACAAAGCAACCAGGAGAGAAAGAAATGCTGGATACAGGCCGGCACTACATGTGGACCGGCTTATTCGGACAAAAAGTGACCAGCCGCGGAGATGTGCGGCTCCTTCCTTTATGTGGTGGCTGTGGAGCTGAAGCACAAAGTTGCAACTTTAATGTGGAAGGACGGTGTGACCGATGCCAGAGACTCTTTTACCGTGGGCCATTATTTACAAAGATCCAGGATTTGCAGGAATGGCAGCAGTTGGATCGGCGCCTACAAAGGTGGGAAAATCGATACCCCATCACGTTTGCCGAAAGTACCCAAACGAATGTCGCTGCAGTGGCAGACCATGGATCCGTACCTATGGAGGCACCTCCTACAGCTGACCACGAGGAGCCCGTTGCAGACGCACCAGCGGTAAGTGCACCTACCCCGAGGGAGAGGGAATGCAGTGCCCCACCCAGTAGCCGGGAAGAGATAGGGGAGAGTGCTGCGCCACGCCCTGTAGTGCACCAAGCTGCAAGCCCACCACTACCCACCAGGGTGTGTTCAGATGAGTCTCCATGGGAGGAAGAACGGGAAAATAAAGGGGATGGCGCAGTGAAGGTCCCATTGTCCCCAGTCCCGGAGGGATCGGTAGCCAATAAAGGAAAAAGTGAAATATCTGCCATCGCAACAGCCACTGCACCGGTTGCAGCCGTGACCCCCCCCCCCCACTCCATTACTTACGCATAAACGATGTGGACAGTTTTTGGGTGTTGCCCGGAGAAGCCCCGGTGAGGAAGTACAGGGCGTTGTCACGCGTGCAGAAAAAGATGAACTTAGAAGGTGAGCAAAAGATGGGGCTATTATATGCCTTACGCCCCAGAGCAGGTCTATCTGGATGTATCATTACTGTTGGAGGATTGGATCCATGAGGATATCTTGGATAACTTAAAGATGGACCAGGACAGTCTGGTGCAGCATGACCGTGATGCACGACGCAGGGCCAAGGACCTTGTGCAGGAGAAACTGCCCATGTGGTGGCTGGGCCAAACCATCCTGCGCACTTATGTGTGCAGCATCTGTAAGCGGGCCCCTGAGAGGCATTACAGCAAAGATGTGCCCAACAACAAGGGTGGGTATTCAGAGAAACCCCACCCTGCCTATTACGTCTCGTTCGAGGATACAAAGGCGTGGTTCCACAAGATGATTTAAGGACTTGTGTGAGTGTAGCCTCAGATGGAGCGGGACTGTATTTTTTTTCCTATTGCCACTGTTGGCTAAAGTTTTAACGAACTGTTGGGAGGACTTTCCAAGGGTCATGTGTTAATGTTGGATATTGAAGAATGTGAAGGAAGTAACCCAGTCGGGGTAACTCGGGATGCGCAACTGCCATGAGTCAGACGGGCAGTCTATTATTTTATTGAAATGTTTTTATTTTGTTACAGTTGATTATATTAATCATAAAGATATTATTACTGATCCTATGATAGGATTATTTAAATTTTACAGTTATAAAGTTTTCAGCAAATGAATATATTGTGTCATTGTTCTTATTCAAGTGTGATTGTTTGTGTGCACGAGGACGTGCTTGATTTAACAGGTGTCGGATGTAAGAGGGTGATCTAGTATTGAATGTAAGATTGTATGTGAGTTATGTAAGTTGTATGAATCTGAAATGTTGAATGTGTATGTGATTTAATTGTGTTTGAAAATCTGTATGTAATGCCGGCCTGGCTGAAGGAGGGAGGTAGCACACAGTAAAAGTCCTGGTCGTGGAGGGTCGAAGGTCGTGTGACGGACTGCCTGACCGGCTAGGTGGTGCAGAGGACCTTGGTTGGGTTTGTGGATCCTGGCAAAACTTGGAGGCTTCTTGTAAACTCTGAATGTGTCCCTGGTGATGTCCTGAAGTACATTGTGTGAGTACCTTGTGATTCGTACCAAATAAAAAGTTATTTTTCTTCAAGTTGGAAAATTGGTGTACTTGCCCTTTAAATTCCACCGGAGGGCCCCTTACAAGTCTAGATGCCATGGTACTCACCATTAAATACTTACAGCCTGAAATAGCAAAAGTAAGAGAAGAAATCTCATCCACTAAAGAAATATTTAAAACATCGGTACAGTCCACGGCTGAATATCTTACAGGAGGAAAGGAAGGAAATCCTGACACGTAAGCTCCGGAAATTTGAAAGAGACACTAAAGACTTCACTGTGGGACAAATTTACCAGTGGAAATTGGAACCCCAGAGGCAGCAACGTGAGAGAGAAGTTGGACTGCTGGGACACCGTAGGCCAAACCACGTGGGACACTGGGACAGGAAAACAGCGGGAGCTCTGACCAGAAGCGACACAGTGACTGAGAGTTTGGGATACTCGGCAAAAGCAGCATTTTTTCAGCCAAGTCCGGACCCAAAGAACAGGAGGAGGGCGCAGAGAGGACGCGGTAGGAGGCACGAGCGAAGGAACACAGACAGAGAACTAGCACAACAGATCCAAGCTCACGCTGACACAGAGGCAATTTTATAGACCATGAATGGATCGAAACTAACCAATCTATGTATTAACGGACTATACATTGACTGAGTCTGAGTAATTAATAAGGGACTGTGTTTCTTACCCACATATATACTGGACATATGTATCCTTCATACGCATGATAAAACCTAAAATGTGCATTGCAGATACTAAGAAAACAGTGGAAGAAAACAACCCCTCTAGTGTCTTAAGACCCAAAAGGAGTTTTATTCCTGACATAAATAATGATGCTTTAAGCACATTTGAGAAAGTTGTATTACATGAGGCAGAAAAACTATGGGAAAGTTACAATGTGAAAGATATGAAACAGAATAACACAAAAAAAGACAAAAAGGCTATTGATTCCCTCAGGAATAATATAGATATTATAATTAAGAAAGCAGACAAGGGTCATGCTATTGTTTTAAATAAGGAGGAATATGTGGCAGAAGGATTATCACAATTACAGGACTAAACTCACTACAGGAAGCTACACAGTGACCCAACAAGGGACATTAAGAAAAAAGTAGACCTTTGCATTAGCTCTTGATTCTGGGATAATTAGCAAAAAGAATGCAGAATTTCTAACGGCGGCACATCCCAGAATACCTGTTCTTTATTTACTACCCAAAGTAGATACAAATCTAATAAATCCACCGGGTAGGCCCATAGTATCTGGGGTGGGTTCCATTTTACAGCCTCTCTCACAATTTGTCAATATACATCTGCAGAATATTGTCAAGTCCGTAACACAATTCCTACGTGACACAACAGATTTTCTTATGTAGATTGTAGGAGTTGGGCCAACAGTCTACAGAGTGGCTGCTACGCAGCATTGACGTACAATCACTTTATACATCAATCCACCATGAAGAAAGAATGCATTTTGTCAAGGAAGCATTATTACAAACTGATTTATCACATGATTGTCTTCCTTATGGAATTAATTGCATTGGTTCTAAAATAGAACTATTTCCATTTTGGCTAAGATTTTTATTATACAGGTTCAGGGTAGTGCAATGGGAAGCAATTTGGCAGCACCAAGCTACCCCAATTTTTCAGTGCCCTTGAACAAATAATGATTTTGGAGAATCAACACTTTAACTACTGTTATTACATGTGTGTGGATGATATCTTCATCATTTGGAAATCTGGGGAACTTGAGCTAAAATGAGTTATTGAACATATCAACACCCAGCATGATTCTATAAAATTCACAGTAGAATATGTCAGAAGAAGCATAAACTACCTTGACGTACAGATTTCCAACAGTAATGGACAAATAATTACTGACCTTTACTCCAAACCCACAGAAAGAAATAACACACTTCTTATACAATTAAGGGGGTCCCTAAGGGCCAATTGTTAAGAGTTAGGCTCATAGCCTCTACTGATGAGAAATACTTACACAGGGCCAACATATTGACTGGCACTGTGGAAAAGGGGTATGATTTTGAAACCCTATGTGGGATAAGAGACGAGGTATTGAGAAAAGACAGGAGAAGCCTTCTCCCAAATAGTAGGTTAAAAAAACAGGCGGAGAAAAGCGTTCCAATTGTCAGCCAATTTGGCCCACTAACCAAGAGGTTAGAAAAGATTGTCACACACCACTGGTCTATTTTACAAAAGGATCCCAATAGTGGGGGTACATTGTAAATAATCACCTCTATTCTTTTATAAAAGAGGAAAAAATTTGGTTGATACACTTGTGAAGGTTTCTTGGTGTCCCTAAACATGGGACTTTCCCTTGTCTGGGGTGTGGGAGTTGTAGTTCTGTTATAAAAGGAGACAACATTTCACATCCACGAAAGGGATACAAAATACCAATCAGTGTTTATTATACATGCAATTGGGAATTTGTTGTATATGCGCTAAAGAGCCCTTGTGGTAAGATGTACGTGGGACAGACAAGTCAAGGTTAGAATTAGAGAATAAATACTCCATTTCCACTTATGACCCAGAAAAAAAGAAAACACACACTGCTGTTGGGAAGCACTTTTATTTAAACAAACATATCCCACAAATAGGTGGAGACAAAAAAGTGTCTAATAGAAGCGTGGTGGATACATAAAATGGACACAGTTGAACCTTGGTATGAATGAAGCAATGTCCTTTAAATGATTTTTATAATATACGACTCCTTTCTTTCAGATATATTTTAGCACTATCAAAGATAATTTAATACTGATTTACTGTATGGACTGAATATTGTTTGAACACTACTGCGGTAGGGAATAGGGATGGGCGAATTTGACCCGTTTCGTCAAAAATTCGCCGCTGGCGAAATGTCACAGACGCCCATTAAAGTCTATGGGGGTCAAAAAAATTCTGCCACGGCGAAATTTTTTTGATGCATGTCTTTTTTTCTTTCTTTTTTTACGTACAACACCATACAAGTCTATGGGCGTCAATTTTTCTGTGAAACAAGGCGAAGAAATTTGCCCATCCCTAGTAGGGAACATCTAATAATATACTACTTACTTTATATACTGTATGAGATACACAGTTGGTATGTTTACTGGATAGAATGTATATGAGATATAGGTGCTGTTAGTAAGTAGTCCACAAGATGGCATATTTTCACGATTTTTTCAGTGTTGGGGTAATAGCTAAGGAATGATCGCCTTTCTAGGGCTTTATCAAGCAGTTAGAAAACTTCTAAAAGATTTCTGCTTGATAAAGCCCTAGAGAGGCAAAACACATTGCAGCACCCAGGTGGGGTCACTCCTTAGGTTGGACTAACATTCTGTATGCTTTTACCCCAACACCGGAAAAATCGTGAAAATCAGCGGTTTGTCAGTACTTTGTGAACTGGTAAAATCGTGAAGACCGTAAAAATCAGTAAAACAGTGGAAATTGTGCGCTCAGTGAAACGCACGCGCTGAAGTGAACCAATCACCATCTTGGATCTTTGGGAAAAAGGTACCTGCAAAGTGGAGAAATCGTGAATAGGCTGGTTACCACTAAAGGTCCATGCCCGGCTGTGCCTTAGAGGAAAAACCGGAACACAGGATCTGGTGAGATCAATCCAATTATTTTGGGGGGCGTTTACAGCTGGAAAAAAGGATGGAGTGGGGGATGCCCCAACAAATTCTCTTGGAAACCTGCTTTTCACCTACAGCCTTATACAAATTAGCTTGTTAATCCACTAAGAGAAGTACCTTGTACCAGACACCGCTTTACCGTATGGGAGAACTATAACTTACACTCCAAATATAAAATAAATTTAAAGAACTTCAACTCATAGTCTTCTGTGCTATTTCACAATTGGGGCAAGCACCTATCACAACCAAGGAGCAGATACTGTATTATTTAAATTCAAACGAGTGATTACCCACCTGGAATAACTTAATAATATAACTTAATAGTTTTTATGTATTTTTATTGATTATTTATTCACTGTGTTTCCTGGCCGGTCAGTAAGATTTCTGTTTGATAAAGAAATCATATACTTTTTGAATATATTGGTCTTATAATACACCTTCCATTTATTCTCTTGCTATGGCATTGTATTGTATGCACCTGATGAAGGCGAATGGGCCGAAACATGTTGTACATGTTTTACCTGCAATATAAATGAAAAGATGATCTGAACACAGAACGTACTCTCCGGGTGATATTATTATACTACTACGTTGAATGCTGGCATCCTGACACGGGGGCTGCTACCTGCGGAGGATTACTGTGACACGGTTTTGAAAAATTCTGGGACAATCCAATTTATAATACTGTCTTCAAAATCATTTCCTTTTTCTGTGTAATAATAAAACAGTCGCTTGTACTTGATCCCAAATAAGATATAATTAATCATTATTGGAAGCAAAAACAGCTTATTGGCTTTATTTAATGTTTAAATGAATTTCTAGTGGACTTAAGGCATGAAGACCCAAATTACAGAAAGATCCGTTATCCGGAAAACCCCAGGTCTCAAGCACTCTGGATAGCAGGTCCCATACATATATATATTTGTAATAAGTTTTAGTGAAATAAATCGAATTCAACAGCACTATTGAAATTCTTATAAAAAACTCCTTTATTACAAAAATATTGTCACGGACCACAATTTGAAACAGATATATTGAATCATCATTCATGAGTCCTACCCGAAGGCATGGGCCAAAATAGGTGTAGGGAATTAATGTAAATCCCTTGCACATCACAGCATGTTACAGAGATAACAGCATGAACCCATAGTTTTCTGGAAGCAGACAACAGGATCCAGATACCTTCATGGTGAACCTTGTGTTGGTCAAACATATCCCGATACTGAGGGCCGTTATGTGGCTTCTATTGGGCCTGGGATAATCCTGCCATGGATAGATTTGTTAGCGTCATTTTATTCTATCAATGTTTGTGTTTCTGACTACAGATTCCCTGGTGATGATTGTTTATGTGTGTATGGAAATGTTGACTTATCATCCTAAAAAATTATTCCAAATCCTATGTTATCATGTTAGTCAAGCAAAATGAACTTTAATTACACTGTATAAATTATTATTAGAATTATTAGAATCTTGTTTCCTTCCGTCTGGGAATTCATAATAATAACAAGCAGGCAGGAGCCATGTTATGGACACTGTTATTAAGACAAGTCTTGTATCATCTCAGAATCTTGTTTGTGCACCAGAATGGGGGACCTGATGTCCATCCCCATGTCCTGGTTACACAATTAAATGGTGAAGAGAACGGGGGAATGTGGGGAGAGCAGTGACATGTAGGAAGCGCTGAATGGAAAGTGAAAGTAATTGCCTAAGGCATAGAGGAGGGGCAGGCAATATTTGAGTGACAGCTATAAACGCTTAAATAAAAAAATTATTTGGGTTTTGATGTTTAATTTGAAAAGGACATTTATTATACATCTTTTTATGTCTGGGTGACTGGTCCACTTTAATGTGCCAGTGATAATTTGGTAAAATTGCCGCTAGGTGGCAGCACAGTATCAGGATTGAGGTGTAACGTTTCTCTTTGTCCACTAGAGAGCAAGTTGGGAAGTTATAAAAGGAGGGGTTCCGCCCAGGGTGTGGTCTTCGGTTCCTGGAGGTATAGGTAGACAGGTTTTTTAAGTACAGGCACTAATGCCTTAGTCAGACTGGGTTAGTTAGTATGGATAGCTGGCACCCCAACGAGGAGAGAGTGGCTTAGTAGCCGTGGTTCAGCCACAGTCAGAGAGAAGTATGTGAATCAGGACTGTGTGGACAACCCAGGCCTATGTGATGGAAAATTCCTACCAGAAAGGTCAGAGGGGGCACTGACATGGTGTCAAGCTGACTGAAGGAGGGAGGTGGCACAAAGAAACGTCCTAGCTGGAGTGAAGTGTAGGGTCGTAGGTCGTACGACAGACTACTTGACCAGTAAGTGGTGCAATTGAAAGGCCTAGGCTGGGTTCACAAGTCCAGTGTGCTGTGGAAAGAACTGAGTGACCAGTGGTGTTGTGAGTAACACTTTGCTATTGCTCAAATAAAAACATTTTTTATTCAACTTTTCTAGTGTACTGTGCCTTTAAACTCAGTCTCTTACATGTCTACTGAGAACCAGGTCTACTGAGAAGCAGAGGTTGGCAGCAGCAGAGATATAACTTGGGCATATTTATAAACACTGGGCAAATATAACCTGGGCAGTAACCCATGACAACCAATCAATGGTTGGCTTTTTCAGTCAGCTGCAGGTTGAACAGAGAAAAGCAAACATTGGATTGGTTGTCATGGGTTACTGCCCAGGTGCAAATCTAGACAGTGTTAATGAACAAGCCTCCAGCTCAGTGTGACTTTCTCTTTTAATGTGCTTTTATGCATGTCTGGTCTCTTCCTGACTCAATTGCATCCATTAAAGCAAAAGGAAAGTCAAAACTCACTGCAGTCACTTGCCGGATACCCTGAGCTGATCCTCCTATCTGCAGAGAACTGCCCAGCCTGGGGTTCTTCCAGCGAGCACCACAGAGTGATCCTCTTCTTCTGCTTTCTTAAAATTTCTTGGGGTAAACGCATGTGTAGTAGAGTGAAAAATCTGGCTTTTTGTTAAAAGGATACTGTTAAAACGCATCAGTTTCTAGTAATAGAAAGGTCTCCATGTGAGACCGAAACGTTGGATGAGATGCTATTTTGTGTGGAATAAATCACTATATTATCACAAACTACAGAGAGTGCTGATCCTGCTTTTACATATATAACCTACGATTGATCGTGCACCTCTGGCTTCGCCAAAGGGTGAGTGCTTAGTGCCGAGCACCCCATAATCATATCTTCAAACAGATTGAAGCTAAATTCACCTGCCCATGCGGATATGGAGATTTTCAGCCAAACTTCAGTACATGCAGATAAGAGGGAAGATGAGATACAAAGTATCCTGTTCATAGAAACGATTCCCCTGACAACCTAGGAGCAAAAGAAGCTTATTATGAACTGCTCCGGCTAAAAAGAAAGGAAGTGGAATTGCATTTACACGGGATCTCTCAGATTATTACTGTGACAAGAAGATACCCAAAGGATTCAGGATTAACAACATACCGACCATAGGGAGAAACAATCCTGATTTCTGTAAGCGCTGGTGCAACATCCTAGACCGCTGTTCCTTAGACTTAATCCTATTGGTTGTCGAGGAAGTCGGCCGAGAATTGAAAGAAGTGAGGAGCGATCTGGATGCCTCTTAAACAACGCACAGCCCCACACTAACGGCAGACAAAGCCATAGATTGGCAGCAGCGTTTACAAGATCAAATTGCCAAACACCGATCTGAAATCCTTTCCTTCAAAAACTCCAAGCGGCTGAGGGTGAATCAAGATTATAACGAAAGCTGGGTGTATCGCTGGATACCGGGTGCGGTCCAGGTCCCATTAAGAAAAGGGGAGGAGCGAGAGGGCCGCAAAGATCCCTGGGACATCAGTCCAGCAATGGAGGATTGGGCAGCGACACAGAAGCCAGAGCGACTAGAGAGTTTGTGACACCGGATACACCACCTCCACATCGGTTTCTTTTTTAGAAGAGGCGGAGATGGACAAAGATCCCGGCAGACCACCCGCAGGGGCGGCGTCTGCAAAGACAAGTCAAGCGGACGAACAAACTGATTTAATCTTCAATCTCTCCTGAAATGATCCATCTCCTGCAGAAATGGCTTTACTTCGCAGAGGTCTGAGCTTCGTTCCCATGGTGAGTAATCACCCATTTGAACATTTTATTGACAATTATAAATTAACACGCCAAATTAGACTGCGGGAACGCTTCAATGGGGAGAGGGGCAACATGGAAGGTGATACCCTGGAGCAGGAGGGAGGAAGGGGAGAGGCCCTGGACATTGATACACAACCTGAACAAAACACCTCCACCTTTAGATTAAAGGGCAGCTACGATCCCCCAAGCACAAATGCCTCCATAAAAATATTTCATAGACTACTGAATAATGACACACTGGCTAAGTATAAAGATAGATGGTAATCTAAGTCCAGCAGAGAAAGATGCCATTAAAAGTCTCAAAGAAAACAGGGACATCATAATAAAAAAACGCAGACAAAGGGGGAGCAATAGTGATCATGGACTATAATTAGTATAAGACAGAGTTACTATCCCAGCCCTCGGATATTGGAAATTATGGCAAACTCACCTTTGACCCCACGGACAAGTTTAAAGGGGAACTAAAAGCCCTAATTAATCTAGGGGTATCGAATGATTGGATCACAGAAGAAATGGGTAAAGTTGCCCAAAGTGCACAAAAATCCGAAAAGACCAATAATCTCATCTAATGAGTCCCTCAATGAAAAAGTCACACAATACTTAGATGGTTTATTACAACCCTGTATAACCTCTACCAGTAGTTAACTTAAAGATACCACAGACTTTCTACATCTTGCAAGAAGTATTGATATTCCAGCAAACGATTTAATATTGGTCACCATGGACGTGCAGAGCCTATATACCTGTATACCACACGATGAGGCAGTAAGGAGGTTAATCTCACACAACCCCAATTACAGAGGTCCTCCAATAGAATACGTGTTGCAACTATTGGAGTGCGTATTACGTAAAAAATTATTTCAAATTTGAGAAACAATTTTATATACAGCGGACTGGGACCGCTATGGGCTCAAAAGTAGCACCAGCTTATGCCAATGCCTTTATGTGCGACTTTGAAATATACACATTTACGGGAACGCGTCATTCTAAAAGGCATGGCAGTTTTTACAGGCGCTACATACATAGATGACCTGTTTTTTATATGGACAGGGACACCCAGTGAATTGGAAGTGTACGTAAACTACCTCAACAATCTGGACACGCCCATCAAATTGACATTGAACTATAACTTGCAGGACATAAATTTCCTAGATGTCCAAGTTTACAACTTAAATGGGGCATTGCAAACTCGAATATACACAAAGGCCACCGATAGAAACACTTTACTGCACTACACTAGTCACCACCCGAAACATCTTTTAAACTCACTTCCTAAGTCACCGATGATGAGGGTGGTTCGAAATGACAGTGTTCCTGAACAGACAAGGGATGACCTTAGAGTGAGGCTATCCACAAAAAAAATATATGTACACCGAAAGACAAGGGTGACATATATTATGTAAGTAAATACAATCTCCACAGTAAGGACACTAAAAGGGCAGTACTTAACTATTGGGGAATAGTGGCCAGTGATGATGCTCTTTATCAAAAGGTTCCACACAGGCCCAAATTCAGCTACTCAAGAAGCACTAACTTGAAGGAACACCTTAGCCCGTCAGACCCAGTGGGAAAATATACACAGCCACAAAAACAACACTTCCTTACACCGTGTCCGGGTGTATACCAATGTACTGGGTGTATAATGTGCAACACGCTAATCCTCTGAGCTGAGTTCAGGCCTCCAAGAACGGGCAAAAAATACAAAATAAGGCATAGGATGGCATGCACCACTGCAATGGTTGTATACATTATAAAGTGTTCATGTGGCCTTATATGTTGTGGTAAGACTAAAAGACAGGACTAACATGCACAGAGCCAGCATCAGGGCAGCCCTAGATACTGATAGAGTAGTTGAACCAAACAAAGAGGACATAGCCCAACAACCTGAACCAAACAAGGATGACATAGCCCAACAACCAGTGGCTAAACACTGGAAAGAAGCTAAACATGATCTATTGACATTCAAGTGCTTGCCCATCGGCCACATATCTAAACCACCCAGGGGTGGTGATATGAAAAAACTCTTGCTTAAAAGGGAAGCACTTTGGATCTATGAATTGGACTGTGCTTTACCCCAAAGGACTAAGTGGGCAATTACAATTGAACTGTTTCTTGGCTTAAATCAAAAGTTCTGTTCTTATATAGACACCATAAAGGATTAAAGTATGGAAATAACCTGATTTGTTTCACTTTACAGAATCATATACAATGTTCCTATGCATGTGACTGCAATATCTTCTGAATCTGTGAGTAATTGGTTACATTGTATTTATGTATAAAATGAGATCCTCTTTTTCTAACCTGCAAACTGGACAACACTGGTGGTGTGAAAATACTACTGCACTGCTCATTGAAGCAAATCGAGAACTCTTTCAATCTATGAACTCACATAACATGGACTGATGACGTCATCTTGTCGCTTTAATTCACATGGGGGAGGGTATTTAAATTGTTTTACTTGCAATGCACTGTATCCTTGAGAAAGGTCTCCATGTAAGACCGAAACGTTGGATGAGATACCATTTTGTGTGGAATAAAGGTGGCCATAAACGCAAAGATCCGCTCGTTTGGCGACATTGCCACATGAGTGGATCTTTCCCCGATATGCCATTAATGAGCATGGCTATATCAGGGTAATCCGATTACGATGCGTAATGGGCTCCGGTGGGATCGGTCAGGTCAAGATGTCGGCACTCTCCACACACGATACGAAAATCGAGGATTCGTACGATGGGATCTTTGCGTCTATGGCCAGCTTTAATCACTACATTACTAAATCTGATATAGAATCAGCCTTTAGGCAATTGCCGATACATCTTTTTGCTAGTTTGCTGGAATGGATTGTTTGCTTGATAACTAGTTCTGATTTAGTTTTATATTATTTGGATGATTTCTTTTTTTATTGGCCCAGGAGGAACAAATACTTGTGAGATATTGCTAAACTCATTTATTTTAGAAGCGAAGACATTTATTACATCTCTTTTATAAGAAACTATAATTACCCCAACTCAAGTTATTTCATTTCTGGGAATTGAAATTGACAGCGGAGCAATGCAATTTAAACTACCAACAGATAAACTTGTGAAATTAAGAAATTAAGTTGGTAAGAGCAGCAAGCCTTGTTAACAAATTGACTTTGAAACAATTACAGTCTTTGATAGGGCATTTAAATTTTGCCACTAGAATTATTCCTATGGGTAGGGCTTTAACAAGCAGCTAACTGCGTTTACTGCTGGCATTAAAGGATAAGTAAACCTTTGAAATAAGTAAATGTAAAAATGATGAGGGGGCTATTCTAAGCAAGTTTGCAATGTACATTCATTATTTATTTTTCTTTAATTCCAAGATATTAAGAGATACATGTACTATTTTTATGAATGAATTTTGTTACAACAGCGCCACCTGCTGGTCAGTTTCCCACCAGTCTGACCACCAAGTAGTCAAGGAAGTTGTCAGGAGAAAGAAAGAGGCTGCTCTGATGTTTTTCTACTTAGGAAGAAAACTTTAAACATTTCTCAAACCTTAGCAAAGAACATCAGAGCAGCCTCTTTCTTTCTCTTGGTATTAGATGGGTTTAGCTTCCAATTTAGTTGTATTATTTTTACTGCCTTAGTGTCCCTGGAGATTTGGGATGAGTAATTGCTAAAAAGGAGTTATTCAAGTACTGAATAATAAATCTGCAAAATCTGCCCGAATAGTGTTAATTCTACACCAAATTGTGCTAAAAGCTCTGCAATTCAGTATTTGGTTGAAAGCGAAGCATGTACCTGGTCCTATCAATAATATACAGTAGCAGATGCTGTTTCCTACTTTCAGGTTCAGCACTTCAGGCAATTGGCACTTCAAGTGAAAGCTTCACCTCATCCTTGCCTGGTGCATTTGTGGGATCTAATCTAAAGAGGATAATTTCATTTCTAGCTAATTCGATATTGAGCAAAACATGGAAAGAATATTTAAATAGCTGGGCTGTGTGGCAAGCTTTTAAATCTAGTTATCAATCGATCTGGATAGATTTAGATTTACTAATTTTGTTTATACTAGAGAAACAAGACATGGGTTTTTTCAGTTGCTTCTATAAAAAGGCATATTGCGGGTATTACGTTTTTTGGTAGGTTATTAAATAAAAAAAGATTTTTCTAAAGCAGCAATTATTAAGCAGATTTTAAAAGGTCTGCAGGGTCCTAAAGGAAATAAAAATAGTAGGAGACCAATTACAATGCAGGTTCTAGTCAAATTGCTAGAAGCTTATGTTCAGGTTCTTGTTTATAATACACAAAAGCCATGAATATCTTGTAAATTATATCCTTATAAACGGTGAGTAGTGATGTCATCAGTTATAAACGGTGAGTAGTGATGTAATTTCTGTCACATGACTCACTAAAATTTGTGTATTATAATTAATAAAGTACCCCCAGTTGTAAAATATGAGGATATTATAAGTTACCTCGGAGTTCCATGACCTGTATAAAAACACTCGGCCTTCGGCCTCGTGTTTTTATATGGTCATGAAACTCCTCGGTAACTTATAATATCCTTATATTTTACAAGAGGGGCTACTTTATTCACTATATAATCTCATGCTTAGTGAGGCAGTTTCTCCTAATAAATCTACTGAAGGTGGTTTATCCTTTTACTGGACAACTCCATGTCAAACTTACCTGCATAGCCCCCGCCCCAGTGCTCCCATCACAAAGACCCTCACCAAAGCTTTAAAAGCCCAACCCAAACCCCCAATCCAGTGTCTTTTTTTCCTTCTGCTTCAGTTTATTTTTGCTCCTGTTAGAAGCAAGTTTTCTTTTTAACCTTGGGGAAGCATTAGGCCTTGCTGGAAAGTGTCCTAGAGACTGGGGTTCTGGTCCATGTGATCTTTTTTCCCCCTTAAGCACATTACCTCATGGTTGGAGTCTTCAGTCTTCATCTGGATCAGGTATGCATGTTGTTACTGTGGCTAATATCATTGGTTTGTCCTTGATCCATGTGCCCTCCAGGCCTGATTATAACCTGTGCGATGTCCCCCCATCCGTGTGCCTACCTGGACATGTCTAAAAAGTGTCCAGCGGGATTGGGGTATATGGCCCCTACACCCCTTATGTTTTTTATGGATGGGAGAGGGAGGTGGTAGTTAAGGTTAATCTGGTGGAATCCCAGGTTTGACCTGGGGAGTGGATTTAGCAGACATATGTGGGGTGAACAATATTTATTTAGCGGCCTGAGCCTTATGGCTGCCTTCTTTTTTCCCCCCTATACTGGAGTATTATTTTTTTATTCTGGAGGAATTTAGGTTTTAGAGCCAGCTGCCCCCCCTCACACGTCTTTCCCAAGGAAGTGGTTGAGGTAATTTAAAAAAATAAAAAAACCTGGGCTTTAATCTTCTGGACGTTAAAAGCTAAATTTAAGATGGGAATGCCATCCTTGCTGGAGTCTCTTAACTCAAGAATTGATGAGCCAGATTGGCCAATGGGGGAACTGTGCAGCTGCAATGCTGATCTGTATTTTCTATGAGCCTTGCTAATGTAATGCTGGTCTCTATGTTCTGTGAGCAGTGATAATGCAATGATGATCTGCAGGTTCTGTGGGCAGCAGCTGTAGGTAATTACTCTGGAAGTCAGTGTTCAGGTGCAGTTAATGAACAGGTATCCCCCTCCCTCCCTTAGCAGCTCAGATTGATTCTCAGAAGCATCAATTCTGTTCTGTTATAGTTCTGTTCTGTACTAGTATAGGTGTGTTTAGTTAAAATTACAAGTACTTCTTTTACTCTGCGTGTGTCTGTGGATACTGGCTAGCTGGGATTTGGCAGCCAGAGAGAATGACCTCTTGACTCTCATTCTGCATAATGGAGTAACCAAACCGAAAATATATGTGGAAACATTTTATTGGTTTTGAAACGGGCAGTAATAACCAAATTTGAATGTACATGTTATACATTTCTTGGTCTGGGCACTGCTTAATATTACAACCAAACTGTATGTAGATGGGGAAACATCGGTGGTTCTGGGACTGGCTGTAATAACCATTTATGCATACAGACCTACCTGTCAGTGCAGGACGTGTGGGAGTTAAGTTCTCCTCTCTGGAGGCAGGGCAAACAATGAATGATTTTTGGCTCCTCCTCTTCCTGTGTCTCCCTCTATCCTCAGTTTTTTTGTTTGTCCTGCTCGGAGGCGGACATTCCTCATACCTCCTCTCAGTTTTTATTTATTTTTTATGAATTCATCGATTCTTCTACTATGGTGAGCTCTTATCCAGGGTGAGCCCCCGCTTGAGGTGTGAGCTCCCCAGGCATAATTGAGCCCCAAATTATGATTGGGATCAGATTTCATGTGAGCCCTACGTGTTGCTCCGTGTACCCAATAATAAAGCTTGGCCTATTGGCAGCATATTACAGGTGAGCCCTAACCCCTCTGGTTATTAGCGCGCTCCCATACTTATGCTATTTAGCCTACCATCTCCTCCATTATGCCCAGGCAAGTGAGCCCCCATATGGCGTGCGCTCCTGCAGACTTATCCGCAAGAGGTAAGGCACAAGAGAGGCGGCGGTTCCAGCCCCACTATTAGGCATGATTAAGGGCCTCCGACGCCATCTTCTGGACTTTGCGGTCCGCGTCTACTGGGACTTCCGCCCTTAACGCATCACTTCCGCTGCTTCAGCTCTGCCGGCGGTTGGCGCCAATTACTACATTGCGCACTTCCTGGCACGTACAGTGACGTCACAGGCAGCAGCAGCACAAGGAGTATGCTACATGTGCCCTCTCCAACAGCTAAGTAACATCTTACGAGGGCTCTGTATAATACAACCGCTATATCAAAGGGCATTAATATTATACAATCATAATGGCACATGCAAGGGACTTGGCGGACCTTATTGAGGATCTCTCTACCCAGCCTAACCTGTCTCCTAGAAGGCACACCAGGCAATCCAAAAGGAGGCCTCATAGGAAAAGGGCAATTCCTTCCTCCCCACCTCATTTACATAAGATGACAAAGGCAGTCGTCTCTGAAGAGTTCGACTTAGAAAGGGAGCACCCACAAGTTTTTGCCACTAAAGCCACTACACACACTGCACAGGGATCTACCACTCCTCCACAGTTTTCCCCAGGCCCTACCAGCCCTCAGTTGCCACCACAACCTCTAACTGGCACGTCAGCAAACACAAAAGCTGACCCCCAATTGTCACGGTTTATGGGATGGCTACAAGCACATATGCAATCACCCTGTTACAAGCCACGCCACTCCGTCTGTCAGACCTAAAGTTAAACTAACCACACCATCTGAAGCCTCTGCTTCTAATTCTGACTCTGCTTCTCACTCTGGCTCACAAGAGAGTGATGCATCTCTGTCAGATAATTCCTTTTCAGATGAGGCCTCTGCTCCTAAACAACCAAAGGATATCAAGTTGCTCATTAAGTACTTACAAGACACACTTGAAATCAAGGAGACACAATTTCCGTTCTCCAAAGTAGATAAGGTTTTGGGTAATACTCCCAAGAGATCCAGAATTTTTCCTACTAGTCAGTCAATTTCAAAAATTGTCTCAGAAGAATGGTTAGATCCCGACAAACGAAATACCATTCCACAAAAATTCCTTTCTAAATATCCAGTCGCAAAGGAATTTAAGCAAATTTGGGATAAATCCCCAATGGTAGACTCCGCTATAGTGAGATTATCCAGAAACACTACACTCACTTCTGAAGACGCAGGTTCCTTTCGGGATCCTATGGATAAGAAAATGGAATCATCACTGAGACGTGACTTCAATCACTCAGCAGCCATTCTACGAGCAGCTTCTGCGTCACTTGGGGGCACATTTACTAAGGGTCGAATATCGAGGGTTAATTAACCCTCGATATTCGACCCTTGAAGTAAAATCGTTCGACTCCGAATATCGAAGTCGAAGGATTTACCGCAAATACGATTTGAATCGAAGGATTTTCCTTCGATCAAAAAAAGTTTAGAAACCTTATGGGGAAGGTCCCCATAGGCTAACATTGAAGCTCGGTAGGTTTAAAGTGACGAAGTAGGTAGTTAAAGTTTTTTTTTAAAGAGACAGTACTTCGACTATCAAATGGTCCAATAGTAGAGCGATTTTTACTTCGAATTGTAGTCGAAGGTCGTAGTAGCCTATTCGATGCTCGAAGTACCCAAAAAAACCTTTGAGATTCAAAGTTTTTTTACTTTGAATCCTTCACTTGAGCTTAGTAAATGTGCCCCTTGGTGTGGCTTGTACCGCAAGATTCTTGTGCCAGGAATTACAAAACTCTCCCGGCGATATGCACCCTGAGACTTCTGCTATATTAGAAAAACTAAGTCTAGCATTGTCCTTTCTCAGTGAGGCATCACTGGAGATGACCAAATTGTCCTCAAGAGCAGCAGCAGCTTCCATTACAGCTCGCAGGGCACTATGGTTGAGACAGTGGTCTGGGGACGCTGCATCAAAAAATAGATTGGTATCTCTTAAATTCGAAGGTGTACACCTTTTTGGCCAACAACTTAAACAAATAATCTCAGAAGTGACTGGAGGAAAAGGTTATTTTCTTCCTTAGGGCAGGTGACCGCGCAAAGACACTCACAAACGCAAATATCACCACAAATCTTGGGGCTCTTACTCGAGATCCAATACCAGAGGCAGATCCACTCAGTGGAACACCAACCAACATCAATCTTCTCAGAGGAAATCCAAGCCATGGCAATCTGAGCAAAGAGCTGTTTGGAAAGGAGGCCCACCCAAGAGCCAGGATTCCTGACTCTCACTTAATGGACACCTTCCAAGTGGGGGGCAGACTTCAAAGGTTTGCCCACGTTTGGGCGAACGCAATTTCAAATTCTTGGGTCCTCCAAACTTTATCTGTAGGTCACAAAATTTACTTC
This sequence comes from Xenopus laevis, assembly GCF_017654675.1. Lineage (NCBI taxonomy): Eukaryota > Metazoa > Chordata > Amphibia > Anura > Pipidae > Xenopus > Xenopus laevis. The sequence goes on along the minus strand of NC_054382.1, from coordinate 129,489,325 downwards.
AACAAGTATCCACCGATAAACAGTTTGTTTCATCAAGTCTGTCAACAGACCCTTCCAAAGCTGCACCAATGACTGAAATTATTCAAGACCTGCGGGAAAAGGATGTGATTTCTCCAGTTCCCCATCATCAACAACTTCAAGGGTTTTACTCAAACCTGTTTCTGGTGTCAACGAAGGACGGGGGTTTCCGTCCTGTCTTAAATTACATCAAATACCAACGCTTCAAGATGGAATCTATTCACTCCATCACCTCATGCATTCCTTTAGCACCCTTTATGACAAAGGCCGACCTCAAGGATGCATATCTCCACATTCCCATTCACCCAGACCCCCAAAAGTTCCTAAGATTTTTTCTGGGACAGCAACACTATCAGTTCCAGGCCTACCTTTCGGTCTGACTTCAGCACCTCGGATTTTCACCAAAGTCCTAGGAGCTTTCATTGCAAGCATTCGGGAAAACGGGGTACACATTTTTCCGTACCTCGACGACATTCTAATTTTTGGCGATTCCAGCGACAAGGCCATACAAGACACTGAATTCTGTATACACCAGCTACAGATCCATGGCTGGATTATAAATTATCAGAAGAGCATCCTCACTCCCATGCAAGTTCTACCCTTTCTAGGAATGATAGTAGATTCCCGGAAACAAAGCTTATTTCTACCACTAGAGAAGATCAACAAGATTTGATCTCTATCCCAGCATTTTTCAGCACAACTGTTTCAGCATTTACCATTCTCCAACCTCTGGGCCTGATGGCATCGACAATAGATGCAGAACAGTTTGCCAAGTTCAACACGCGCCCTCTCCAGAGGTCATTTTGGAACAAGGATCACCAGGATCTCTCACAAGTAATAATTCTATCGATGGCAGTTCGCAACAGCCTCCATTGGTGGTCCCACCGGGCCAATCTCTCCAAGGACAAGCCTTGGCACCTAACAGATCCATCAGTAATTTCAACAGACTCAAGTCTGTCGGGTTGGGGAGCAACCTGTAAGCATCTCAGTTGCCAGGGGCGCACATCAATGTTTTGGAAATACGGGCCATACTGAATGCTCTGCTACATTGGTCAGATCTTCTACAATTTACTCACATTCAATCAGACAACAGCACCGCTGTTGCCTATCTGAACAAGCAGGAGGGCACAAGAAGTGCAACTAACCTATAAGAATAAACAATTACCTTTTGTGTCCATATTTGGGGCCCAAAGTAAAGATATTTAAAGAATATTTAGGAGATATTGGCCCATCGTACTACAGGACAAAAGCCCTAGGTAAAGCACTTCCAGATCCACTGGTATTTAGCTATAAAAAAGGTATAAGCATTAGGGATATACTGTGCCCATCAGAAATAGAACCTCTGATCAGGGGCACTCATAGATTTTTTAAGTAAACCAAAAAAATGTACTTTTCCATTTCTAATTGTATATGTTGCTCCTCAATTATCAAAGGGGATAAAATTAACCACCCCACACAAGTTGTTTTCCTCCTGAAATGCCCATTCGGAATGGCATATGTGGGGCAAAGATTATAACAAGAATATAAGAACATAGAGGTAACATATGTCATTTTAAAAAAGACACATACAGATACATCTGTTTAAAGACATTTTTCAGAATTAGAATAAAGGGAAATGTATTGGATAAAGAAACTGGATACAGTGACTCCAAAAGGTCTTAATGTTTTTCTTAGAATGTATAAAGGCTCTCTTTGTTTAAGTACTATATATTTAGAAATTAAGCAATAGGTAGGCGGTAACTAATAACGGTAGTACCATGAAGTTTTGCTCATTTCTATATGTGATTGTTTAACTTCTTTAGTCCTTATTCAAACTTGTTTTATTGCAGCATGACTTTTTACACAATTGGGACAGCACCACTGCAACGTGGACCTTATTATTGATCTTTAAATTGAATCATGTGCACTCATTGCAATACATAGACTGTTTTTAAATGCTTGGTATCTGGGATAATTGAGGGGGAGGAGGACATGAAAGGTGCAAGTTAATGTGATGTAACTTCCTGTTTTTCACCTGCACTTGACAAAGAGCTGATTGGCTAACAAATAAACCACATTGAGCAGGTTATCTGCCTACAGGTCATTCCCTTTTTCTCATATTTTCCATTGAATTTGTACCTGAGGCAGAGGTACGTACAAGGGATTGGCTGAAAAAGTTTACAGCACCACGTTCCCTAGGTACTAATCAAACCAGTCTACAGATGGAATATTTTGCTTTTATTGTCACCTTTTTGAAAATGATTTGATAAGTGCCTTAAGTACTACTGGATTTAACAACTTGCCCAATATTCATTCTAGAACAGAACATGAAAAGTCAAAATGTAATTTATTGGTTACGCTAAATTTCTGCGAGCTTCAAAGAAGACGGTGCTGAAGAAACTATTGACATGGTCCAACAGAAACTGATCAATTATGAAAAAAGAGATGGCATCAAGTTCATTGCTGTATTTCAGTTTGTGACTGCTGAAGCCCTCCTGCTGCCTTTTTGCATTTTTCCTGCTGAATTGGTCGCCTGGATTGCTTGGATTCATCTGTGTGATTTTTTTTTTTTTTCCTTTTTCTGTCTTTGGCCTTAGCACACTTTGACACTTACAGGCAACTTTGTCAAGTACAAACACTGACACTTACTTTTCTTTCTTTCTTCCTTTTTTTATCTGTACTTTTCTTTTTTACTTATCTTGCTTTAGTAGGTTTTCTTTATTTGTTGCTCAACCTTTATTTCTGATCTTGTTCTATAGTTATTTGATTGTATTTTTGTTTCTTTGACATTTTCATCATTGGTTTGCGTTTTTTTTAAAAATTATTACTTTGTAAGAAGGTGATTGGATGTTGTGTGCTAAATGTATGTGAATTGTGTAAAATGAAAAGTATAAGTGTAAATGTTGAATGAAAGATTGAAAATGTTTTAAAATGTTAGAGTGTAATTTTATGTGTCACCACTAGATGGTAGTGTTTGTTGTCAAGCAAATGGTGTGGGAAAAGGGTTCATGTGCTCAAGTGGCTGATGGGGAACAGCACATGAAGAGGATCTTATAGCAATGGTTGACACTTGAAAACAGTCTTGGCGTTGTTTCCTGGGTTCGCTGTACAGGACTGTGTGCGGCAGGAAGGAACATGTGTGTTCTGACGTCTGGTGCCAAGCAGGAAGTGGGGCACAGTGCTGTTAAGCTGACATCACAGGAAGCATCCAGACGGCCATCTTAAAGTGGCTGGGTGTGGCGCAGTAGCTGTGTGTGTGTGTAAGTCCCTGCCAACGTGGTAACATGGAGCAAGAGTTTGTAGACACAGGCCTGGCGTTATGTGTGGACGGGCATATTCGCACAGAAGGCATCCCGCGGTGGAAAGATGCAACTGGTTCCCATGTGTGGGAGTTGTGGCGAAGAAGCGGAGTGCGCCTGGGTGCAAGATACGGGACACTGCCCTGTTTGCGTGAGGGATTACTTCACAGGGCCTGTGTATATCCGGATCCAACACACGGAGGCTGTTCGGGAAAGTAATTGGAGGCTTTCCCGGTGGGAGATGCAACAGCCTGAGAGACATTGGCCAAAGATACTCAGACGGAGGCCGCTGAGCAACCTGCAGAGGCAGAGAGGGCGACGCCAGCTAGTGTGAATGAAGTGGCTCCCCCATATGTGGTTGCAGGTGACGCTGTACCATCGGATGCAGTTAAGGTGGATTTGGCGCCCGTCAGTGAATACTCGGTAAGCAGAGGGCACAGGGCAACTGCTACCCGTACAGCCCGGGGTGGGCGGTTTGAAATTACTGTCTCGCCAGAAATCCATGATGCTATCCAGAGAGTGGATTCTTGGCTAAAACCTAAGAGTCAGGAATCCGAAAAGGCACCATGGGTGGAGTACTGGGAGGCTGAATACCCAGAGTCACCACAAACGCCAGCTCCTGTGATTACACCAGATGCAGCAATGCCTGAGGATAATACATCAGGGGAAGAGTTTCCACCCGAGGTGGAGGAATCTGTGTAGTCCAGCAGCCTGGTGGTGCCCAGAGAGGACTTGCCAGATAAGTTTCAAAGGTCTGCTCATTCGACATTATTCGGACGCCCATTGACTTCACTGAGGCAGATGCAGATCAGATCCTGTGGAATCAGAGTCATACGGACCTTCTCTGTAAAGTGAGTGATAAGGATATTGTTACAGATTGGGAACGATTGAAAAAGAAGGAGACTGATTTGGATCTTCATGGTTTATTTTTATCAGACTATTACCGAGCTAAGAGAATACCACGCGGTTTTCGCATACATAATATCCCCACCATTGGTAAATCCAATCCAGACTTCTGTAAGAAGTGGATTGGAGTACTAAACCGATGTTCCTTTGACCTTATGATCTTAGTAATTGAGGACGTTTCGGGGGAGTTAACAAAAACACGCAAATCGCTGGCTGCAATTGAAACAGAGCATGGGAGAGTGCTGAAGAGCGGAACCCCTACTGAATTAATCACCCACACTGAGACGGCGCTTGAGACCTACAAACAGTAGCTGTTGCGCTTTAAAAGAGAGAAGCTCCGTAGGGTTAACGAAGATTATACCAGCTGTAGAGTATATCACTGGTTGATCGGGGAGCGGCAATCATCACAGCTGAATATGCACTTCCGCAGGGCTCCTCGCCGGAAACTCATCAAACCGCTTAACACGGTGGATACAAGCTCGGGTGACTCTGAGGGAGAAGACGCCTTGCAAGTGCATTCACAACCGGCTAATACCTTTGAAGATCCGGCTAGACAAGTGGCGCCTCTTTTTTTTTTAGACGCACCCCCGCAGGTGACAGACAGACCACCGTCGGGTACAGCAAAAGTACCCCACAAGGAGGGGGAAGAAGAGGCAGGGGACGCAGAAATTAGAGGTTCCAATTCCAAACTTGTCGCAGCATTCATTGACTTCCACAGAGACAAGTCTACTCCAGAAAGGTCTGTCATTTGTGCCTTCTTGTCACTTTAACATTTTTGATTGGGACATTGACTGTTTCAAATTCTGTCGCTTATTGACTTTGAAGGATCACTTTAAAGATAATGTTTCTATATCTCCCTTGAAATTAAAAAGTACAATTACACCTCCTATGATAAACCCTGCTATTAAGTTGTTTAAACAGGCTATTGAAAAAGAAGGTTTATCTAAAGTGTCTGGGTATAAATATACAGATAACATTTCTAAAGGGGAACGGGAGGCTATTAAAACACTTATAGGTATTTTTCTTGATTCATTACTTCAACCTGTAGCGCAGGCTACTCCCACATACCTACGGGACACACCACATTTATTAGAATGCCTCAAACGTTTAATTTTGCCAAGTAATATACCATGCTTTCTGATTATCATGGATGTGGTTAGCCTATACACCATAATCCCCCATATGGCTGGTATGGAGGCGGTGAGACATTCCCTTGAGGAATTTATTCAATATGAAGCTCCTCCAATTTCGTTAGTTCTAGATCTATTGAATTTAACCCTGTCATTAAATTATTTCCGTTTTGAACATAATTTTTATCTTCAAGTGGCTGGCACAGCTATGTGTGCGGCCATGGCACCTGCGTATGCCAACTTGTAAATGCATCAATATGAGCAGCAATACATAATACCTAGATGGGGTGACAGATTATTATTCTTTCGCCGCTATATTGACGATATGATTATGATATGGAAAGGACAGAAGCCGAGTTTATGGAAATGGTAAATGAACTAAATAATATTGAGTCCCCGGTAAGGTTTACATTTGAATTTCATCCGGCTAAAATTAATTTTCTTGATGTGGAAATTTCAATTAATAAAGATCATTTAGAGTTTACCCTTTTTTAGGAAACCCACAGACAGAAACGTACTTTTACATTTTAGAAGTTGCCACCCTGGCCCTATTAAAAAATCGTTGCCAATCTCTCAATTCTGCAGAGTCTTGAGAAATAATTCATTGCCACCACAGGCAGTGAAACAATTGAGTGACATATGGACTCGATTTAGAGAGAGGGGTTATCCCGATAGGACGTTACAGGAGGCTTTGGATATAGCCAGGACACGCTGTGGTGAGTAATTTATGTAAAAACCGTGACAGATTGGTGTTTAGTACTAAATTTAATGAGTGTACAAAAAATTTGGCTAAGTGTCTGAAGGACAATTGGAGAATCATTAGTGCAGATTCTGACTTACAACGGGTGGCCCCTGAGCCCCCTATGGTTTGTTATAGACGGGGCACTAATTTGAGAGATCTCCTAGTGAAAAGCGATCCTGTTGATTGCAGATCAAAAACAGCCTAAAGGTTGGCTTCAGGGAGTGAGACTGGGATTCTTTCGTTGTCCAAATTGCACCTCATGCAGGTACATGACACCTGGTAATTCTTTTTTACACCCTCAAACAGGCATGCGTTTCTCTATAAGACACCATATAACCTGTACCACTACACATGTTATCTACTTGATTACATGTCCATGCGGGTTGTCTTATGTTGGGAAGAGAGATCAAACATTGCGCCTGCCAATGGATGGGCATAGGTCGGCAATCAGCGTGGCATTCAGGGATAATACTACTAATAAACCTGTGGCCACACATTATCTGGAAATGGGACATAGGCTCCCCACTTTTAAGTACATAGCCATAGACCATGTTCAACCTTTGAGACGCGGGGGTGATAGATCTAAAATTCTTTTACAGAGGGAGGTGTTTTGGATAAAAAAAACTCAATACTTTGGCCCCTGGAGGTCTAAATGAACATTGTTCCCTCCTGTGCTTTTTAAATCAACGGTGAATATTTATTCTCAGCAAACTTAATAGGTTACTTCTTTTGCCATAATGTCTCTATTTATTAGATGTTACAATGTTTCAGCTTTTTCGATCTCAGTGGATGTGGTTCCATGTGATGTGTATTTTTGCCTATTCTAAAGATTTCTCTATGCATTTTTTGGTGCAGGTTTTCTTTTCAGTCACATGATTGGTGCAATTACACACGATTGGGTGAGTGTCACATGTTTTAACTATTTAAATCTTTGTCTTTTTATTCTGAATTTGGTCTTCATAAAGGTCTTCAGTGGAGACCGAAACGTTGGCCAACTTTTAAAGATGACAATTAAAAGTTTAAATTTTATATTTTTTAAATCCCACTGTGCACCTCCTTTTTGGATGTGTATATATATATTTTCTGTAGAGTTCAAGTTTTTTCTTCTTCTGGTTGTTTGTATTGGCAAGGGTTAACTCTTGGTCATATCTTGTTGGCTTGGGTTTATAAAAAAAAAAGTTAGTGTTGGAGGAGCTGTCTTGCTTTTTCATATGACTTTGGCTCTTCGCAGAGTCAGAGGCTGGTGGCAGTGTGCCAGATGCACCCATGGAGGTAGAAGGGGCGAGAGTAGTGGTGATGCAACAGCCTGGTGGTGCCCAGTGAGGACTTGCCAGATAAGTTTAAAGGTCTGCTCATTACTTAAAGATCCATTATGAATCCTCGTTCTGGGTTCTCCCTGGAAAACCCGGCCCAAAAGGAGTTTTGGGCTATATCTAAGGTGCAGTGGAAGATTAACCTGTAGGTTAGCAAGCCCTGGGGCTATTACATGCCCTATGCGCCAGAAGCAGTCTACACTGAGGTAGAGAATAACCTGGACAGTTGGGTACGACAAAATATTTTGTTTTTTCTGAAACTCACTGAGCATAGCCTGGTCCATCCGGATAGCACAACCAGGAAATTGGCCAACTCGGCATTCGAAGAAACTGTTCCTACGAGGTGGCAAGGCCGCACTGTTTTGAGACACTATGTCAGGAGCATCTCCAAGAGGGCTTCCGAAAGTCATCTCAGTGTCAATGTTCCCATTGAGGGTGGAGAAGCCTCACCCTGGATATTACAATTCTTTTGCTCATACCAAGATGTGGTTAAGCCGCATGATTTAAGAGACTGATCTCAGGGAACTGTTTTTTTCACACAAAATTGTTACGTGTGACTAACTGTTTTCTGGTAAAAGACTGTTCTGCCAATCTGTCCCAATCGGGGTAATTGGTTCCAGAAGTTTTTCTTTTGCATCCAGTTGGAAGATGCCAAGTCAGCATATATAACCCCTATAGCAGCGACATAAGGAAATCTGTACTCAAACACTGGGAGATAGTGTCCAATGAAGAAGACATTGGGAATAAAGTCCCTCGTAAACCTAGTTTCAGTTACTCAAGGAACACCAACCTCAAGGAGTATCTTAGTCCATCAGACCCTGTGAGCAAATATACCCAGCCCCAAGCCCAACATTTCCTAAGTACCCGTCCAGGTGTATACAAATGCACAGGATGTGTGGTGTGTGGTACATTAATATTAGGGCCAGAATTTAGGCATCCGAGGACTGGCAAAAAATATCTTGTTAAGCACAGGTTAACCTGTACCTCCCCCATGGTGGTTTATATTATCAAGTGTCCATGTGGCCTAATTTACTGTGGTAAGACCATTAGGCCACTTAAGGATAGGATTAACATGCATCGAGCAAGCATTAGGGCGGCATTGGATACCAGTCGTAGAGTTGAGTCTGGCAAACAAGACATTGCCCAACAACCAGTGGCTAAACACTGGCGGGAAGCAGGACACGATCCATCCCAGTTTAAGTGCATGCCTATCGATCGGATAATTAAGCCCCCCAGAGGAGGGGATTTGGAGAAACTACTACTGAAAAGGGAGGCTTTTTGGATATATGAATTAGATTGTGTGACACCGAAGGGTCTGAATGGACAACTCCAATTGAATTGCTTTTTGACATAACTCATCATTGCTTTTTCTTGCTGTGTGCCTTTGTGCTAGACATGTTTTCAACAACCATTTTTTTCTGACTTACAGATAATGTATATCTCTGGGTTTGAATTGAACACTTCCCACTCTGTAAGTAATTGTTGCTTTTTCTCTAAGTGCTTGTATACATCAGAAAGTTTTTGTAACTGTTTATGTATCTTTTTATGGACACAATCACCACCAGCATTCTATTGACTTCAATAGAACAGTGTGAACATTGACACCCAGTGGCGAACGGGAATAATTACACCTTGCTTTTCAAATGGATCAAATGGACACTATGGACTCAAATTACACTTTGCAATTCATTGCATGACGTCATGTTTGGCGCCATTATTCACTCAGGGGGTGGGTATTTAAACCATTTTGTGTTAAATCACATTATCCTTGAAAAAGGTCCCCAGGTGGGACCGAAACGTCGGATAGAAAATGTGTTTTGTTTGAAATAAACACTATTGCTTCACCAAACAACAGTGTGTGCTGATCCATCGTGTTATATACATGCCTGCTTTTGATCGTGCACTACTGGAAACATCAGTCTGAGTGCTGGTACTGTGGGATTCTATATATATATATATATATATATATATATATATATATATATATATATATATATATATATATATATATATATATATATATATATAGACAAATACAAGATTCCTCTGCACTCAACCCATTATCAATATATTTAAGACAGAGACATTTTGTGCTACTGCTACTGAAAAATGCCTTACCCTTTAAACAAAACAGGGATTGTTTGTCCATATATTGCAATATATTTAAGCTGAACAACTACGTCAAAGTCATCCCATATCTGGCCAGTCCTATGCTCAATTTTCATCTGATTCATTACGAATTCTATGGTTTAATTATACATTTTATAAAAGGGACGAATACGTTTTACCTGCAACTTACTTGCTGCTTTCAAAGTAAAACTCCCAAACTTGGCTGCCCTTTTATTAGACACCAGTGGGATCACCTGACTATAGTTGGAGAGGGTGGGAGCTACAACATGGAGCTGGTCACTGCTCTTGTAGAACTATAACAAACAAGGGAAAGTTGTGCTCACCACTATTTTTTAAAACCATTAGGCGGGGGTGCAATGAGGGTGTGACCACAAAATACATATAGACAAATACAAGATTCCTCTGCACTCAACCCATTATCAATATATTTAAGACAGAGACATTTTGTGCATACTGCTACTGAAAAATGCCTTACCCTTTAAACAAAACAGGGATTGTTTGTCCATATATTGCAATATATTTAAGCTGGCCAACTACGTCAAAGTCATCCCATATCTGGCCAGTCCTATGCTCAATTTTCATCTGATGTGTCTAATAAAAGGGCAGCCAAGTTTGGGAGTTTTACTTTGAAAGCAGCTAGTAAGTTGCAGGTAAAACGTATTCGTCCCTTTTATAAAATGTATAATTAAACCATAGAATTCTTAATGAATCAGATAAAATTGAGTGTAGGACTGGCCAGATATGGGATGACTTTGACGTAGTTGGTCAGCTTAAATATATTGCAATATATGGACAAACAATCCCTGTTTTGTTTAAAGGGTAAGGCATTTTTCAGTAGCAGTAGCACAAAATGTCTCTGTCTTAAATATATTGATAATGGGTTGAGTGCAGAGGAATCTTGTATTTGTCTATATGTATTTTGTGGTCACACCCTCATTGCACCCCTGCCTAATGATTTTAAAAACTAGTGGTGAGCACAACTTTCCCTTGTTTGTTATATATATATATATATATATATATATTCTGTAGAGTTCAAGTTTTTTCTTCTTCTGGTTGTTTGCATTGGCAGGAGTTAACTCTTGGTCATATCTTGTTGGCTTGGGTTTATAAAAAAAAGTTAGTGTTGGAGGAGCTGTCTTGCTTTTTCATATGACTTTGCCTCTTCGCAGAGTCAGAGGCTGGTGGCAGTGTGCCAGATGCACCCATGGAGGTAGAAGGGGTGAGGGTAGTGGTGATGCAACAGTTGGAGCGCCTGTGTGGGGGGCCTCCCTGTAATTATGCCCCATAAATTCCCCCATTCACTGCAGTCACGAGCATCAATGTGTGTAAGAATGTGATTGGGTTGTGTGCTGAATATGTGTACATTGTATGTGTTAACTAAATGTTTGAATTATGTAAAATGTTAAAATGATTGAAAATGTTGAATGATTGTTTAAAGCTGTAATGTGCAAAAATCACCACAAGGTGGCAGTGGTGGCAAATGGGTAAATCAAGGAGGTTTCATGAGGTTAACAAGGGAAAGGCACATGTACAGGAGTAAGAGCAGCACATGCACAGTAAATGTCAGGGTGATGATTAATTGGGAAAGGTATAAAGGGGAACCACACCCATGATGGACACAGCTGGAAATAGATAGTGCTAGGGCTACAAGTGTAAGTACTAGGTACTTCAGATAGTTAGATGATCACTAGAATGGGTAGCCAAGACCCCAATGAGGAGATAGTGGCTTAGGAGCCAAGGCTTTGCCAGTGAGGGCAGCAGTGTTAGGAGACACGGACATCCTGAAGGAGGGGCAAAGAAATTCCTATCTGGAGTAGGTCAGAGGGGCATAGGACGTATGCCGGACTGGTAGGACCAGAAGGTGAAAAGAGAATTCCTACCCGGAGTAGGGCAGGGGGACGTAGCGTATACGTCGGGCTGCTAGGACTGGGAGGTGAGTGACCCTGGAAAGGGATGTTCCTGTGACTCTGTGTGAGGGATTCACTATTGAGGAGGTAACTGCTCTGCAAGAAAGGGAGTGACTGACATTTTGCAAGTGCTCTGGATTGTACAAAAGTTGAATGGATGTTACTGGAGTGTTCCAATAAATATTCTACATTTTATAACCAACGGTGTGGATTCCCATCCTTGGAGGAAAGAGTGATTGCCATGGTGACAACGGAGTTAACCCCTTCCTACCCTTACATGTGGACACCACTATCCTTGAAATCATAGATTTCATTAGATCTTTTTATTACAGAGGCCATCCTACGGACATGGTCTATTATACAAATTTATATGCTGAGCAGTATCTTGCCAGGGTGTGGTATCCCACTAATGTAAATGAAATAAAAAGATTCCTGGCACTCTAACACTACAGTCCTTTCTATTCCTCTTTTTTCAGCCGTTAAGCCAAAAAAAGTTATCAAATTTTAATGCGGTTTCTTCATTTTAACGACAACACAGCGGCTGTTCCCCCTAATGAGTCGTCGCTTTATAAATTGAGCACATAGATAGCATGTCTCGGCGCTTCGCAGAGGTCTACACCTCTCCCAAAATATCTGTGTTGACGAGTCCCCTTTGCTCGGGCTCCTAAGAATTCGGCAATACATCCCAAACTAAGCGGGCTCGCTATGGGATGAAATTTTACAAACTCTGCGAAAGCAGCACGGCCTTTACTAGTTTTTTCATGCTCTATGAGGAAGAACTATCATTTGGACCCCCCTGGTTGTCCCCTTGATTTGACTGCCAGTGGTAAAATTGTCTGGGAGCTCATAACTCTACTGTTGGGCCAAGGTTACCACTTATACGTGGATAACTTTACACAAGCATCCCCTTATTCAGAACCCTTTATTGTTAGGACACCTCAGTTGTGGCACAGTTAGGCGTAACCACAAAGGACTGCCCAGGGAATTGCTGAATAAGAAATGAAACCGTGAAGAGGTACCTGCTCTAAGAACTGATGAGCTCCTGGCGTTGGAACTGTACATGCTCCTGGCGTTAAAATTTGCAGACTCCAAAAATGTTTTTATGCTTACTACAATCTAAGATTAGAGTCTAGTTGTCCAACACAGATGTGGGGGTAGGCCTGCAAACTCAAAGCCACTCTGTTGTAAAGAATATAGTAAGCATATGGGTGGCGTCAATAGAACAGACCATTTTTATGTAATTTACAAGGCGGCAGCACCAGGCTCCAAATTGTCATATTACAATTATCTGCTGCAGCTGCTCCCTGCCCTTGTATTTGGAGATATACAGAAGGTTGCCAATGACAATGTTGCCCAAATGGTGGGTAAGCATTTCATTGCCCAAATTCCACCAACTCCTAATTAAAGATATACCCAGAGAGCTTATAAGGTTAGTCGTTCCAAGGGTGTTAGAAAAGATGTGCAGTATTTTTGTCCCAAGTGTCCTAGCAAGCCTGCTTTGTGTTTCCAACCCTGTTTTGAGGTGTACCACACTGTGGAACACAATGAGAGGACTTGAATTCTGTGTTGTGTTGTGTTGGTAGGTTAGGGCTCTCTGGGTGGTAAAAGGATTTAGTAAATCTGTATAGTAAACTTGGCATGCCCTAGGTTTTTATGCACACACTAGCAGTAACTGGTTAGGTGTGCTGGAAAAATTGTGTTTTTTTTTGTGCAGTGGTTTTTTAGATTCAAGCCCCCATTGAGATCTAACATTTTGGCAGGTCCATACTTTGCTTATAACTAGGTTATAGATATTGATAATAAAAAAAAAGTTTCACAAGGCAAAAGATTTGGCACAGGGTGAGCAATTTGTTTGTGCAGTGTAGCAGTACAAACAATTGTATATAGGTTTGTTCTTAGTCTAGGCATTCAGCTTTTGTGTTGAGCTATGGTGCTTTAGGCCAGTTGTAGTGTTATGGATAACACTGATAGTATTGTGCTGGTGGTGTAGCCAACTGAGGTGCTGGTTGGCCGAGAGGGCACACGAGAGGGCGTGATAATATGTGGGATGATGGGCCTCTCTAATGCTGATGCCACATTTTTTTTTGTTTTTTTTTTTTACTGGCACCTCAAAAGCTCATCTATCAGCGCAGTTATCTATGGTTTTGTCTGTATTTCTGGGCAACATTTGCATTTGTTTTTGTAGATTTAGGCATCTCTGGATTTGTGGGTAGTATGTCTTCAGTTTTCTTGAATAGTAAAGGTTTTTGAGCACAGGTGACAGAAACACTAGGGTCTTCTGTTTAGATTTGTTCTTAGTGTAGGTATTCTTTCCTGAAAAGTTGTGGTTGGAACAATCTGTTTTTTTGTACTTGTAGCACATATTTAATATTTATGTGGTGTTTAGGTTAGACAAGTTGCAGTGGCTCTCTGAATAGGATTAGCACTTTGATTATGTACCATGCCTGTCACCAGTGGGGCACCAGCTTTTTTACAAACTTTTGGTGTGGATGATTTTAGCCCCAATCTTTATTGTTTTATTGCCACGTTAATTCCTAAACTTCTTAGAATTATATTCTTGGGCTAAATTTACTATGGATTCTGTTGGTAGACATTTTGTAAATGTGGTACAGATTTTGTCTTTGGTGAAATAGTGTAGGAAGAAGCACAAATTGGTATCGTAACACCACAGGACAGATGGAACTCAAAGCCGCTCCACTGAATTGAAACGGTTGAGTGAAATATATTTTGGGGTTAATTTGGGGTAGTAGCACCCAGATGCAGATCCATAGAGTAGTCCCAAAATTCTCCAGGAGAATTCTTGGGGATAAATCTAACTTTGTATATTGTCTTTTTTTCTCCACGTAGTAAAGCATGAATGGCATTCTCTGAATATTTGAAGGTGTTTATTTTCAAGAAATCTATAGTTTGTGGGGGTTATTTCATTGGTAATGGACAGTTTAGAATGAAATATGGATACATGCACATAAATTCACTGCCCCAATATTGGTCACCCACCCATAAAAGACCTTCATTCTCTCTGACCAATCACATTTCAATATTTCATAGGATATGACCAATGGGGCTGAGTTTGAATATGCCATCTGTATGTTTTGTACTAGGGTGCTGAGCTTAATGCTGTTTACCCCAAAAACCACACACCTTCCATCTAACCAATCAGATTGTGACACGCCACAGTACTGTAGTATTACAGCACCTGGAAACCTGCTATACACTGCAGTCTGACAGTTTTTCCATTTCTCATGACAGAAGCAGCCCTAGTTCCATTCATGGGCCAATAAACTGCAAACTCAGTCTGACAACAGAGCGTTATCAGCCCGGCCACCTTTACTCAAGAATACGTTGACACAACACAATCTGTGATATGGCTAGAATGATATGATCTACTGATATGGCTAGAATGATATGATCTACTGATATGGCTAGAATGAAATGATCTACTGATATGGCTAGAATGATATGATCTACTGATATGGCTAGAATGATATGGCTAGAATGATATGATCTACTGATATGGCTAGAATGATATGATCTACTGATATGGCTAGAATGAATGACACATTAAGATCTGAAAGTAATTTAACTCCCCATCAAGTAACTTGGTTATTAAAGGTTTTATTTTACTATGTGATTCTGGCACAAATACTTAAATACCAGCAGCCCCAGCTCAGAACAAGCAGAGAGGAGGCATACGTATCATGTGAAACATAGAATTATAAGTATTTGTCAACAAAAGCCAATGTACATATTAATGATCATAGGTGCTACAAAAATGGCTTTCAACTTACTACTCAATCACCCCACAGTACAGCTTGGCTTACTACTCAGACTATCACAAAGCTACTACCCCCTCCAAAATAAAATAAAAACATGCTTCCAAGCTAATTTTCCAGTACTTTCCAATCCCACAGTATTATACAACTCCCACCCTATGTAGCCCTATCAGTTCCCCTAAAGGTGGCCATAGACGCAAAGATCCGCTCGTTTGGCAACATCGGCAAACGAGTGGATCTTGCCATTAACGAGCATGGCTATATCGGGGGTAATCTGATTGTTCGGCCGTATGGCGGAACCATCCGATTACGATGCGCAATGGGATCGGTCGGGTCAAAATCAACCCTGACCGATCGACCAAACGACCGATCTTCGCCGGACGAAAGATTTCGGCACACGCCACACACGATCTGAAAATCAGACGAAACGAGGATCTGTGTGTCTATGGCCACCTTAAGTATGAAAGTCTAGTACAGAATGCACTGTGAATGGCACAACCCAACCCCAAAAACTAAACACAAACAAAATACTGTGATTTCTCAAATACAGAACTTGAACTATTTTCCCTCACAGGAGGTGACAGCAATTTAGAAGAGAGGGAGGAGGGAGTTGTTGCACAGGAATGCAGGGAAGGAAGCAGCAGTATAGGGAATGTAAGTGGAGGGGCGGAGCAGTAACTGACAAGAGGGGGGGGGAGCAGAATGTTCCACAGTCACAGCATGCTGATAATTAACCATTTCAGGGACTGTAGCAGAAAAACAGAGTGGGTTAAACACTCAGAAACCGCAGACTGAGGGGCCACAGGACTAAGAGATATATATATATATAGTCTTATGAAGGATCAGCACACTGTTCTGTAGTGAAGTAATAGTGTTTATTTTCAAACAAAACACATTTTTATCACTACAGAACAGTGTGTGCTGATCCTTCATAAGACTATATACGATTTATTGATCGTGCACCACTGGCAACATCTGTCTGAGTGCTGGTACTGTGGGACTGCATATATATATATATATATATATATATATATATATATACTATACAAAGGCTTTCCCTTTTCTACACACAGTTACAACACAATAATTACACACAGTAACGACACAATAATAACACACAGTAACTACAAACAATAATAACACACAGTAACTACAAACAATAACAAGTTACAGCCCACCTAGAAAAGAAATAAATACACGCTTGTACATTTTGCAGACAGCCCTGTACTACCCTCCCACCACATACAGAATAATCCACCTTCCCAGTCCCACTCGGGCTCCCTCCACTCACACACAGTGGGTTTGTCCTCCCACATAGGTACATTCTCACACCACTGACTCAAACCTTCCTCCTTCCCATCTGGGCTCCTCCCCTCCTTGCCGTGACATCACATCACACTAGAGCTGCTCCGGCACGCCCTCACGTCTGCAGCAAAGTGTCCGACCCCTCCCATTGGCTGCTTGCCTCATAGTGTGAGCTCTGCTCACCACACATAACGAATCCTATTGGCTGCATTAAAACCCCGCCCTCACCCTATTGGTTGCATGGCAACTGAAGCCGGGATGCTGAGGTTGAGTCTGATTCCTCATCCATCCACATGTAATGTCACTATAAACCACAGCCCGGCACTCGTCCCCGGCCAATGTTGGGGCAGACACCACAGACAGCTTATTGCCTTCCAGGCCGGGTAATCCTACAGCTGAATCCTAGTAACTGTGTATAAGGAGGCAGGGAACGGAGCAGCTGGTGTGATCAGCCTGACAGACTTAGTACACACCCCTTGTGTGAGAGTGAAGAGAAAGCACACGCCCCCTGACTGGTTCTTGATCACTAGTCTGGCCAAACAGGAGCCACTACTGACACCATCAACTGACAGTTACTGGACTGACATCCCTGTGGACTGGGCTGCTTCTGTCGTTCTGATCCATCTCATTCCTTCCACATGGACTTGAATATTTAGCATTTTGAAAATAATTCTTTTTTGGGGGAGGGCTACTCTGACACATAAAGAAGAGATCTACTACATCAACCTGCCTGGCATCCAACACTTTCTGGGGACAAGATGTGGACCTTTCTGGGGGTGGCCACCTTCACCTACGTCTATAAGAAGTGCGATGAGTTGTTGAACACCTCCCGGCAGGAGCTGATAGTGGCCGGCCTTTTGTGTTGCACCGCAGGACTGGTCCTGTCAGTCCTCCACTATAGGGGCAGGCTGGGCTCTAGGAAATCAGCTGTGAAAGGAACTGGACTCATCTCCCGGGTTTTGAATGGGCCTCCACAACGGGGAAATCTCAGGCAGAAAGGAGCTAAAAAGGTATTGGTTATGTCTATCTACCCTTATGCACCTATGTGAGTAGAAGCTGATAAGTACACAAGCACAGTAACCCAGTAACAATTCACGGTGCCCACACATGGGCAGGTTCTGGCTTCCAACTTGGCTGCTAGCCTACTGCCCCGTGTGTGCATTCCCAGATCCATGTCTGATGGAGATCGTTTTGGGTGGAACTGGGCAGGTAGGGGAATCCAGCTGACTAAGGGTCCAGGGCTGATAAAATTGGATTTGGTCAAAATACTTGCTACTTTGGTGACCTTGCTAATCCAGCAGAATCTTACATGTATGGATAGATTTGTACTTGTTTGATCACTCAAAATTATAGCTAGTGTTTTGTCTTATAAATAAGAAACATCCAACCTTCGGTTTTTCTACCTACTGGGGAATTACGACATTTACTGTGTCCAGATTCTGGGAGTTGCAGTTCACAAACAACTGAAGGGCCACATGAAAATAGCAATTCTTCTACAATATAATTTGACCTCTGTTCTTTCATGGATATTTCCCTTTTAAGGGGCCTGTCTCATGCAGGGAACATCCCCTTCTGCCTCCCGTCAGTCCTAAAACCTGCCCCAACCACAAAATGCCATTTTATCACCTGTTTATGGTGTGTTTTCTATAAAACAATGTTTCCAGTGGTCCCTTTACACAACAATACAAAATATAGATAAGGAATGGCTGGGACTACTACAGTTCTGTCCCCCGTAGCCCCATCATGGATCCCCATTTTCACATATAAAATCACCTTAGCCTTTTTTATTTTCTAGTATCATTGTATATCCTTTATCATAGTAGACACAGCAAAGGATCCCTAAGTAACCCATGACTAGGATACTATGGAATGGGGCACACCCAATATATATATATATATATATATATATATATATATATATATATATATATATATATATATATATATATATATATAGCGTCGAGGAAGGTACGCACTCACAGGTCTTATGAAGAAAAAATGGTGTTTATTATTCAAAACACCATTTTTTCTTCATAAGACCTGTGAGTGCGTACCTTCCTCGACGCTGTTGTTCTACTTTTTGGGCTTATCGCACCCAGGCAACATTTACCTACTTACGTGTTGTGCTGGCCTCCAATAGTTTCTATATATATATATATATATATATATATATATATATATATATATATATATATATATATATATATATATATATATATATATATATATATATATATCTATATCTATATATATATATATCTATATATATATAGATATATATATATAGATATATATATATATATAGATATAGATAGATATATATAGATATATATATATATAGATATATATATATATAGATATATATAGATATATATAGATATATATATATATATATAGATATATATAGATATATATAGATATATATAGATATATATAGATATATATATATATAGATATATATAGATATATATATATATAGATATATATAGAGATATATATATATATATATATATATATATATATATATATATATATATATATATATATATATATATAATTATGTGATAACTCACTATTCAAATTAGAATGATTACAAATTCCTATGAAATTTGGTTGTATAATGTGCTAGCCCAGAAGTGTAAACTGATGCTCATTTCAATTATTGACATGAAGGAGATATGAGGCCTACTGGGAGTGCAAGAAGGCTGGGACCCAGACTAAGGTGGTAAAAACTAAAGGTAATTCAGGGATATCCAAAATGCTCCCCTCCCTGGTCTGACTGTGGTTCATGCACCTTCTATTGCAAATTACACCTTCATTTTGCTTCTTAGACGCTTCATGATTTAAAATGTATCTTTTATATATTCCCCAGAGATTTATAAACATTATGCATAATTAACAATAGTGTCTGCCCCAGTAGAACACACTCTAATCCACTATCAACGCGCATGTATGTTTCTGAGGTGTGGGAGGAAACTGAAGAAATCCATGCAAACACCGGCAGAACATACAAACTCCTTGCAGATAGTGTCCTGGCTGGAATTGAACCTAGGAACCCATAGTTGTAATAATAGGTGTGATAATAATGATAGAATGTTTTACGTGTTGGATAGAATGGTGAATTTCTGCAGGATAGAAGGTATAGCAAAGGATGGTGGCAGTGTTTTGTCACATTGACGTATTCGAAACATGTGACATGTTTCGAATACGTCTAGTTTAGAGTCTATGTTAGGGCACAAAGTATCTCAGATCTAATAACTCTCAGCAGCCAATTAGAAGTTTGATTCAATTCAACATGTTTCGAATACGTCTAATTTAGAGTCTATGTTAGGGCACAAAGTATCTCAGATCTAGTAACTCTCAGCAGCCAATTAGAAGTTTGATTCAATTCAACAGTAGCGATGGGCGAATTTATTCGCCAGGCGCGAATTCGCTGCGAATTTGTGCGAATTCGCGCAATTCGCCGCCAGCGAATAAATTCGTGAAACGCCCGCGGAAATTTGCTTGAAAAAAACGGGCACTGACGTAAAAAAAAAACGGGCGCCGGCGCAGTTTCGCCGTTTCGAGAAACGGTGCAAATTCGCCCATCACTATTCAACAGTAAAGTGTAACTATTATGGATGCCACCTAACCTATTGTGCATTCTCCTTTTTGTAAATGCAGAGCAAAACAGACAAACATCTACTAGAAGCAGATTCTGAATCTGATAACAAAACCTTTGATCCAGAAGTTGTTATTGTGGGATCTGGAGTCCTTGGCTCAGCTTTAGCCACAGTGATGGCAAGAGAAGGCAGAAAGGTGGCAGTGATCGAAAGAGATATGAAAGAACCTGATCGTATAGTGGGGGAATTACTGCAGCCTGGAGGATATCAAGTTCTTAAGGACCTCGGCCTTGGTGGTGAGTGCAAAATATCTTGTTACCTGATCGTGTGATGAGTTCTCTGTAGGTTTAATATTCTAATGAACTTTCTGTAGGCACCCACTAGACTAGATGATTACATGATGTATGTTTGCAGATGCGGTGGAAGGCCTGGATGCCCATGTTGTGCATGGATATGTTGTTCATGATTTTGAGAGTAAAGCAGAAGTGGAGATCCCTTACCCTCTGAATGAAGAGAAGCAGTTGCAGTGTGGACGAGCTTTCCACCATGGCCGATTTATCATGGGTCTCCGGAAACTGGCTGTGGCTGAGAGCAAGTAAGTCACAATTAAATCCTCAGTCATATAGTTGTGCCCAGTATGTTCTATAAATGGCACTTGACTCAAGCGCAGTGCTGCATGGTCTGTATGATACCACTGGTATCCCAGTTATTGGAATATGAACACTCCTCTTGTACCTTCCTCTAACTTTTCTCGTTTCTCACACAGCGTTAGGATTATCGAAGGGTCAGTGACTCAACTACTCGAAGAAAATGACATTGTAATTGGAGTGCAATACAGAGACAAAGAGACAGGCGATACCAAGGTATTGTGTGAATAGGAGGCATCAATACGCTTACTATAATATTATTATAAAATGATAGATACAATATCCTCAGCAAAAAAATGTAATCCACTTGTGATTAATCAGTGTTTTTCAATAGCAGGAATGTTGATAAGGTTCCCCATAAATACAGTACAGATGGATGTGAATAAGGTGGAGAAATTTAGAACTGTTAGATTTTGGAATTCAAAATGTGTCTTTGTACCACCACAGGCGCTCCACGCCCCTTTGACGGTTGTTGCTGATGGCGTTTTCTCCAAATTCCGGAAAAATCTCATTACTGGACAAGTCAAAGTATCCTCTCACTTTGTGGGCTGTATTTTGAAGGTAGGGACAACTGCTCTATGGGTTTTTACAAAGGCAGGCTATGATTGGCAACTTTTGTTATGGCTCCCTGAGCTTCTGACTGATCAGTTTTGACTGCACCACACACTGTAATGTTAGATCAGGGGTCCCCAACCTTTTTCACCCGTGAGCAACATTCAGATTTAAAAAGAGTTGGGGAGCAACACAAGCACGGAAAATGTTCCTGGGTGGTGCCAAATAAGGGTTGTGATTGACTATTGGTAGCCCCTATGTAGACTTGCAGCCTCTAGGAGGGTCTGTTTGGCAGTACATCTGGTTTTTATGCAACCAAAACTTGCCTCCAAGCCTGAAATTCAAAAATAAGCTCCTGCTTTGAGGCCACTGGGAGCAACATCCAAGGGGTTGGAGAGCAACATGTTGCTCACGAGCTACTGGTTGGGGATCACTGTGTTAGATGGTTTCCTATCAGGTAATGCACAGTCCAAGGCCAAAGTTGATTAGCTCGTATCTCATATGTATCTCCTAAATGTGAACATCCAGCTGCACGCCAAAACATGGGTCAAACCAATTTATTATAATGTAGTAGTGCTAAACAAAGGACACAGTTACTTTAAGGGAATCTATACTCCTGAACATTGCAACATATATCCCATATTTGAAAAATAAAGTTGTTTATGATGAATACTAATATGGGATAAAATACCAATATGGGATTATCCAGTGGCACTTATTATTAAAGCCTGCCTCCTCCAATTTGTATGATCAAACCAAGGAATCACATTCTGTACATTCTAGTTTACATCAGCCAATGAATAGACAGAGGAGTGTTTTTTACTCCCACACCTCTTCTGTAAGTGCCAGTTTCATAAGACTTGTTGGTAGGCCATATTGGTTGCACTGTTGATGTAGTCAAAGCTTACTAAAGAACATTCAACACCATAAGAAAGATATCTGTCTATGCTGGTAATTCCACATGTAAAGATTAAATCTTTATCATTTTCTTCTCAGAACTCACCACAATTTAAAGCCAATCACGCAGAGCTGGTTCTGGCCAACCCAAGCCCAGTATTGATTTACCAGATATCATCAACTGAGACTCGTGTCCTGGTAGATATCAGAGGGGACATGCCCAAGAATCTGAAAGAATACATGATTGAGAAGATCCTGCCACAGCTTCCTGGTGAGAACAGCTCTTTTATCTGTATAACCCTACTTCTTTTTAAATGAGTGGGAGCTACTATACTAGACAAAGACTCCAGTAAAGCTCTGTACATTTTATTGCCTTCTAAGTTAATAATAATTATAATTTGTCACCCTAATATACAGTGGGGTATGTTTGACACTGTAGTGTCAATTTATTAGTACACATTGATCATATTGCACTTTCATTGTATTTGATTTGTAGTTTAGTGATGCCATTGTGAGATTCTCTCATTATCTCTTTAAAGGAGACGGAAAGCTACTGATGCATTTTATTGCCAATAGATTAGCTGCAATAGTGCAAGATAGAATATGTTTATTCTGTAGAATGTTTTACCATACCTGAGTAAAAATCTCTAGAAGCTCTCTGTTTGTTTAGGAAAGCAGCAGCCATATTAGCTTGTTGTGACATCACTTCCTGCCTGAGTCTCTCCCTGCTCACTTATAGCTCTGGGCTCAGATTACAGCAGAGAAGGGAGGGGAGCAAATTGAGCATGCTAAGGCCTAAGCCCTGGAGGTTTAAGCTGAAGGCTGAAAGTCTGATACAGAAGCCCATGAGTACACAATAGAAGGAAAGAAATGTAGTGTTTCTTTTGACAGAGGACTCAGAGCAGCACTGCTTTAAGGGTTTACCGGTATATTTAGGTGGACCTTTCTGATAAGGCTTACTTAGTTTTAACCCTTCCTTCTCTTTTAAAGCTTGTTCCTTGAAGGGACAGTTACTCAAATTACTGCTGCCACCCTGACCATTGACTGTTCTTGACTATGTTTTAACCTCCCCCTGCCCTCCTGCTTCTAATTTCAGATCATCTGAAGGATCCATTTCACTATGCAGTAGAAAATGACAGGTTGAGAACAATGCCAGCAAGTTTCCTTCCACCCTCTCCGGTAGATAAAAAGGGTAAGTAGCATGTGACTCAGGAAGAGATCAGCACCTTAAGGGGAAACAATAGCTAATATACTTTCCATAATAAGACCTGTTATTCTCCAAAGCCTTAGGTATTACAGCTGTTAAAAGCTGTAAAAGATAAAGATAATTTGCCTAGTGCCAGCACCTCACCTTCAAGTGAGCATTCAGACATTCCCTCTATTGTATTTTTTTTTTAGGAGTCTTACTTTTAGGAGATGCTTACAACATGAGGCACCCACTGACAGGCGGTGGGATGAGTGTGGTGTTGAATGACGTGATGATCTGGAGAGACCTTCTTCAGGACCTGCCTGACCTGTCCCAACATTCAGAAGTTTTACAGGTATGAAGTTACAGAGTGCAATGTATTCCAAGCATTCCCTAACATTGGGATATACAGAAGCTAAACTAGATTATAGAATATGTGCCATTAGGGAGTTAGATAAATTCATGGAATATTTATTGTACTGTATGAAGCTGTACCTAGACGTATTAAAATGTTATTTTCTTGACTTGTGATGTGCAACTTGTAACACAACACCTGCACACACAACATGGTACCTTTACAATGTAGAATATGCATCTATTTACTCTTGCCACTCGTTTACAATGTTATATTAGCCTCTTCATATATTATAACTGTGTCTCACATGTTGTTCACAGGCCAAGAAGTCATTTTATTGGTCTAGGAAGAAGACCCACTCCTTTGTGGTCAATGTTCTAGCCCAGGCACTATATGAGCTGTTTGCTGCTACAGATGGTACGTTTTGGCTATTAAAAACAGAATGGGGGTTACTGAGTTCAACAGCAATGATCTTTGGCAGCTAAAGTATAGTTCCCAGCATTCTTATCCAGGTAGCATCTGGGAATATAAATCAACAACTGCAGAGTTGAAGGTTGGGTAGCCCTGCTGAAGAGGTTGTATACTAATGATGTATTATATACACAGATTCCCTGTACCAGCTGAGAAGGGCCTGTTTCAACTACTTCAAGCTTGGGGGAGAGTGTGTCGCTGGTCCTGTTGGACTCCTGTCTGTGTAAGTAAATATTCATCAATATGCACTATTCGACATATAATGGAGGATATGCGATGAGTAGGATGTCCAAATGTATACTGCAGCAGATGCCCACTTAGATTATGAATATGCACAATGTATATGTTTGTCTTTTATTGGCAGTGGACAAGGTAATGGAACATGTACTATTAATGGTTTAGTCTCCATTTGGTATTGCCCTAATATAGAGTCATTTAATGGGATTATGCTATGAGGTCCCTAAGGGAAGGACAAAGGTGTGAATGCACATAGAAATTCTAACTGCCAATCTGTAGAAGCTACAGCCATCAAAATATTGTCCAATATTTAGAGGGGAAAGGAATGTTTATCTCTGTGTATACCAATCTTTTTCTTCATTCCTGCAGGGTGTCTCCCAAACCTTTGCTGCTCATTGGCCATTTCTTTGCTGTGGCACTTTATGCTGTCTACATTTGCTTCAAGAATGAGCCCTGGTTGACCAAGCCCAGAGCCTTGTTCAAAAGCACCGCTGTATTATACCGCGCCTGTTCTGTGATATTTCCTCTTATATACTCTGAGATGAAGTATTTGGTCTACTGAAACCATGTGTGGGATTGTGAGATACTGAACATGTAGGATGTGGAACCCCAACGGTGCAATCAGTTAGGTTCATCTTCACTGGTGACCTGACAGACTGATAAATGCTATTCACGCAATTCCAGTGGTTAATTGAGATATTATGAAGTACGGCATTTACAGTTACAAATGGCAAATAATTCAAGGCGAATGGCGTCTGCTTATGGAACTAAAAAGAAAATATTTTGGTGCATTTGTGTGGATGAGATTTACAATTCCTATTTTCAATATTTATTTGCTTTTATTTAAAGCTGCTCTTGTAAAGGCCTCCAGCATCCTGAAAACTGGAATGTTTGGAGAAAGCTTTACCTGTGAATTTCCTAGGCTCCATTCTCTACTAAATTCATCTAAGGTATGAAATATCTTCACCTGACTGAACCACGTCCTTATATCTGTACTATGCATACCCAGATGGAGTTGTGGAGCACGAGCTGATCTACATCCAATTAATGCTACTGACTTTGGTGGAGTGCATAGCAGATGGCCAAAGCACATACAGCCTCTGAGAATGGGAACTCGCACCGGCCTTCTTTACTTGTCTCTAAGAACACATTAGAACTGAACATTTTTTCTTGGGACACAAAATGTGCCTACACACCCTCATCTTGTGATTTTTCTTTGGACTCAGTAACAGAAACTACACAAGCAAAAATAATTGGGTTGGAAGGTCACAGTCTCACCCTACAGTTTAGTAGGCACTTCATCTCACTTGGTGGTGAAAACTAACTTTTATGAGATGAACATAATAGTGGTCAAAGGTCTTTAACTTAGCCCAGAGTCTTGCGTTTGTTTCTAACCAGGGGTAGTTTACCTTCAAGTTAACTTTTAGCATAGTAAGGCATGTCCTAGTCCAGGCAATTTTTCAATTGGTTTTTATGTTTTATAATTTTAGAATGATTTTACATTTTCTGCTGGCTCTTCCCAGCATTCCAATGGGGGTCACTGACCCTGACAGCTAAAATTTTTGGTTTTATATTTTATCACTTGTTTTTCTATTCAGGATTCTCCTATTAATCTTCCAGAACCCTAATTGCTAGGGTAAAGTGCACTGGATAGCTAATGAAATTCCAAACTGGAGTGAAACATTAAAACCCTTAACGAGCTGTCACTACTGTCAATATAATACAATATAATTTTCTACACAATACTAAAGGTTAAGTTTAAGATGAACTACCCCTTTGAAAAGAGCATTGCAACTACGCCATCTACAATGTAATATAGAAAAAGGAGACGCTAGAAAACAATGGTGGATTTTGCCTTACACATTTCAAATCAATAGGTAACTTATTGGTCTTTCACAGTTATAATGATAGCAAGGAGCTGATAATTAATATATAATGGTTTATCAACCAGAAGCCTGACTGATATGTACATTTGATTGCACATGTAAAGTTATGTTTCCTTGCATGGTGGTGATTGTACAATACATGATAACACCACAACGGACAAGTATATGTTATAACATTCTCACTAAAAAAATTGCTAAGGAAAACATTCCTCTATTCTTATTTTGGAAGTTTTCCTACTTAATGTCTTTAATGGGAGTGTCTTTAATGGGAGTTAGGAAAGGGCGGAAAGTTTAATACGCAGACAAAGATCTATATGCAGATATTTTTGTACAGATTATTACACAAGTATTGTGTAAGTGTATTTTTATTTTTTTTATATCTTGGGGCATTTTGTGTACAATGTTCCCCTTTAACAGGAAATGTTAATTTTTGCAAATTAAAATGGATTTGTGTACTGTTCTTACCGCATACTTTGCATTAATTTCACAGTCTTTAGTTGGCAACACATTTAGACTAGGACTAGTTTTACATACACAGAGACTAAACAGAGCCTAGTATTGTATTAGTGGCCCCCAAAAGAAAAAAGGGACAAGTAGGATAGAAGCAAATCTAGGGCCATGCTAAAACTGACGGGAGGAGAATCTAACGGCGAGCGTATTTCAGTGAAAAAATCCTGGGTTGGCCGAAATAGTGGAGAAACGAGAGCCAAAATCAGATACCACCTGGCCCTAGAGGATGAATAAAGGTAAAAAAAGAATATCGAATAAGGGAGTAGATCAATGTTAATAGATCAGTCATAAAAAGTCTTCTATTTGTACTCTTTTTACTCTACCTGGAGCAATGGCACTATATAAATAACAATAAAGACAAGGGTGAATGAAGGAAAGAACTAAAGGCAGATTGATCAAGTTAGTGATATTGTACTGCTATAATACAACTGTAAATTATTTTCTGATAGACTCAAGATGGTGCAACCTAGGCCTACCAAGCTATAGAAGACCGTGGTAAATCTTGGCCAAGCCAGGCAGATGATGTATATAGGACATTACCTTCTGCAAAGCACAAACACAAAACAACATTTGACAGTGGTGACAAGAACAGGGCCAATTCAAGTTAACTTCTATGATAAGAGGCAACATGGGAATTGTAGAATGTTTCAGTAATGGAGGTGGTACCAATTAAAAATAAGTGAATACTTTTGCCATGTATGTTCAATATTTATTTTTCTTTAATTCCAAGATATTAAGGGATACATGTGCTGTTAATATGGATGAATTTTGTTACAACAGCGCCACCTGCTGGTCAGTTTCCCACCAGTCTGACCACCAAGTAGTCAAGGAATTTGTCAGGAGAAAGAAAGAGGCTGCTCTGATGTTCTTCTGCTTGGGAATCGAATTAGAAACCTTTCTCAATTTTTTCCTAAGCAATTACTCCTGCTATACTGCTACACAAAGGGAAATTGAATAAAAAACATTTTTAACTATAGACTATCTCGAATAGTTGAATGTACATGTGGCATGTCATGTTTTTCATTCAATTGTCTGGAGCACATTTTGTGGACATCAAGTGTAATTGTCCTACACCAGATTCCAAGTAGCTACCACTGAATAGGCTGCAGCTTCCCAGCCCTGGGAAGAACTCTTGACCTTTACTCAGCATTAAAATCTTTTTTATTGTCTGAAGACAAATGTCTAGTGGCCCTAAACAGACTCAACTCAGTTATTAAGAAAGGTTGAAACACAAGAAAAAGTTGTTAAAAGGTTGAAACACCCCATCTTCATTGTCAGTGTAATATTACCTGTTACTCTTGCTCAAGCTCAATATTGATGCACATGTCCTTTTTTCCTATTATATTGTCTCATCGCATGACATCATTGCATTCAAATAATTAAATGTGCACGGTGCCTTTTCTTGTTGCCCAACGTAGGTCTATTCTGAGATAGTTCCTGGTTGTGCTCATTGTCAGATTTACTGTTCTTGACCCTTGCCTATCCTTGACCTTTGCTGTTTCGCTGCCTGAACCAACCATTGACTACTCTTCTGCATCCTGAGTCTGTACTGCGCTAAACTCAGCCTGTTCCTCAAATTTGCTTTACTCTTTCCACGATGCTCGCCCTGGTTCTCTTACTTTAAGACCTGGCGGTATCCGAGTAGCGAAGGGCTCCTCCCAACATGAAAGGCAGCTGTTATAGGCAGAAGTGTGAGCCTTGACCGGAATCTTGGTGTCTGTTTTGGGTTTTGGAATACCAAACGTCATATGGACGTCAGCTGATTCTCCTGCTACCACAGAAACAATCCTGGCAAGTCTCCTCCAATGTCTTTGGGAACAAGAGACAAAGACCAGATTGTCCAATGTTTCCCAGAGATTATCTGCAAGGTTGGATGTTATTCAGCAACAACCTGTTGCTTCGGCTCCAGATTCTTTCCCGGGAGGCAGAATCTGATGCCAATGCCCCCTGGAACCTCTACAGTAGAACTCAAGGTCCCATTCCTTGAGAAATTCTGTGGGGATCGTAGAAAATTCTTTGCATTCAAAGAGGCCTGTAAATTACTATTTTGGCTCCTTACCCACTCCTTTACCACTAAAGAGTCATGGGTAAATTTTGTTATTACTTTACTCGGACACCCTCAGCTATGGGCATTTAGCCTACCATCTTCTGATCCAGCTTGTCTCTCTCGAGTCATTTTTTTTCAAAAGCAATGGCAACTATCTATGATGTAATTGCAGTGTATATATGTATAGGAAACGTAATGCATTTGTGTTAGCTATATTGTTGTGAAGGATTTTAAAATACAGCTTAATAGTACGCTTAATAGTACAGCTTTGAAGTTAAACGTTTTGCTATACCTGTGATCCAGCTTGGTGTGGTGGCTTGCACCTCTTAAGAGGCAGGCCAGCAGCACTTCCTGGAATTTAAAGAGAATGCTGCAATGCATGGTGGGAGTTCGGACTCCTATAAAAGGCTGGAGTGATGTGCAAGCAGGGGGAGTCATTTGTAAAGCACAAGTTGGAAGTGTTGGTTTTAAGAAGTGTTGCTGTATAATGTAAATATCAGTTTGTTTGTTTTTTGGTAACAAAGTCTGCTTTGCAAGTTACTGAACTGTGTTAGAGAAGAGTCTTGCTTATTGTTTTTTTTTTTTTATGGAGGTCTGCAAAATAAAATAAACCTGATTTTTTTTTCATCAAAACTACTTTTTGAGAAAATTCCCCCATGCCTCACAGTGAGTAACAGTGAATTGTCATTGTTAAGCAGAGACTTCTGCAGTTGACAAGTTCACAGGAAAAGGAGGCAAATAAAGAGTAAAAGTGCAAAGTGTAAAAAATCAGAAGTAGGCAGGTTTTGAAGGCCTTTAGGTGCTCATTTAACCAACGAAAAAGGGAAAATATATTGAAAAATTAATATGTTGACATTTTTACTCTTTAGCTCCTTGAAAGGTTTAATTTGGATGAATGGGAAAAGAGGCCAGGAAGGAGGAGGTTTTGGCTAATTCCACGCCATTTAAGAAACTGGCTTCACACTTTTTCTATCCTAGCAACTGGGGAGCGTATGCCACAAAAGTGTTCATCTTTATTTTATCTAGACATGATTTTGGAATAGTATAGGATGCATGGTGGTGCAGCCTGTCTTCATTATGACAAGCAATTTAGGCAGAGAATGGCTGTACGCCCATCATTGTAGTGGGATCATAAAGATATCAGGTCTTTGGATTAGGAATACAAATTATTTTGGGATTTGCATTGGATCGCAGGGACATGGGCAATGAACCGAAGGCTCATTGGTCAGTAAGAGAAAGAGTTTTTGCTGGGCTTTCAATGAAGGGAATTGTAAGTGTGGAACAGAATATAAAATTAACATTTTATTTTCAGTTTTTTAATTTGTCCAATTGCTTTTGAGCCCCTGAAATGAAGGGATGTGTGTTAAAAAAAGGATTTACATCCTTACATTTTTATTCAATCGTTTTTTTCAACCCACTGAATTAAAGCTGAAAGTCTGCAGTTCAACTGCATCTGGGTTGTTTCATTTAAAATTTATTGTAATATACAGAAACAAAATTTAGAAAAAAAAAGTTGTCTCTGTCCAAATATTTATGTACCTAACTGTAAGCACCAATGCTCCGATTGCAGTGGAAACCACCTGATGTGTAAGTTTTTCAAAAGAACAAATCTGGAAAGTTTGGTGAGCTCAATACACCAGTGACCGTAGAAGAGATGGTACCCGGATTAAGGACTTGTCCTAAAAAGAGAGATGCAGATATGTTGCAAAGAGGTTTTAAATTTGGTTTTATTATACCCGCCATGATGAGTGGAAGGGTACATGCAAAAAGCAATTTAAAATCGGCCTTTGAGTTTGTGGAGGTGGTGCAAGAGAAGTTAGAGGGTTAAGATTAAGGAGAATGCCTGGACCATTTACGGAGCCTCCTTTTGAGAATATGTGCATCTCGCCATTAGGTGTTGTTCCAAAACAGGAGAAAGGAAAAAGTAGACTAATACTGTAAGTCACCTTTCATTATATAAGGAATGATAATATTAATGAAGATCTGTGCAAGGAATCATACTCCTCTTTTGACATGGTAATTCAGATTTTGTGGACAGCGGGAAATGGAGCCCTCATGGGTAATAAAACAGATGCATTCAGATTACTACCTGTGCACACAGAGAGTTTACATCTGTTGGGTTGCAGTTTAAAGGCAAATATCATATGGATAGATGCCTCCCCATGCTCTTATTTTAAATGTTTTAGCTCAGGAATAGGTTATCAAACATGAATCTGGTATTACATCTGTGATTCATTATTTAGATGATTTCTTATTTGTGGGTCCAAAAAACTTTTTGTGCTGTTTTAATGGCCAAAATGGAGATTACTTTTAAATTCAGTATTCCATTGGCTACAGATAAGACAGAAGGATCAACATCATGTTTAAAGTTTCTAGGTATAGAGACTCAGTGAACATGCAATGCAGACGGACTGTTGACAAAATAACTTGAGGCTATAGATTTTAAGAAAAATTACATAAAAAGCCTACAATCCCTGCTGGGCAGATTCAATTTTGCCTGTAAGATTATACCTGCAGAGAAATAGTTTTCCAGACATCTGTGGGTATTAACTGTATTGTTTGTAGGGCAGGCACTCAAAGAGCAATCCTCCAGGCAATAGTAGTAAAAGAAGGTCTTTATTGCTGTACAACTGTGGATTAAAGCCTTACTCGTTTCGTAATCTTAATCATAGGCTACTGACAGATTGCACACACACAGTATTTAAACTTATATCCACCAATTACATTCATATAATTAACCAATCAGTGGGTATTATCAAAATTCTACCATTCTTAGGTAAAAAGGGGGGGGGGAAGAACCAGCCTGGCCTTCTGTGATGTAACAATTATTGTTTTGAGATACCCACAAGATACTTCCGCAGAGGACAAGAACATAAGAACTTTTCCAAGATACAATCTGAGAGAAAAGAAGATGGGAACCAGACGATATTGAATCTATCCTCATACCCATCTTACAGAGATTGAAAAGAGACTATGACAACTAGGTCTGTCTTTTTGCCCAACCCATTCTTTCAATGTATTTGACACTTTCATAGAAGTAAACAGATTTGTTAGAAAACTACTCTTAAAGAAACATTTTGAATCATGCCCTGAAACTTCACAAGAGATGACAGATAACACAAAGGTATTGGACTTAGATGTAACTTTCAAGAGGTATGTAGTGTGCGACACCTCCAAGAGCTACAAAGAGAAAATGATGATAATGTGGGTAGGGTAGGTGCACCTAATTTAGAAAACTAAAATGCCTTCAAACAAAAATCAAATTTCTTTCCTGTATTTCTTAGAGATGACACAATAACATTATTCCAGAAACAAATAGAAAAAGAGCTGTCTCAATTACAACACAACAGAATTCAAAATGTTAAATGTAACTTGAATCTTGAGAAGCATGCCCTAAAAATTTTACAGAAAAATAAGGACATAGCAATAAGGTCAGCAGATAAGGGAGGTTGCATTGTAATTCTAGATAAAGAAGACTATACAAAGGAAGCCGAGCGACAACTGAAGGATGAGATCACTTATGAGTGTCTCAAAAGTGACCCCATAAGAATTTTATGTTTCAGGACTTAGATCTGATACCTGACAACACAGCCACTTATTTAAAGGTTTGCTGTCCAATTTTTCATCAGTTACCAAAATACGCAAAGAAGAACACCCACCACTAGGAAGACCTATTTTATCAGGCATTGGGTCCCTATGAGAGACTTTCTGAATTGATTATTTTTTGAAACCACCGGTATTGAGATTGTCTAACTATCTTATCACTTTATTGGATAATTTTTCCTGGCAGAGCACTGAGAATGTAGCTTCCCTCTATTCATGCATTCCACATGACTTGGAACTTTATATCTTATCACTTGAAAAGATACAATACTTATTCTATTCCATTAAAAGAATTTATATTAGAATTAATAGAGTTTATACTTACACATAATTACTTCACCTTTAATGACCTTTTTGCAAAAATGTGGTACAGCGATGGGAGCGAAATTCACCCCAACCTTCGCCAACCTATATATGGGTTGGTGGGAGGAAACCTACATTTATCATGAAAGCAACCTATTCAGTAAAGATATCCAATTTTTTCGGTCACCATATAGACTACCTAATAGTCATATGGTCAAGTGATAATTATTGTTTTGAAACTTTACTAAATCATCTAAATGAGAATGATTTATATTTGAGATTTACGAAATGCACAAACCCAAATAATACAGTCTTTCTAGATCTAAATTTATTTATATCGAAAGGCAGAATCACTACCGCTCTTTGCAAGAAAGAATGCACTGCAAACACTACACTTAATTTGAAATATACCCATTGGACAATTTCTCAGACTTAGACAGTTGTGTTCAGATTATGAGGATTTTATTATAAAATCGTGCGAATTGTGATAGATTACTAGAACATGGGTATACAATGGATAATCTAAAAATGGCCTATATAAGTGCCCAACCCCACGAGAGGCAATTTTTGACAAATATAAACGGCAAGATGTTTTCTGCAATTATAAAAACAAAAAATCGGTACCATAGACGAATGAAATCACCTGTGTCTTAACATATAGCCCTCAATACAATGAAATTACTAATATAATTAAGAGAAATCTGACTATTTTAAAAACCGATCCAATGCTAGAAGTAATACTCCAGAGCGGGTGCCATTTTGTACAGAGTAAATCAAAGACCCTAAAGAATATTCTGTCCCCCAGTATGATCCTTCACATCAAACATGAGAATGTGACGTGGTTAAATATGGTGGGCTGTTTTAAGTGTGGAGCACAGAGATGTGTTACCTGTCAATACATCACAATTGGGGACACCTTTCATTCAAATACCACACAAAGAATATATAAAATAAAGCAATATATAAATTGTAATACCAAGAATGTAATATATGTAATTTGTAACAAGAGATTTTTTAGAATATGCTTCCAGCAGTTTAAACTGTTTCTCAATACAAGGCATTGAGAAGGTTTTTTTGCAAAGAGATTTATGTAAAAAAAATTACATCAAGAAACAAAATGGATTTTACCTTGGGCACAAGATTCCCAAAGGGAATGAATGATAAATATGATATATTGTGTTACTTATAATTAAGTGGTTTATGTCAGGCACATAGGTGAGAAAAAGATACCCATGAATAGTCCCAATATCAAAAGGTTCTCTGTGCAAATGTAAATAAGATAAAAAGACTGCTTTTAACGTTTTTTGGTTTTTTTTGTATTTTTGTTATGTGACACTGTTAATAAAACTTTTGTTATAATTTCATTTCACAAGGGGAGTACCAAGTCGTGATAAATTCACAGAAGGCCAGGCTGGTCCTTTCTCCTTGTTCTTTGACTGCCTACCCTACAAACAATACGGTGATGTCCACTCCCTTATGCTGAAGGCACACAAAATAAATTTGCACGTCTGGAAGTCATTTTCACGATCATATAACGGTAGGTCTTTATGGTAGGATGGGGACATTTAATTATACACAGATGCAGCAGGAAGGAAAGGTAGGGAGGTTACTTTAACGGTAAATGGTTTTCTGAACCGTGGCCAAGTGAGTGGCATGGCACGGATATTACTAGCAATATGGTTTTTCTTGAATTGTACCACAGTACCAATACTGGCATCACTTGAGGTCTGGGGTGATGAGCTGGTGAACAAGAAAGTCATATTTTATTATGACAATATGGGAGTCATGCAAGTTTTGTAAAAAAAATTAGTGCATCTTTAGTTGAAGAGCTGATCCTGTTCAGGAGACTTCTGATCCTGGTGAGGGTCCAAGAACAGCAACATGTCCTCCTCCTCCAGGACCCCTTTCCTGAAAAGGTTCATAGGGCTGTTGCTTTTTCATTTGCTGAGAACACCGTATTGGTCCCTCATGTAGTGCGGCACTGGGCCAAGTTGTTTGGCAAAGACTGTCAGCGCACCTCCATGGCTAGAAAAAATGTCTTATGGACAGAAATTGTCTATGCTGTGGGGTGCCAGAATCGAACCAGCAAGAATTGCCAGAAATGTTTGGCTGATATTAAAAGGTTGGTGTATTAGATATGTTATTTTCATATCTGCAAAGTTAATTTTGTTTTAACATTGGTCATTTTTTTTGTTATTATTGGAAAGGCCTTTATAATGTACCATAAAATATTTATGGAAATGTTTATCCCTATTCCAGCTCCTAAAAGCCGATTTGGTTGGTATGGTACATGTAGTTTAGTAAACCAAACCATGCTTTTGTAAGTGATTTTTATGTAGTTGCTACAATACATGTGCCATAGCAACTTATTTGGCAAGTGATTCTTTTTGATGTAGTTGCTACAATACATGTGCCATAGCAACCTAAATATTCGGCAAATTTATTTTTATGTAGTTGCTAAGTACATGTGCCATAGGAACTTTTACTATATGCTTCCATACATTACGCTTTTCCATGCTAAAAATGTGCTTTTTTTTTGCGACAAGACACTATAGGCATGCCTTGTCTGTCCTGTAAACACTGTAATAGTTGTTTAAAAGGAGATACTATTTATCATCCCCATAAGGGTACAATTATAAAGATTAAGGGGTACCATACTTGTCTATCCACACATGAAGTGTATGCCCTTAACTGCTCCTGTGGACTTATGTATGTGGGTCAAACCACGAGGCAACTTAAGGATAGGGGAACACAAATCTGATATAAGAAGGAAAGTCCTGTAGCCAGTCATTTTTCAGATGTTGGCCATTCTGTGGCTCAATTATGTTTCCAAGTACTACAACATATCCCTAAACCGACGAGGTGATAGAGTTAAATCATTACTAAAATGTGAAGCAGGCTGGATTCATAGATTGGATACTTTAGCCCCTAGAGGAATGAACAAAGAATATGAATTAAGTGCAGTGATATAAGACATGACACAGGTTGTTTTTAATTTTCTAATAATTTTATAAAATCGGTTTTAATTGTGTTATACACTTTATCTCCTAGAAGACATCATCTCATTGACCATACAGGAACAAAAGAATAGATGGTTATATAAGTATCTGTGTATTATGATATACTATGATGAAATATAGGAAATCACATCTGTTGGTGATTATTATAGTAATGTGTATAAACTATAGATGAACCCTGAGAGATGGATGTTTAAATTTAAATATATGTAATTATGGGTGATGACCACTAGGTGATATGGGTATAAAAAGGGAAGTGCTAATGATGCTTTGTTAGCTTGAAAAAGGACCTTGTGTGTCCGAAACGTTGCTATGCTGTACCTGGAATAAAGGCGGATTTATTATTTATTTGGAGTGCTGCAATTTTTGTATATCTGCAGTTGAAGGTATGTGGAGGTGAACACATTCCATTGCGGGCACCCTATGAAGGAAAAATCTTTGAATGTGTCAAGTGTGCTGGATAATTGATGTGATTGGGCTGCTATAAGGTCCCATAGAAAGTCAGTATTTGGTGGGCCAGTGGGAACTGATGGGCCTCTATGTACATGAAATGTCAGGGCCTATTTTAATTCTCAGTCCAGACCTGGCGTCAAACACTTGAAGAATGATTGTAGACATAGGCTGGATGATTCCCATTACTTGGGATATAACATGCTGGAAGCTGACATTACCAAGAAAAGCTAAGACACAGAGAAATGTCCACGACTTCAAGCCATCAACGGTTAAATGTGTTCATTATTATGAACATATAGCTCACAATTTAGCTAGTAATGCCAGTCTTTCATTAAAGATTCTTGGGGGTATATTTGTGTGAAGTTAGAGATAGCCACGGTCCACTAGTGTGAAATATCACCACTAACTCATCTTTAAAAACTCTATGCTCTATGGTATTTTTAAAGTAGTTTGTTGTGCAAGGCAGAGAAAGTAGTTATAAACACAAAATAAGCCTTTTCTATTGATATGATGCCATTTCGCACCGGCGTCTCTAATTTCACGCAGGCGTGTCCAATTACTCTAATTTTGCGCAGGAGTCTAATTTCGCGCAGGCGTTTCCAATTTCCGTAATTGCGCACAGGCGTCTCCAATAACTCGTAATTACGCTGGCGTAAGCGGCCAATGAAATCAGGAGGGTATATAAAGAGCAGATGCCTTGGTGTTATTTTGGGCTAATTGTGAAATTTTTCTTTCCAGAT